>NC_067232.1:16349642-16669821 GCF_019924925.1 Ctenopharyngodon idella | reverse complement strand
TTAAAGCCAATATGATGTCTTAACCCCTCCCCTCAAAGGCGTACTCATCTGTTCGTCAATTCATCACAAGCCACGCCCCACCACCGATACTTACGACTCGTGATTTTCGCTCCAGACTCTTAATGTGCCTTCAATATCAGTACTGAACAAAATTTAAGTGTCTGAAAGCATTCGCCTTGACCATGCTTAGAACAAATGTCTAGACAGCGCCTCCGTTCGTGCGTGTGTGCGCGTGTGCTCCAAGTATTCTGTACAGAGTAACATATCTGCCCTCATTTCTCACCTCGGCGCCCCAGTTGCTGATGTATCTACTGACAATCTCAGTCTGAGACCCACCGGATTCACACACTTGTAGAGTGCTTGGTGTGGACCAGTGTCAAGTTTGTGTGTCTTAATAGTGTGCGGTGAGCCTTTTTTGCACTTTAGGGCAGTACTGTTACAGAGAAGCAGAGGACTCAAACTCACAATCCTGTGACCTTATGACCCTGTCCTGCTGACCCCCCCGTCCTCTGGGCTGGTCGGGACAACCGTCGGGCTGTGTCCCAAACTCATGTACTTAGGGACACAGCGCTGCGGTCCGAATGTTTTATTGTAAATCACGGCTCCTGCTCTCATTCAGGTCCTCTCATCAACCAAACCAGGTCCACACAGGAAGGGCTTCGTCACAAGAGCAATTCCTATCAAATCGACCACGGCGATCAGCCATAAGGGGACTGCAGTGTTTTGTAGTGATGTCACATCCTGTATGTGTAGACACTCATTCTGGCCTCTCCCAGCTGATTTGTCATTTGGTTAGAAGTGTTAGTAATTCCCAAAAACTTACTGTGTGTGTGTATGTGTGTGTGTGTGTGTGTGTGTGTGTGTGTGTGTGTGTGTGTGTGTCTGTGCGCATTCAAGGCCTGTAACTGCTTTTGTACCATGTTCTCCATGAGACTCATTAATAAACACACAGTCTTATTTTCTACGGAATGTTTTTATTCCTCTGGCTTTATGTGCATTCCGTTACATTTAAAGTGTCGCTGACAAATCAAATCAATCATGCTGGAAAACGTGTTGATTTTAGCTGTCCTGAGTGTGCTGGTGCTGCATGTCAGTTCACAGTGAGAGGAACCGTTGCCATTTATAAAAAGAAAAAAGATTGCAGTTATTTCATTAGCTGAATTAGAGAAGTTCCCGGTGTGTGATTGGTTGCACCAGTGCAGACTCATGAATATTAATTGTTTCCTGGGATGAGAGCGTGTCAGACTGTACTGCAGGGTCCTTCACTATCCTCACTGTCATGCCACACTGCTTCAGCCCGCTGGACTCCAGTACCTCTATATGCAGATCTAAAACAACAAATACACACATTACTACTTTATAGTGCACTTAAAGGTTTCGTTCACCCAAAAATGAAAATTCTGTCATTAATCACTCACCCTCATGTTGTTCCACACCTGTAAGACCTTCATTAATCTTAGAACACAAATTAAGATATTTTTGATAAAATCAGATAGCTCAGTGAGGCCTCCATTGCCAGCAAGATAATTAACACTTTCAATGCCCAGAAAGCTACTAAAGACTTATTTAAATTAGTTGATGTGACTACAGTGGCTCAATCTTAATGTTATGAAGCGTCAAGAATACTTTTTGTGCGCCAAAAAAACAAAACGACTTTATTCAACAATATCTAGTGATGGGCGATTTCAAAACACTGCTTCATGAAGCTTCGAAGCTTTACAAATACTTTGGAGCTCCGAACCACTGATTCAAAACAAAGTCATGTTATTTCAGTAAATCAGGCTTTGTTACATCATATGTGTTTCGAAATTTCAATAGTTCATGTAACTTTGGCAGTTTAATACGCGCTCCGAATCACTGATTCGAAACAAAAGATTCATAAAGTTTCGTGAAGCAGTGTTTTGAAATCGCCCATCACTATATTGTTGAAAAGTTTAGTTTTTTTGGGTCACAAAAAGTATTCTTGTCGCTTCATAACATTAAGGTTGAACCACTGTAGTCACATGATCTGTTTTAAATATGTCTTTAGTAGCTTTCTGAGCATTGAAAGTGTTAATTATCTTGCTGGCAATGGAGGCCTCACTGAGACATCGGATTTTATCAAATCTGTGTTCTGAAGGTGAACGACGATCTTATGGTTGTAGAACGACATGAGGGTGAATAATTAATGACAGAATTTTAATTTTTGGGTGAACTAATCCTTTAAATGGCATCACAGTTTTAAGTTTAGCACAGGGATCACTATGCACATAATTGTATTGACATACAGTACTGAGCCTTCAGATAAATCTTCATTGGGTATGTTTGGAATAGCCTGCCATTTCTATTTTAAATCATTCTCATTCTCTAGCACTCGTCAGTACGCAGTGGTTTACCCGCTCAACTCTCAATATCTGGCCACTAATATTGCCACGATATTCTGTTGTAGGTAAATATATAGTTTGGAGTTTGGTGGCTCTGCAGACAGTGACCTTAGGGGTGAGTGCTGTTGTATATGATGCTAAAATTAAGCAAAGAAAACACTCCAAACTTAAAACTGCAATTACATTAAAATCTACTGTGATGATACACAGTAGGGAGCTGTGTGGTCTAAGTCAGTTGTTTGAAATGTATTTTCACCATTTTATAAAAAATGCTTTTGTAGTTGGTTTTATTGAAGGATTTCACAACGGAAGTTGTGGTCATCTTTTCTTCCTTATTTTGCAAGTGGTGCTCGCTGCAGAGCCAAATGACATCTCTGGATGTCATGGGTCGAGCTTGACATAGTCCAGCTCCACCTCTGTGGATCTAATGGGTGGAGGGAGAGTGTTATGGGTAGGGTTAGGGTGTGGTTGGACCTTCTAGCTCCACCCAAATTACATGCCCAAATTACATCTAGAGAGGGGAAGCTGGACTTCATGCTCCACCCATGGCTCTGCAGTGAGCAGCCACTCTTATTTTGATGTGTATACATGTGAAACAGATTCTCAAATGAGACACGAGGGCGGGACTTGATTTTGTCTTTTGAGAATTGATTGGATCATTGTGGTTTGCTAATTGCTGCAATATCATGTGAGTGACAGGTTGCTGGAAGGGACGGATTACTGGCCCGCCCTGTGCTGGGGCACACGTCAGCAGAGATGTGATGTCATTGCGGGGAGGAGGGGAAGGGATGTTAATGTTTTTGATTAAAAATTATTTGATTTGATTAAAGATTAAAGGGCATATTTTAAAAATAATAATAATAATAATAAAATGGTGTTCATGGATAAGTAAGGGATAATGTACATCCAGCCAAAATAAACCCAGACACTTCACCTTGTACATTATCCCTTACGTAATAAACATTGGAATATTCCATAAAAAATAATATAAAATTTTGATTTCATGTTGACTATGTATTTTACATACATGGATGGGACCTGCATTCAAAATTAAATGGTCTTTAGTTCAAATTGAATAATAGGAATGAATGATAATCTGACTGTTTGAAAGACATTTTTACTAGGGCTGGGACAGTAAATTGATGCATTACGAATCGAGAAATGATTCTGGATCGATTTTTTTGGAATGCATCGCGATTCTCTTTCGAAACGATACTGTGCTTAGTTTTCAACAGCAGATGGCACTGCATGTACTCTGCTTCCTTCCAATTCCTTACACACACCACTTGAACCTTCTATAAAATAATCATTCAGAAAATTTTGAAAAGGTTGAAGCCAATTACAAAGGTGTTTGCAGTGAGCTGTTTACATTAATCTTACCTCATAAAAGCATTCTGAGGTGCAAATACATTCTCAGACTCAGCCGAACACGAGCACTCTTCAGCACTCTTCTTCATGAGCATTTGAGCGTGGAGTTAAAAACTAGCTTAGAGCGCCATCTGCTGTTAAAAACTAAACTCAGAATCGATTCAAGAGAAAATCGCGATGCATTCGGGAAAACTCAGAATCATTTCTCGATTCGCGATGCATTGATTTATAAAAAATACATAAATGCATCGATAAAAATTTACATAAACGCATAACTGTTTTTATAACTGAGGTTATTGTCTTGTTCTGTCTTATACTACACATTTTGGCAGGTCATCAAGGTAGCATGTTATTCCAAACACAGCCATACGCCTCTTACCGTGATTGGTCAGTCTCTTGCTGCTGATTAATGATCTGATTGGTTGAGCTGAAGGACACAGAGTTCTCTTTTGCAGGTGTCACATCACCCTGAAAGAGAAAAGGTGAGTGTTTTTGTTAGTCTTTTGGTAGTATTTGCCTCTCTATTTCAGACTTGCTTGATTTTAACTATTTCAAGTGGTCATACCACAAAAAAGCAGTTGCTCTTCTTAAATAAAAACGACATACTGTAACTTACACATCTACAAAAAAACTGTGTAAAATGTTCATCTGAAACTGAATTGAATTGGTGCAAAACAGCTTGACCGACATTATAAGTGGACATAAGAGGAAAAAAATAGTGATTAAAAATAGTAGGATGCAGTAGGCTTGTGCTAATTTCCGTGTGATGCCTCAAACCTGTGAGTAAATTGGGTCCCAAATCGGCCGAAAGGCACTGGCGGGGATTCTGTGTGGTTTTGGGGCACGTGTTTTTCCTTGCATCCCAATGCGAACCTCGGCAGGAATAGGAGCCCGTCTCGGAATCTGCCACGGCATGCATAAGCTTCCCCCCGCCTGAACGGCTGAAGTGTTGTGAGTGTATGAAGGTTTGAGGAGAACTGGAACCTCGCTGTCCTCTTCATCATCGTCCTCATCATCACGAGCCTCCACTCCTCTGAGCCGATTTAAAGTTTCATCTGGGCTACAGGTCGTCACAGAGGAGAAGTCAAACATGGATGCATCAGCCACGTCACAGTCTGTGTCCCCGTCGTCGAGACGAGGGGGTGGAGGGCACAGGTCGGATGTGTAAACGCGTCCATCGAGCCCCGGAGACCCACAAACACGTACAGCCAGACCAGCAGAGGAGCTCTGACTCTTGGCAGCAGTGGTGAGGTTTCCCCCTACACCAACAGGTGGCCCAGGGTTCAGAAACCGGCCGACCTCTCTAGGATGACGAGGGAAGGGTACGCAGATGGGACCCGTGGGGCTCTGCCCTGCGCTGCCATTCCACATGTACTCTGTAGTCCAGCCACCAGGGGGCAGCGCACACATATGCTCATGGCCATTTCTGATGGGAGACAGTTGCTGTTTTATTATGCAGATAAAAAAAGTGTAATTTACATTTGCATTTTCCCAGAATGCACTGTTATTGTTATAAGTAAGCAAAAATCCAAATTAAATAAATATAAATCAATCCTTATTACATTTAATCTAACTAAATTACAAACATACTGTTTACAGGTGCTGGTCATATAATTAGAATATCATCAAAAAGTTCATTTTTTTATTATAAATTATTTTTAAAAATGAAACTTTCATATATTCTAGATTCCCTACATGTAAAGTAAAACATTTCAAAAGTTTTTTTTTTTAAATTTTGATGATTAGAGCGTACAGCTCATGAAAGTCCAAAATCCAGTATTTCAAAATATTAGAATATTTCCTAAGATCAATCAAAAAATGGATTTGCAAAACAGAAAAGTTCAAGTTCTTTAAAGTATGTTCTTTTGTACACTCAATACTTGATCGGCAGGACATATTACAGCAAATGACTTGCTCCTAGCACAAATTACTGCATCAGTGAAGTGTGGCATGGTAGTGATCAGCCTGTGGCACTGCTGAGGCACTATTGAGCCTTCAGATCATCTGTATATTGTTGGATTGACTGTTTCTCATCTTTCTCTTGAAAATATCCCATAGATTCAGGTCAGGCATATTGGCTGGCCAATAAAGCACAGTAATATCATGGTCAGCAAACCACTTGGAAGTGGTTTTTGCACTGTGGGCAGGTGCTAAAGTCCTGCTGGAAAAGGAAATCAGCATCTCCATAAAGCTTGTCAGCAGATGGAAGCATAAAGTGTTCCAAAATCTCCTGGAAGATGGCTGCATTGACTTTGCACTTGATAAAACACAATGGACCAACACCAGCAGACGTCACGGCCCCCCCGAAATCATTATTGACTTCAGAAACTTCACACTAGACTTCAAGCAGCTTGGATTCTGTGCCTCTCCAGTCTTCCTTCAGACTCTGGGACCATGATTTCAACATGAAATGCAAAATTTACTTTTATCTGAAAAGAGGACTTTCGACCACTGTTCACTGTCCAGTTCTTTTTCTCCTTAGCCCAGGTAAGATGCTTCTGACATTGTTTCTGTTTCAGAAGTGGCTTGGTAGTCCTTTTCCTGAAGATGTCTGAGTGTGGTGACTCTTGATGCGCTGACTCCGGCTTCATTCTACTCATTGTGAAGCTCTCCCAAGTGTTTGAATCGGCTTTACTTGACAGTATTCTCAAGCTTGGGGTCATCCCTGTTGCTTGTGCACCTTTGCCTACCCAATTTCTTCCTTCCAGTCAACTTTGCATTTAATATGCTTTGATACATCACTCTGTAAACAGCCACTCCATTCAGTAATGACCTTCTGTGACTTACTCTCTTTGTGGAGGGTGTCAATGATTGTCTCCTGGACCATTGCCAAGTCAGCAGTCTTCCCCATTAGTGTGGTTTCAAAGAACAAAAGATACCCAGAATTTATACTGTAGGGATGGTCATATAATGAAACACAAATGTAAATATTCTAATATTTTGAGATACTGGATTTTGGACTTTCATTAGCTGTACGCTCTAATCAACAAATTGAAAAAAAAAAACCTTTTGAAATGTTTTACTTTACATGTAGGGAATCTAGAATATATGAAAGTTTCATTTTTTAAAATAATTTACAATAAAAAAATGAACTTTTTTACGATATTCTAATTATATGACCAGCACCTGTATATGAGGGATTTTTTAAGTCTATTCATTTTTTAAATTCATGTTTATTGATCTTATTGTGAACGATATATCCATGTATGTTTCATTTTATTATATGTATTATATAATATAATATAATTATATATTATATAAATATATATATATTATATATATATATATATATATATATATATATATATATTACTTTTTGTTTTACCTCATAATTTTCAATCAAAATGTCATAACTGGACCACATCTCAAAATCCAAGCAAACCTATTTATAGGACTAAGTCCCCACCTTACTTTTTTATTTTTCGATAATCTGTTTTAACACAACTTTATGTGATATTATAAAAATAAAATGTTGTTTAAAAGTTAAATAATTGGCATTTATTTTGTCATTACACTACAGCCAATATAAATGATTAAAATATAATCAGTACTTACAGGCTCCAAAGTTTGATTCAATTTAATACATTTCAGACCATTTAGATTTGTTTAAATGTTTGTTTAAATCATTTAAAATTATTTGAAAATTTTATTTGAACCCGTATAGCCAGAATTCCTTAAAACTCTACTTGCAATTCATACTTATTAACCTCCCTTAAGTTTAATTTATATTTTGCTTTTATATATTTTGGTATTTATTATTTGTAAGTAATTATTTCGTTTTTTATTATTTGAAGAGATTTAATAGAGGTTTATCTGTATCCAGTTATGTAAGTAGCCAGATTCAAATATATTTATACATATTATTTAAGATCTACATCATCTCTTGAAATCTGCTTGCTTTCAGACCAAGCTTTTTTTTTTTTTGTGTTAACATGAAGGCTTTTTATTCTGAGTAAAGGTGGGGTAAGTCATATTTCAAAAACACTGTTTGGAAGTTAGTCGGGCCGACACTAACAACAAATGTGTAACCAATCAGCATTAGGGGGCGTATGACGGTCGAGGAGAGAGAATGAGCAAGAGGAAGATTTGAAAAAAAAACTGCAGAAAGAGAGATGATGAGAGACCATTCAAAAGAGCTCAAAAGAATATCACTGGAATGAAGGTTTATGACTGGGCAAGTGCTTTAGGACCTGCGTTAATATTAGAAAAGCTTTCCAGCGCTGGAGAGAGCTAAGAGGGAAGGCCTGAAAACAGACTTGGAGGCTGCTTTGATTCCGCTTCACATGTGAGTAACACTGGGTTTGATTGTCTGGAGCTGCTGTGCTGTTGGCGACTAACAACAAACACTTTTTACTCTTGTGTACTGTACGTTCATTTTTTGTCCTTCCTTGTCGTTTGTTCATCAACTGTGCTTTATCTTTTGTGAAGCATTTTGTTGCGCGTCAGCTGTGATAAACAGACATCCACTCTCGCATTGTGTGTGTAACAGTGGCCAGATATTGAGAGTTGAGCAGGTAAACCACTGCGTACTGACGACTGCTAGAGAATGAGGTGCTTAGCGTCATTGTTAGCACGCTCGCCTCGCCTGCCAGCAGCGATCGGGCCAGGTTTCGAGACTGACTTGGAGCAGGGTGGTTAGGATTAGAGGGTGAGTTTTGGATGCGGAGCAATGAAGAGTGGGGTGGGTTGGTTTGAGTTGATTTCAAATATCAACAATGTCCAACAGTGTTTTTGAAAAATGGCTTACCCCACCTTTAAGTTATCAGTCCGATTTTTAACAGTTTATTAGGCTGTATGCAAATGTATTTATTTATTTTAATCCAGACAGACTAGCTTGATTATTTTCCCAGAAATTGTGACTGATGTAGCCCTAGAAATAGTGACTTTTATTTTGCTCTGATTTCTGATGACACGCTGGAGTACCTTAAGATGCCACTGGGCCGAGGTAGCGTCCGTGAGATGCCAACGCGACAGCATTTCCTCTGGTGTATAGTACTGTCTATGCCTGCGCCCGCTGTGACGTTGGCTGAATCCACATTGGTGTTGGCACAGTACTTAGTAAAGGCGGAAGGACCACAGTCGGGGCTCTCGGCACAGCACCTGCTTCTCAAACTGCAGACACACTCAAATTAGCATCAACCACCTGCCACAAAAGCCAGTTTTATCCAGTTAGACGGAAGAGCACTTTATAAAATTTACATCAACTAAAACCATAAGTGACAGACAGTTTAAAAAAGACTGACCCTTGTTTAGGCACCACCCCCTCTTCGCATGGCCCCGCCTTCTCCAAGGTCATGTGACAGCTTGTGCAGAGATCCCACAGCACCCGCTCGCTCTCCTGTAGTGAACACCAGTCTGCGTGCCCAGCGCCAGAACTGCGTAACAGAGCCTGGTGGAAATAGGAAGTGCAGCAGAGAAGATGCAACACTGCAACACTGGAAATTAAAATCCCTTAGAAAATAGCAGACTGCATTTTAGGAAGAAAATGTACACTGTATGTACAGTAGTGAAATGCTCGGCAATGATTTACTTGAACTTTCTCAGACAGTAGTGCAGTAGTGAGCAAAGCAGACCTAGGGTGGCACGAGTTCAGCAATGCAGTAATGCCATCTGGACCTGCTCGACTGTGCTGTAGCATTCAGTGCCAACTGAAGGGTTACAACCCCAGTGTCACGTCTAGCATCACAACATTTTCTCCATTTCTACATTTAGAAGTTCAGAAATATCTTGACTATATATTCTTAAATTCAGTACAACCTTTGGTGTGTAATTGAATCAGGTTGCACGTTTCAGTACTGACTGAAACTAAAGATGGTTAATAGAATATTCTGGAACATTCTGAATAATATGAATATGAGCTCTTGAACTCTGTTGACTGTTGCTGAATTCGGAACCACATATTAGCATGCTACTCTTGCTATTTCTGCCATAGAAAGATATGATAAAGGTAGTACAAGTAGTATGCGGATTTCAAATTCAGCACGTGTCTTTGGCTCATTTCGAAGGCTGAGTCCTCCGGAGGTCGCATTTGAAGGCTGCATATGTCATCGAGGATGTCTTATTTAAGAAAAGTAACCATAATAAATTGACTGTTATTCCTCGTGAGGTGTAAAATACTGTAATTTCTTACTTTGCAATCTAACGGTTGCTTTTCTTAAATGAGGTGACGTATGCAGCCTTCAAATGCGACCTCCGGAGGACACAGCCTTCGAAATGAGATGCAGCTTATGTCATGCTGTCGATTACCACAGGAAAATGATTTTAACTCGTCTCTCATTTCGTAAAAAGCTAACACAAACATGATTGCAGTGATGTAAAGGATTGTAAAGGATTTACAATGGAAGCTCATCAAGTATTTAAGTAATAGTACTTTGAATAAATGATTAAAATATGCAACTACATAAAAAATGTAGTTTCCACAAAAATATTAAGCAGCCTATCTGTTTTCAACATTGATAATAATAGGAAATGTTTATTGAGGATCAAATCAGCATATTATAATGATTTCTGTAGGATCATGTGACACTGAAGACTGGAGTAATGATGCTGAAAATTCAGCTTTATCACAGGAATAAATTACATTGTAAAATATATATGAAAAATGTAATAATATTTCACAATTTTACTGTATTTTTGATTAGAGAATTTTTCCAAAAACATTAAAATATCTTACTGCCCACAAACTGCTGTTCTATAAGACAAGTCAAAGTAGGGAATGTTGTGACAGGTACTATAGCATTCATCACTGCATAAATCCAATCTGTTATATAACTAAACATTTAAACGTTTATAAAATGTTTATAGAGTTTTTATATGATTGCTTTCAAGGCACACATGATCCAATCATTATGATTTTCTAGACCCAGAGTTTATAATCACTCCTTCTTATAAAAAAATCTCTACTGTTTACATAAAACAAACACATCATTGAACGCAAGCTCATCCATCTAGACTAATCTCACCTCAAAAGGATTTACACAATTTAACATCAAAATATAACATCAAATATGGTTTGTATTATGGCTAACTCATTTTTACCAGGTTCATTTGCAAGCATGTGACTCACCTGTATAATGTTCAGGTATACGTGGATGCGGGAAACAGGAGTAAACAGTAGTGAAAGCAATCTGCAGCTCTCTTTCTCCTCCTAGCAGAAAAACATTATAAATAATCACATGAAACAAACCAAAATTACACAAAAGTAAAACTCAATAGACTTGTACGTGCACTTAGATATGACTGGGCCTGGTTGCTCTAGTCTAGACTCATTTGATAGTCCCTAGCATTCACAACTTTAAATATTGTAACATGTTTCATAACGTGAAACAGGAAGATCTTGCCTGTGCGCTTTGTGGATTGAACTCTGTTCTCAGGACAGTTCCCAGACTGGACACATATCCAAGATATGCATCAGAGAAACACTTCTGCAGAAAGACAAGTAATGAATGAATGCATTTATTACATTTATTTTTTAAAAGTTTGGGGTCTGTAATTTTTTATGTTTTTTTTAAAAGTCTCTAAGTGCACCATCGCTGCATTTATTTGATCAAAACGTATAGTAAAAACAGTAATGTTGTGAAATATTATTACAATTTAAAATAACTGTAATATATTTTAAAATGTTTTTTATTCCTGTGATCAAAGCTGAATTTTCAGCATCATTACTCCAGTCTTCAGTGTCACATGATCCTCCAGAAATCATTCTGATATGTTGATTTGTTGCTAAAGAAACATTTCTTATTATTATCAATGATGAAAACAGTTGTGCTGCTTAATATTTTTTTGAAAACATTTTTTTTTTTTCAGGATTCTTTGATGAATATAAAGTTTAAAAGAACAGCGTTAATATGAAATAGATATTTTGTAACAATGTAAAAATCTTTACTGTCACTTTTGATACATTTAATGAAGGACAACAGATTATTATTTTAGTAGTAATATGGCATTACGTTGTTCTGTCCAGTGAGGTTGAGAAAAGCATCTCCAGCTGCACAGCTTCTCTCATCCGTGGTCAGACGTTCTTCTAGGGTGTTGCGGAACAGCAGGTGGCGCTGTAGCATCTGATCAATATGCTTTACAAACGACACACTGTCTCAGAAACACACAAACACGCTTGTTATAGTGTGTGGTACAGACAGAGATAAAAAGATGACATGAAATAGTGATAATGATTGTAGTTCTCTACTTTTGCTCTGCAGATTTATATTTCTCAAAGAGCTGATTCAAACTAGACACATAATCGCGTTCAGACTGCAACAGTATCTCCACCACACCCCGCCTCCTGCCTGACAGAAAGAGACAGAGGGACATGAGGATCCACATGTGAATACTGAGCAGTTAAAATGCTTGGATAAGAGATGATTTACTTTGCTGTAAGCAGCTGTGTGTTACATGGCAGGAAAGAGCATCTACACCTGAAACAGAAAAGTTGAAAGATTTTTTTTTAATATAATTTACTTCTCCTCATTTAACTCTCACCACATATTATTTAATACTTAACAGTTTATTTTGTATATGAGCAATATATTTTAAAGTCACTATGAAATCAAAATGGACCATTCTTATTTTTTATGGAATATTGCAGTTTTTATTATAAATGATTTTTTCTCATGCTACTAATCAATTCATGTGCCCTCGTAATCTTTAATCAAAATAACTTCCCCTTCCTCCTGCAATGACTCCTCTTCTCTTTTCTGATGACATGATTACTGTTGCGACAACCTGTCACTCACATGAGATCACAGCAACAGCAAATCGCAACCATCCAATCAATTCCTGATGGACAAAATCAAGTCCCGCCCTACATTTTTTCTTGTTCAAGATACCGTTTCACTCGGATATATACGTCACAATAGGAAAGAAAAGATTATTGCAACTTCTGTTTCATTTTTACCCAAAAAAATGAAAGCTCACCTGTATTCTGTCTGGCCCATTGCCACACCTGTAAGCCTTGAAGGTAACAGTGTATGAGGAATGCTCCGCCCACAGATGAAAGGGGAGGAGCCTCTGCAGCACCATCACTCTGTCCGTTGCTGTCATCCACTCCATTACTGTGTTCATACATACACACATCGGCACACACACTTTAAAGGGGTCATATCATGAAAATCTGACTTTTCCCGTGTTTAAGTGCTATAATCGTGTCTCTGGTGCATCTACCAGCACAGATAATGTGAAAAAGGACAACCCAGTAACTGTAACTTTGTTTTGGTAAGCCTTTCTCTGCAAGCATGTGAAAAATCGAGCCGTTCTGATTTCGCTCCCCTCGTGACGTATTATAATATTACCGCCCCCTGAATCTGTATGTTTTCACTCACGGCGCCACCATTGTTTTCGCAAGCGACGAGTAACACTGGTCCTGGAGTGCAGCAGCAGCAGCTGTCCTGCAGTTTAGCTACAACCCTGATCAAACACACTTGAATGTCTTCAGGATTACTAAAGCTACGTGAAGGAAGGTGAGTTGTGTCAGAGCAAAACTCTGCAGGACGGCAGCACTCAAGAACGACCGTCCCTGAGCTCATGATATGTGTCAGCTATGTAAACATTATCACTGATCTGTTAACGGCTATAATAGCAAACATATGAGTCTCCATAAACTCCCTGGTATCTGAGCCACTAAGGACGCAGTGGTGTAATTTTATTTATGAAGGAAATGTGTCCAGATAAATTCATATAGCAGTATGTGTTAGTCATTAACACTAGAGTGCTTCACACGATCGTCAGTAAAACAAAGGATTTGCACAGAAATTGATTCTCAAAGATGGATCGATACCAACTGATCCAATTTCATATATATTTATTTCGTGATGTTTGCAAATTGTCTTCCTGAATGTGTTTAGTTAGCACATTGCTAATGTACTGTTAAATGTGGCTAAAGTTAACATTGTTTCTTACTGTATTCACGGAGACTAGAGCCATGTCGTTATTTTTATTTTTAATCCGAAAATGCGTGTAGTCTGTATAATTCATAAACGCATCTTCATTCTTATTGAGTCTCTCCAACAGTGTGTAGCTTTAGCCACGTTAGCCGTGCATCACTCTATCAAAATCATTCAGAATCGAATTTTAGCAAACATCCACAAAATACATGCCATACCTATGTTATATGCTGCATCAAGAACAGTTTGTAATGATCCATTTTGCGAGTTATATTTGCTGGAATGACGAGCGAGCTTGGAGTGGGGAGCACAAGCTCATTTGCATTTACAACAAACCACCCACAAAAACGGCTTGATTTTGCTCACACCCAAATTGGGGCAAATTTGACAAGCTATAATAAATGATCTGTAGGGTATTTTGAGCTGAAACTTCACAGACACATTCTGGGGACACAAGAGAATTATATTACGTCTTGTGAAAAGGGGCATAATAGGTCACCTTTAACAAAGTTTCAGTCGTACATTCGATGGGTAAATTTGTCAGTGTGTGTGTGTGTGTGTGACCCCAGATGACCCCACAAAGTACGAAAAATATGGAATCTTTGAGTTTGTGGGGTCTTTACTTGGACCGCACAAGGACAAAATATTTTATATGAGACTAAATGTTGACTCAATATACTATCGTCCTTCCCTACATTATACATATATACATATATATTTAAAAATGTTTTAACATTCTTATAAAAAGTTGTAACAGTTTAGGGTAGGTTTAGTGTAGGGAGATAGAATATACAGCTTGTACATTACAAAAATCATTACGTCTACGGAATGTCCCCATAATGATAGGAATACCAGTGTGTGTGTGTGTGTGTGTGTGTGTGTGTGTGTGTGTGTACTTCTCTCTTCCTGGATTCTCTGGTGGTTTTCTGTCTTGAGTCTCACAGAGCTGACGAAACTGACAACGTACCTCCTCCAGCTCCTCCTAAAGAGACACATGAAAACAGTGACTTCAGATTTTTATTTATCATATTTGCAACTGTTTTTTTCTCCTTTTTCTTTCTTTGCTTGAGCTTGTGGTATCTGTAATTGAATTGTTGTCATGTATGCATATTTGTATTGTAATACATTCAATTGTATATTGTCATTAGTAATGTATTTGTTTGCATTACCTGCCTAGGGACTACGGATGTAAATTAGCAATGTTGCTATAATGCGATATGTTTACATTTTGTATTTTATCATGATGTTCATTAACGTGCATTGTCCCTGTTAAATAAACAAATAAATAAATAGATTTACAACACGTGTGAGTGTGGCTTCACCTTGAGGGACAGCACCAGACTCTCTAGATGAAGTGCACGCTTGTTGCAGCCATGTCTTGTGTCCTCCAGCTGGCTCTGTAGCTCAGTATCTCCCTGCTGAATCTGATTCAGCTCCAGCAGCGCACGAGAAAACCCTGCCCGCAACTCACACACCATGCCTTGAACCTGAACACAACATCCAGATGAGACTGAATACTCACTGAAGATATTTAATCACTGTATGCAGATTGCACTCTTAAAGAACAATTTATAGTCAATTAAACGTTTTAGAACTGAGCATTGCAAGACATTTACGTGATTTTTATGATTTCATTTCCATAATTTTTCCAGGCCTAGTAATCACAATTAGATCAAATTATCTGATATTTCTTGATTTTCTGTGACTGTTGGAATCCTGAATTACACATACCAACCCTAAATATGTCTTTATGTAAATATTTAAAGGCCCATGAAGATGTGAGAAATTGCATTTAATGCTCATAAGTTTCTTGTTATTTCTCAAACATGCTGAAGAGAGTCAGTGTGTGTTTGTTACCTTAGAGATCTCTCTTTCCATGTCTCCCTCATGGGATTTCATTTTCTGTGTCAGGATACACAAACATCATTTAACTCACAGTCTCAAAGGTTTGTAAACATTCTCTGTGGAGAGGCTTTAATTCACAGGTGACTGCTGAGATTTATGTTGGTGTAGTAAGATGCAATACAATACGGTTCTTATGCCTGATACTTCTTTAGTAGCATGATCATCTTATCTATTTTGTTTTTTTTTTTAACAATTTAGTCACCACAAGAATAGTAAGCCCTGACCATCTATCCATTATGTTTTTTAACAAGTCACCACAAGAATAGTAAAACCTGAAATCACCCACATTGTGAGGACAAGCCAACAGTAACCATAAAAAACGTAATACTGTTCTAAAATAAATTCTAAATATGTAGAAATGTTTGTGTGAGTGTTAGATTTAGGGTTGGAGTTTAGCAAATATCATCACCTCCATGCGCGCGCTTGTGTTTTTACCTAGAGCTGGTCGCCCAGTCAGCGAATCCCAGGTGGGGAAAATATACCTGCCAAAGAGCTCCACCCTACAGCACAGAGTGAGAACAGATTTATTAATGTTTTGTTTCTTCTTCTTCTTTGTTTTCAGAAGTATTTTCATAATCTTCCATTTAAAAAAAAAAATAAAAATAATACAGTCACAATACAATATACATGTAAATCAAGTAGGCTAAAATTTTAAATTTAAATAGCAGCCTGAGAACGACATAACATTACACAAAAATAATTCATAAAAATGCAGTTCAGCACAAATCATTATAATCAAACTAACGCAATTAATAATAATAATAATAATGACCGTAAATGTGCAGCGCGCGCCAACCAGAAAGCAAATCTTCAAGATTTCTTTTTCTGTTGAAATGTTATTCCATTTCTCTGGCATAGTGACGACCTCATGTTTTTGTAGTTGTGTCTCTCCCTGAGCTCGTGTGTCCCGGTGTCCGGTCTATGTCGTGCACTGCGTCTGACTGCGGGAGGAGTGACAGAACACGAACCGTGCGCGCCGTCCGGTGTCTCGGGACCGTTCACGCGCTCTTGCACAGTCAGCAAAAGAGCGATTTTTCGGCTGATTAGAGCTCCATCTCACTTCCACTCACATACCAGAGGTCTATAATTTATTGAGATTACTTGTGATTAATTTAACTTGAATACTAACAATATTTTGTGCAGTAACCCAGTTATTATTTGTCTGAATAAATACACACGCACATTTATATAGCTCATGCCAAAAAGGCTGAAAAGCTGGCATACGACTCATTAATATTTAATCCACATATTTAGTGAAACTGCGGAGAGGGCGTGTCTTATATGAACAGAGGCGTGGATTTTAAACATATCCAATATGATTGGACGAATTCTTTTAGTATGTTTTGAAATATCCGCGCATGCGCAGTGGGGAGCGGTGTGCCTCGGTGAGTTCGATGTTGTTGATTCTCTCGCTTACAACTTTATGTTTCTATGTAGTAATTAATGCTTCGTTTGAATAACTTCGAGTTGTCGAGTGCGAAAATATAGTTAGTTGTGCAAATTAGAATATTATTGCATATATAAACCTGTTAGTAATTAATGTCAACCAGCATATTATACTAATATTTCTAATTAATTTAGACAATGAAAACATTTGAATTTCTCATGCCCTTTCCCACATGATAAGATAAGCAGAACCATCAGAACAAGCTGCTGTTTTGGATATCGGTTTCACATTTCAGCTCTCATATGTCAGTGTCTGGTTTGATTAATGGTCTTGGTGTCATTACATTTGTGTGCATGTTAGACTGGGAAAATGAGGACAAGTGAGTTTGATTCTTCGGACGAAGAGGATTTTGGGGAAGAGGAAGCCACACCTCTTCAGATCTCATGGTGAGCAACACATACGTGTGCAATTGTGCATATATATACTAAACGATTGAGAGTAATTTGTGGTGTGTGTGTGTGTGTGTGTGTGTGTGTGTGTGTGTGTGTGTGTGTGTGTGTTTTGCAGGTTGTCTCTGTCAGTGGTGGAGTGTTCCCAGTCTCTTGGCATCTGTTCCTTACCTGGTAAAATTAATTGATAAAAGAATAATATATCTGTGTGTGCTTATTCCATAAATGAAGCAATTTCTACTAGAGAAAAATAAATCTAATAAAAACTGCTATTTAAAAAATAAAATAAAAAAAGCTCCAGTTTTGCTTTGCTTGTTTGTAGGGATGCGCAATTTGGCCCAAAATTTTGTGATTATTTACCAGCGTGACTATAAAACAATAATAATTACTACTAAATTCAAATATTAAACAAAATAACAAATATTACTAATGTAATATTTCGTTTTAAAATAAAAAGACTATTTAAGAAAAATATAATAATTTTATTTTTCTGTACAACTAAAATTACAACACTTATTTAACCAATCTGAAAACACCAAATCATGAGGTACTTGTGTGTACACTCATTGCCAAACGTTTTGGCAGTGACATAAATTTTGTGTTTTACAAAGCTTACTGCTTCAGTATTTGTAGATTATTATTTCAAGCATTTCATAAGTTCATTTCATAAAGCTTTTATTGGCAAAAACATTCAATATATGCAAAGAGTCAATATTTACAGTGTTGGCCTTTCCTGTTCTTCATAACTTCTGCAATTCGCTCTGGCATGCTGGATATCAGCTTCTGGGCCAAATCCTGACTGATGTTGATCCATTCTTGCCTTATTAGTACTCGGAGTTGATCACAATTAGTGGGCTTCTGCTTGCCCACTCTCCTTTTGAGGATTGACCACAGGTTCTCTATTGGATCAAGATCCGGGGAGTTGCCTGGCCACGGATCCAAAATTAAAGTAATGATCTCTTAGCCATTTCATCTTTAAAGTGGACCTTTAACACTTGCCTTGTGACATGGTGCTCCATCATGCTGGAAAATGCACAAATCATCATCAAAATGCTCCTGGATCGTTGGGAGAAGTTGCTCTTACAGGACGTTTTGATAGCATTCTTTATTCATTGCAGTGTTTTTGGGCAGAATTGTGAGAGAGCCACTCCCTTGGATGAAAAGCAGCTCCACACATGGATGATCTCAGGATGCTTCACTGTTGGCACGACACAGGACTCATGATAGCGTTCACCATTACTTCTCACCATTACTTGTCCCAAACAGTCAGAAGGGGGCTTCATCAGAGAAAACAACTTTGCACCAGTCTTCTGCTGTCCAATCCTTGTACTTGCTGCAGAATTTCAATCTGTCCTTGGAAGTTTTTCTTGGAGAGAAGTGGCTTCTTTGCTGCCCTTCTTGACACAAGGCCGTTGTCCAAACGTCTTCACCTCACTGTGTGTGCAGATGCATCACACCCAATACTGAGCAGCTCTGCACTGCTGGTGACACAAGTCCATAGCTGACTCCTCAGGAGGAGACGGCCCTGGTGCTTGCTGGACACTCTGGGATGTCCTGAAGCCTTTGAACAGTTGAACCTCCTTAAAATTCTTGATGACTGGTAAATTGTTCTTTCAGGTGCAATATTCTTAGCAATTTCCTTGCATGTGAAGCTATTTTGATGTAAAGCAATGATGGCTGCATGTCTTTCTTTGGAGGTGACCATTTCTAACACAAGAATACAGTGATAAAAAGCACTTCTTCCCTCCTTTTATAGCAATCAGACTGCTCTTATAATCCGATCAGAATGAAGGAGTGATTTGTAGAAGGTAAATTTGCATCTTCTGGACAATTGCAATCAGCATTTAATCTTAAGACATTATGTTCAAATGGTCATCTCACAATTTCTCAACAAACCAAAGACTAGTGCATTTGAGGAATGTTTCTTGTCTTGACACAAATTTAATTAAATTGTAGCATTTGTGATTTGATAATCGCACTTAGCCATAGCGTTTCGGTTTTATTTTGATTGATAGTACAGCCCTAATTTCTCCTTTCAGGATGCAGATATAAAGAAATCAGAAGAAACCTGCAGAAAGATGTTGGTGAGTTTAGCTGACACACACACACACACACACACACACACAGTAATGGTCTAATCCAGTGGTTCTCGACTCTTTCACTTGATATACGTCACAATAGGGGAGAAAATACGATCACAATTTCTGTTTCATGCTAGTTCATTTGCATAAGTATGGATTGTTTCAACCACCCAAATATGTTATGCAGTGAATTATTACAAAATTCAAGAGGCTAATTTTCCTATTCAGCCTATGCTGTGCTATTTTTGCATATAGCAGGGCCTGTTCGTGGTAATGTTAATACATTTCAATGTTAGAATATTTTTGTTTACTTTTGTACAATAAACAATTTTTGTTCACCACTTGATGTACTGAAGCACAACCAGCTGAGAACCACCAGTTTAAAGTATGCATTGTGTACATGCCCCTCTGAGATAGAGTAACTGTGATTCACCAGTGGTTTGTGTTTGTGTGTAGCTGAGATGTGTGATCAGGGTGTGGAGGACGTGTTTGTGTTCTGTACCAGAGGAGAGCTGGTGCGCTACAGAGTGCCATGTCTGTTAGAGGTTTATTCTCAGAGTGGGCTCAGGGTGCACCACCTCCCCTTCCCGGACGGGGGCGCTCCAGAGCTTCCTCAGTGCTGCTGCATTCTGGAAGAACTGCAGGACTGCCTGCAGAATCAACGCAGGACTGTCATACAGTAGGAAACACTCTCACTTACTCCATTCACTGATATTCTTCCTCTTCAGGAAAAGAAATGTGATCATTTTTCCTTTATAACAAATTTAACAGAAATGTATTTTCTGTATATCAAACCTAACAGTTTTAAGTTAAATGTAGTTTTAGGACAGTTACATGTATTAATATTATTCAGTATTATTTTTAAGAGAAATTAATACTTTTATTAAACAACAATGCTTTGAATTGATATGAAAAGTGACAGTAAAGACATGATTTCCACAAAAATATTCAGTTTCCACAAAAATATTAAGCAGCACAACTGTTTTCAACCATGATAAGAACTGTTTAAGTACCAAATTAGCATATTTTATAGGAATATTTTATAGGAATAAATTACATTTTAAAATAGAAAACAGTCATTTTAAATTGTAATAATTCACAATAGTACTGATTTTACTGTATTTTTGATCAAATAAATGCCTTTGTCAGCATAAGAGACTTCTTTCATATACAGTATCTCACAGAAGTGAGTACACCCCTCACATTTTTGTAAATATTTTATTATATCTTTTCATGTGACAACACTGGAGAAATGACACTTTGCTACAATGTAAAGTAGTGAGTGTACAGCTTGTATAACAGTGTAAATTTGCTGTCCCCTCAAAATAACTCAATACACAGCCATTAATGTCTAAACTGCTGGCCACAAAAGTGAGTACACCCCTAAGTGAAAATGTCCAAATTGGGCTCAAAGTGTCAATATTTTGTGTGGCCACCATTATTTTCCAGCACTGCCTTAACCCTCTTAGGCATGGAGTTCACCAGAGCTTCACAGGTTGCCACTGGAGTCCTCTTCCACTCCTCCATGACGACATCACGGAGCTGGTGGATGTTAGAGACCTTGCGCTCCTCCACCTTCTGTTTGAGGATACCCCACAGATGCTCAATAGGGTTTAGGTCTGGAGACATGCTTGGCCAGTCCATCACTTTTACCCTCAGCTTCTTTAGCAAGGCAGTGGTTGTCTTGGAGGTGTGTTTGGGGTCGTTATCATGTTGGAATACTGCCCTGTGGCCCAGTCTCCGAAGGGAGGGGATCATGCTCTGCTTCAGTATGTCACTCACAGTACATGTTGGCATGTACAGTACAGTGCCGGCAGCACTCATGCAGCCCCAGGCGTATGGTCTCAGCACTGACAGGCTGACACCCCACCCCTTCAACCTCTGCAGCAATGCTGGCAGCACTCATACATCTATTTCCCAAACACAACCTCTGGATATGACGCTGAGCATGTGCACTCAACTTCTTTGGTCGACTTGTATGGTCTTGGCCACCGTGCTGCAGCTCAGTTTCAGGGTCTTGGCAATCTTCTTATAGCCTACGCCATCTTTATGAAGAGCAACATTTCTTTTTTTCAGATCCTCAGAGAGTTCTTTGCCAAGAGGTGCCATGTTGAACTTCCAGTGACCAGTATGAGAGAGTGAGAGCGATAACACCAAATTTAACACACCTGCTCCTCATTCACACCTGAGACCTTGTAACACTAACGAGTCACATGACACCGGGGAGAGAAAATGGCTAATTGGGTCCAATTTTTTAATTTGGACATTTTCACTTAGGGGTGTACTCACTTTTGTGGCCAGCGGTTTAGACATTAATGGCTGTGTGTTGAGTTATTTTGAGGGGACAGCAAATTTACACTGTTATACAAGCTGTACACTCACTACTTTACATTGTAGCAAAGTGTCATTTCTTCAGTGTTGTCACATGAAAAGATATAATCAAATATTTACAAAAATGTGTGGGGTGTACTCACTTCTGTGAGATACTGTAAATACATAGTATGTATGTGTATATAATACATGACCATTAAAAGAATATCAGATTGTAATTATGCTTTTATTCTTCCACAGTTGTTATGGAGGTCTGGGACGCTCAGGACTAAGCAAGTATCAAATGCTCAAACTGAGCGCAGTGTCATGATTAATGTTAGTCCCACGTGTGTGATTAGGAGTTTAACTTAAGTTTCATTATCACAGTTGCTGCATGTTTGCTGCTGCAGCTCTCTGTCTCCATGACGCCCAGTGCTGCTCTGGAAATCCTGAGGGAGCTGAGAGGGGGCGGAGCCATTCAGACTGTCAAGGTAAGAGGCAACATCTGAAAACCTAAATACATCACTTCCCTTAACCATACAACTCAGTTGTTAATGATGCTTCTTCATTGTCTCTTATAGCAATACAACTTTCTTCATGAGTTTAGGGAGAAGTTTGAAGCATATCAAGAAACCAAAGAGCGGCTTTCAGAGAGATCAGTGTCCCGATGATCAACCTGATATTCAGATGATTTGAAAACAGGGATATAAAAAAAAAAAAGATCAATTGTTTGGATTGGTTGTTTTGCTTTATGGATGTTCTCTACCTTGATCATGAATCCATTTTTCTATTCTGATGGCACTTTAAAAATTCTGTACTTTTATAAGTTGATCTAATAATATTGTGCTTAATATATAACTTTATCTTTGCAATTAAATGAGCCTTGAATTACTTAAATGTGGTCTTAAGTTGCCTAAAGATGTCTGCGTTAATCCTGGCCAGTGGATCACATTAATAGTGGTGCATATTTTTGTGTATAGGAAACCATATATTGCTTATGTGAGTAACTGATTTGAATGGTGGATTAAAGTCATTATGCAGTTGTTGGCAATACAGCTTTGCAATTATTTAATTCCCTTGGCCATCAGTAATGGAATATATTGTTTGTAACAAGTACCAATGCCTTTACATTAATCAGACACACTTATAATCAAAATCAATACAGCTACAAAAGCACTATTGAATAACCTTTTAGGTTTGTCACATGAGGATCATTTTAACAATTATTTTAGCCATATGAAATTAGTTCATTCATACAGAGAAAACAGCTTCATAAAATGAGCCATTTGCATTTGTCATGAGAAGTTTGTCTATGGAGGACTTTATTGGGATTTTTAAAGCAATATTACAAGCAAAAAAAAAAGTCACAATTTACTACATCTCTTGCAAGACTTTATAACATTCAAACACACATATCAAGCTGGATTCTCTCACACACAAAACAAAAATGGCAAAAAAAAAAAAAAAAATCCTAAAACAATCACAGGGAAAAATCAAAAATAACCTATTACTCTAAATATCACCTTGGTGGTCCAGCTTGGTGATTAGGAACAACTGCATTGACTGTCAGTGTAGTCAAGGATTCTTCACACAGCTCTGCTCTAAATCCAGATGCAAACTACAGCATCACTGAAGGACTGAAGCTTCTCTGTCTGCCTGTGATTACTGACAGTATTTATAAAAAAAAAAAAAAAAAAAAATGGCATCTTGGCACACTGAGATCATGCCAACATCAAACCAGTGTCCAAAATAGTGTCCACACTCATCTCTGCTATCTCACATAAACAACAGAAATAAAACTAAATCAGATAACAATTTCACTTAGAAATACAAAATGCACAAATTTAAAAGCAAAAAAGGTTACATGTGGAGTATTTCTAAGGTGTAAGAGCGAAGCAAAGCCTTCAACACACTTAAAGCATCAGTCCTCATTTGCTTCCAACAAGACAGAAAAAACAGTTAACACTTGAAATGGAGCATTTATATGATAAGAACCATCAACATGAAGCAGACCACCAGCATGAGCTCAAAAACATACAAGATCATGAATTACCAAAGCAGCACACGACTCTGAAGGTCAAATTAAAGAACTGACTGAGCTACAAGGCAGTAATATAGTTAAAATAAAATAAGTCTGTAAAAATGCTACAATCAAGATCTTTATTTTGCCCCCCAGTTTGAAAACACAAGAGTAAAATCTCTGCAAAAAATCCATCAGCGGTATAGCTTGAAGCCCTTGTGCATCTGCTTTAGACATGATCTGGTCAATGTAAACGGTTTCATCTCATCTACTGATGCTTTCAGTGTGTGAAGAGCTTTGGCATTGGTGCGGCATATGTGTGTATAGGTCTAAACAGGTTGTACTTAAGAGTTGGTAATCATTTATTTTTGCATGTGTGGTTTCTGGAGTTGTGCGGGCTGCTTGCGTCCTGAATCGTTCTTGGCTGATGAAGAGTAAATAAAGTCAATGTCCATTGGAAACAGCCGAGCAGAACTGAGAGAGATGTCCGAGTCCAAATTCAGCTCCATCTGGGTTTTAAAATCAGCATCTCAAACGCCTTCATATACACTTTGCAGCAGTATCCAGATTAAGAGCTCACCAAAACATAGATCATCCTGTAATAGAAACACCAGAGAGAAACATAAGCACAGCTATAGGGTTTCAAATGAAACACTTATAGATTGATCAATTTAATGTAGGGCTGCAACAACTAATCGATAATGAGAGTCGTCGACAGCGAATGTCATTATCGATTAGTCGCGTCTGCCCACCGTGCACGGAATACTTCCGCCAGTCGCATCAAATTACAACACTGAATAACACATTTCTATGGACAAAATACATTTAAAAATAGTGGATTAATATTAATTTTGCTGAAATATCTGTTGTTGGGCGTTAAATTTAGGTTTAAAAGTCAACATGTAATTCAAGTACTTTATGAGATAACTGCGTGTAATTGAATATAAATTTAAGACGTTTCTTAGATTTACAGGATAAAGAAATGACAGTAACAGGTTATTGTGTCTAGAGTGAATGTGTGTGTTCCTGCAGAACATCCCTCATATCTGTTAACACTGAGTTTGTGTTTTTGTTTTTCATTATTATTATCATTTTTAATGTAGGGATTTAAACTGTCTTTTTGCTTTACAGCTCTTTTGCATATACTGTTGCATAGATATAGATAATGTTTTCTTTTCATAGCATTCATGTTTGTTTGAAGGACAGCATTGGGCAGGATGTGAAATAGTGTGTTTTGTCAATAAAATAAAATACGATAATCAGATAAAAAGACCAATATCTCAATCAAAAGAATCGTTACTTGCAATCCTAATTTAATGTGTCCTTGCTGAATAAAAGTATTAATTTCTTAAAAAAAAAAAAAACTTTTGAACAGCAGTGTATATAAAATTTTAAAATATACATATATATTGTTTATATTTAAATGTTTCTATATGTTTGATAAACCGTGAAACTGTACACACCCGTAAAGATAGTAGAAAAACGAGAGGAGGTAGAATGCAAGTTTGCACCAGCCCTCCTTCTGACAGTATGCCAGAATATCTGCGTTCATTATCGTAGTGGGGTCATACAATCCAGGTCCACTCATCACAGGGCGGCTCATATACCTGCACACAAACAAATGCTTTATGTTGCACTTTGAGCAAGAGACAATGCTGACTAATAACTTATTAACTTTAAAAACACTAGCTTGACACATCTGCTGAGGTGCTTGATATATAGCCAACAAATTTGAAATGTGCGTTTATCTATGATCGGTTTCTGTGAACGCCCCACCCACCTCCAGACATGATAAGCCAGCAGGGGCATGTTGAGTCCAAGCGTCAGCCACTCTGCGGCGCACAGGAACATTACGCAGAAAAACACATGGATGAGGTACTCCGGCAAGACGAGCTAAGGAAACATAACACATGGTCAGACAAACATACACAGATCCACCTCAGAGACAGAGTTCTATTACGCCTGAAGCCTGTCCCCCAAATCTAGCCAATCAGGTGTAAGAATCATTAGGATTACCACCAACCCATAAGCCATAGTACTTAATGATCTATGCACATCTAAATCTCTCTAAACCTCAGAAGAACCAGATCTGCTGAGAATAAATCCTTATTTAAAGCAATAATAAATAAAACATTAATAATACAACATTTCAATTTAAAATCAAACAAGTTACTTTAAATTACGGAGTACAGATTGCAAAATTCTAAATAAAAAAATAGTATGTGAAGAATTCAAGAGTTTAGAATTCAAAGACCTTTGATCCATTTAAGAACTTATGACATCATCAAGTTCAAAATTCAGACCAACTAGAGAACCTATTTCTACTCAACCTCTGGAACAGGGAATTTATCATATCCCAAAGCTGTTGAGGTTTGTAAAGAGCACACTATACCCCATCTGCTTTAGATTTTGTTAAATATAGAGTGCTGAGTTTCTCTTATTAGGCAAATAGAACATCTGGCCATTAGTAAATTACTGAAAAAAAAAAAAAAAAAAAAACAAAAAAAAACAGATGAGTCGACATTTACTACACCCCCATCCCCCAGCCCACATACAAAGGTATGGGAACAGACTGAGGCAGGATCGTGTTTTTTTTGTTGTTGTTTTTTACAGGGAAACAATGCCAGGCAGAGTGAGAAGAACAGCCATGCTAAGGAAGGGAGCAGCTACAAGGACCCCAGGCTGCCCCTGCCATGCCTGATCATAACCGGTAAATAAAGACAACACATGAAGCCCATGCAAAAAGAGGGAAAAGTGTTTGTTCTGCTTTTGCCCAACACAAACACATTGTAAAAAATTAAAAATTCAAACTGTTGATGGTGATTATGAAGTAAAAATGCCTCAAAACCCATGTGATCGGACACATCCAGCCAGAAATACCCACTCTAAGGCTCAACTCTAGATTAATGTGCACCAAAGATGCTCACTACACCTGCTCTTCTTTCCCATCCATCATTAATCTCAAGTATACTTGAAATAATGACTTCTCCTGCATGATCTTAATGGTTGCGACTGTTTTACAGCGGTGCCAAGTTTATAAAAATACTTTCTAAGCGAGACATCATAAATGGAGTTAGTCGCTCTGGGTAAAGAGCAAACGAAGGGGGTGGGGGAGACAGAACGGCACATGCATGTTCTGAGCATTTGCAAGTCTTTTCAGTTAACACTTTTTCCCTGTAAACCACTGTCTTTCCTACACTCAAATATGCACCTGCGCAGATGACATCTGTGCCTCCACCCGACCCCACACTAACAGACTAAACCAGCCAAACATGAGGAGATATAAGCAACCCTAAAGGAGCAATGTGTTTTGTTCATTCAGCATCTGTGATGGCATCTGCAAAAAAAGACAAACTCTGTAGTCAAGTGGCTTAATTGGCATAAACCAGGTCCTGTCTCCCTGCTTGGCATGTTTGTACATGGAGGTGTTAGGCTAGTTAACTGAAAAGACATTTGTAAACACTCCGCTCGTGCACACAGAGAGACTGTTACTGATCTTAAGCTGAATTCTGGTACCAACCTTCAGAGCAAGCCTGACCCTTTTAATTTTTTTCACCCTGTCAACTGTCTTTGAGCCAATCAGAGGAAAAAAGGTAAAAAAGTAAATATTAAGAAAATAAAAGACAAAATGCAAATCAGAAAATCGAACGAAAGTAGTGTTAGTGTTGGAAAGCAACATTCACTGCAGATGATTTCATCGATTAGCAGAACAGTGTTGTGATAGAAGAGAAGAAACAGGAGTGCATGCATCACCCGGCATCTCACCAAAACTCTCACTTACCGGGTTTAACGTGTTACACTGGTCTATAGGATTCTTATAGTCAGTCTTCAGCTCATCAAATGCAATTATCTAAAAATATAACAGGGGGAAAAGTTGAATTCATGATCCAGGAGTAAACATACAAGCATCATTTCCCTCATTATCATATGTCAGAAATGTGTTATTCTTTCAGAAGCAACACTTCTGAATGTTTTTTAAACATTCAGAAATACTCTTGTGCTGAATAAAATTGAAAATACAATTAATTTATAAACAGACTATAAAATACTGACAAACAAAATATTTCATGAGATTTGTGTTGCAAGAGAAGTGATGGGAGTTTAAAATGCTTTAATATGGGAAACACACAATTGCTGAGTCAGAGAGCTTTATGCTTTTCTGTTTCTCTTTGTTTTGCCTGACCTGTAATCAAAGGGTTAGTTCACCCAAAAATTAAATTTCTGTCATTAATTACTCACCGTCAAGTCGTTCATTTTCAGAACACAAATTAAGATATTTTTGATGAATCCGATAGCTGACTCAATAGACAGCAGTTTAACAACTTTCAAGGTCCAGAAAGGTACTAAAGACACCATTAAATTAGTCGACGTGACTACAGTGGTTCAACCTTAATTTCATGAAGTGACGAGAATACTCTTTGTGAGCAAAAACAAAAATAACGACTTCATTCAATGTAATCAACGTACCAGAATGACACAGGTCAGAAGATATTGTTTAATAAAGTAAAGTTGTTATTTTTGAGGGGGGTTTTGCACACAAAAAGTATTCTCGTCGCTTCATAAAATTAAGGTTGAACCACTGCAGTCACATTGACTAATTTAATGGTGCCTTTACTACCTTTCTGGACCTTGAAAGTGGTTGTTAAATTGCTGTCTATTGAGGAGTCAGACAGCTATTGGATACCATCAAAAATACCGAAGATGAATGAAGGTCTTATGGGTGTGGAACGACATGAGGGTGAACTAACCGTTTAAGTATTGTGTCTTTTTGACTCATTTCAAATACAGAAAATATGCTGTGTATTATCCTGTTTGCCTGAATCAAATTCAGGTTATAATTATTTACTCAGGAGAATTAGTAATTAAAGGTTTAATCTATTACCAAAAGTAATATTATATAAAATTCACTCTTCCCCTTATTTAACTCTTATTTAACAATATTCCAGTCACTATTTTGACATGCGTAAACATTTGAATGCATTTCGTATATTTGAGTCAAGGCAGAAATGTGATACTAGTTCTGCAACTGAAGGCGTTTATCTCTGAAACAGGTTAATGACATCAAGCAGCATTGAAGAGACATGAACAATGGTGCTGTTCTGTCCGCAAATAACTCTGAATGTGACTTCAATTTTAACAAAAACATAACAGTTCTGTCTAATTCTAACATGCAAAGGCCCAAAAGACGAGATGTACACTCATGACAGACTTCACTACATCGGCTTTTAGTTATTTTTTACCGTTATATTTAGCGTTGTTGATTTTAGCTACAGTTCTGATTTATCACTGATCTGTAAAACACTATATACACGATAGCCAAACGGGAGCGCGCCCCATCCGCCCGTGATCACCAGTAATAGATGCGACAAACTGATAAACAGAGAGTGCATTAAATGTGGCTAACTCTGTAGACAATACGTTTAAATAACGTACATAGAAATACCCTAGTTGTTTAACGGAAGAATAGCGGTAATGATAATAATGGGTGTCACCAGGTTGCGCTCGTGCCATTCATTCGCGTTGGTCTCGCGATCTGCTGTATGTTTAACTAATTCCACTGTACGCCGAGTATCTGTGTTCAAAACCTCACCGAAAGTATTGGAGTTCTATTCAAAACACTTACATGCCAAATAGCGAAGAAAATAAGCGCCGCCGTCAGCAGGAGCGCCAACATATAACAAAAGGCCGCGAATGTGAACGCCATTTTTCGCTCATGTGGAATTATCCAGACCGACGACTGCTGTGACGTCGAGACAGCTGTACGTCACGTGACTGCAGAAGTCACATGGATATTTGAAAAAACGCGAGAGCAGTGGAAACCCCAAGTATAAATAAAAGAAAATTTAAAAAATAATAATAATTTCTCCAAACCCATATGTTTTTCGTGGAGCACAAACATTCATATTATGTTCACATATTCATAAAGGCCACGTCTATCAGACTTTAAAAGGGACTAAAATAACACGAAGTAAAAGAATCTACAGACATATCATATTCCAAATCTTCTGAAGCCATATGATAGCTTTGTGTGAGGAACAGACCAAGATGTAGGCTGAAAGTCACTGATGATCTTTCTCTCTGCCAAAGCTCTGAAATCTTATGGTGTCTAATTGTTTAACTTTATTAGTAAACATAATGCTTAACGCCTATTTTTAAAAGGCTAAGTGACAAAGATGCATACTGATAAATAAATATTCCTGTGATAAATAAATAACATTAAAAGACTTTATAAAAAAACTGACAAATATTAATCACAAACATAAAAGCTTAAAGAGCCTAATAATCTGAGTGTTGCAATGAAAGTGATGTGTGTTTAAACTGCTTTAATATGGAAACACAATTGCTAAGCCAGAGATCTTCTTGCATTTCTCATTGTTTTGCCTGTAAACCATCCCAATTTTAAAAAATATGCAATGTATTATATTGCAATGTGTTTTGCTGAATGTTATTCATGTTACTGTAGTGGTCGGTAAATAACCCAGCCAGACAGATTAAATCAAAACCACCTGAAAACAACTGTGGGTAGAACTTTTTAATGCTTTGTGGCATTAACCTAATACTGTTTTACTAATGCAAACCCAGCAGTCATGGAAAATTGAATAAATTTGCCACAAAGTAATGAGCATGGCAAAATCACCCTATCTTTTTCAAATGGAATTACATTTTCTCTTAGCAGATACTTCCTACCCAAGCTGTGTAATGCATAAGTCTATGTGGCAGTAACCAGGATAGGTAGGTCTTTTTATTGCACTCCTAAAAAGTAATGGCTATTATTCAGAATAGAATAACGTATCATTCACTCCCACCCAACTTCAACCAGTAAGATACTTGGACTTAACATATGACTTCAAGGGTAGTTATATTTTGTATGACATTATTTCATCCTTTGCTTTCTATACAAATGACTGAAAAACGCTACCATGAAATAAACACATACGATGCACACTGCAACTAAGAAATTTAAAAATAAAATAAGGTATGAACATCAATCAAGAACACTCCAGTTAAGCACATGGTCAAATTTTCAAAGGAAAAAAACCTTCTATTTAATTATTCAAAACAGCAGACAAATGTAATTGAGACACATATTGAAAGGTTAACCGTTTTTCTGATTTGAAGAGATTATAAATGATCAGGAAAAGCATCTTCAGTCATTAAAAATTTGATGTTGAACACATACACATTTCACTACTGTATGGGACATATCATGTGATGTCCACATCATAAACCACCAAAGTGAGCAATCGGTGTTTAATAGGAAACAGCACTAATCACAGGTGTTACGGGTTCTACAGATGTACAGAGATGAGCCTGACCCACATTAGAGCTCACAGATTCTGAAAGACGCGAGATCTGCAGAGGTATTACTTATCGAAACCACAATAACATCACTTCCTCCAACTATTTGTATTACTCTGTTAAGCTGTAAACATTTAATACATTTCCAGTGTTTACATTTAGCCAATAGAATGATTGTTTTTACATAAATATGGAAATAACGATGCTTTGCATAAACTCAAGAATAATGACACCGGCTTTATTCCAGCGTTTAGATGGACAATGATAAAGAGGAATTCATTACGAGATGATGCCATTGGCAGAATTAACACTATAGCATAGCGAATCTCTGCCACTGTACATCTAAACCTACACATTTCAAAAAAAGGTGGGACAGATCGTCTGGGTGATGTATACCTTGCCCCCTTTCCCAAAAACAATATATCAATAAAAATGAGTCCCAGAACGCCCACCCAGTTGTCCTCACAGATTCTAGATCTTTAGTGGAGATTTGTTTGTCAGGCTGTGAGCACAGATTTAAAAAGGCAAAACAGAATGAATTTATGACACTCAAGAAAACAGGTCAGAAACAATAATCAAATGCTCTCTCCCAAAAATATCAGTAAGACTTCTGAACCCTTCACCTACCGTTACAGTTCAACAGATATCAAAACAAAATAATTCATGTTTGGTCAAAATACTCCAAATTACAGGTAGAAAATGCATTATGAAGGAAGAAAATGTTTGGCCCTTAATCAGGCATTACATGAAGACTTATGTGATTTTACACCATAACTGGCAAAACATATCACATGTTAAGAGTTTTACGATGTTTAAATCTGTTGCCATGTCATCTATCAAGAAGGATAGCTGACATGAGATTGCCTAAAATCACAACGTGTCGCCCATCTGTCATAGCAGCAAGATTGGACCACCTGTGCAGGCCAGTACATATTTTACTGCTCAGGGACAAGAGTGGAATGGTTCTAAAATCCAAGGAATACTTCAGAGTACTAATGGCATTTGCTTTCCTATTTTCTTTTCTTTGCACCTCAAATATCTGTCATCTTAAACTGGTACAGGCGGGTTTAGAGTTTGGGCAGAAGCATTCAAACATACACAAACAGACAGTATCAGATGGACTATGGTATTCTCTCCGTTTGGAGGTGATGGTCCCATCTTGGTCACTCTTTAAACATGAGCTTTAGCTTGTTCGGTCTGTTCTTAGCGGAAGAAGCCCAGTTTCTCTCGGAGCCACTCCTCTGTCAGGTCTTCAGTGTTCCTTATCTCAAACACCTGAAAAAAAAAAAAAAAAAAATTATATATATATATATTTACACTGCTGTAAAGAAAAAACATCACTGTGTATAAGGTTAAGTGTGTTAGTTAGAACTCACCTTGGTGAGTTCAACCGTCTGTACCAGTTTGTTTTTGCTGCCAGCATACATCATCTGCTGCTCAGGTTTGCATCCTGGGAAAGTGGGTTTCATTTTAGAGACTTGGAGAAATAGCACATATTACTGAGATTTTTAAACATATAAAAGATTTTCTTTACCAACAGGACTGGAGAAGATAAAACACAGAGGGTAGGACACTCGCCCATCATCGTGCTGGTACTTATAGCTATAGACTACAAATGTGTCACAGGTTAGGGAATCTAACGATTGTTAAATGTTGAATGGAAAATAGAACATTTCTTAAAAGACCCACAAGTTACTAGAGTTTAAATCATGGTACAATAATACAGAGTAACTTTGTTTTAGTTAAGGATATCTGGGCTGTCTCTCTGGTAGCTCGTTCTTCAGATCTTCAGGGGAAATGTCCTACAAGAAATCAAACCCTGGTTTACACCACTGAGCTGTTCAATTGTAATCTCCACTGAAAAGCCATGTATTATGTATTCATGCAATAACAGTGGTTAAATGTGTGTGTGAATTTACCTCATGCTCCTCCTCAAGAATCACCAGCTGTTTGTCTTTATCAATCTTCACTGTAACCAGAGGAGAACACAGCAATATCAACATTCAATCCTCACAGTATATGAGAAAGTGTAAGCTTATGGACCAGTTTAAGTGTGTAAGAATTTAATTTTAGTTCAACTCACTGATGATGGCAGCATTGTTGGTTTCCTTCCTGAAGCGGAAATCACGTAGCTTTTTCACCAGGTCTTCATCCACTTCACACACAACTAAAGATTCACTCTGCACACACACATTCTCATTATTACTATTTTCCACTTTTTAAAATATTATAAAAGCTATCAGCTTTTTAAGTAACAATATTGGAATTATGTAGTGACAATGACATATATATTGGTATATATTATATGTATATTGCTTTCTTTAAAATACCCATCCTTTGTCTACATCACAGCTCAGCACACTCTCAGTCATAACCATACTTCATTAGGTGCGTTTTGAAACCATATTCAAGGGTGTTTTTCCTCTCGTCTTGTCTGTCGGTCAGCTTAGACAAGCATGTCCAAACTTTTGACTAGTAGTGTATAAATAATTGATAAACCTGAGAAACTCCCAATTAATCTCTTTGATTAAGAGTCATACAGGTTAGGGACACACTAAGGGTTTGAGAGCTTGTTAAAGGGGTGGTATAATGCCATTTTTACAAGATGTAAAATAAGTCTCTGATGTCCCCAGAGTGTGTATGTTAAGTTTAAGCTCAAAATACCCCACAGATAATTTTTATAGCATGTTAAATTTGTCACTTTTTGAGGGTGAGCAAAAATGCTCCGTTTTTGTGTGTCCCTTTAAATGCAAATGAGCAGCTGCTCTAAGCAGAGGGCGGAGTTTCAAGAGCTTGTGTTAGCAGCGCCGATTACCTCACGCAGACTCACTGAAAATGTCAGAAACTGTTCCGCCTTTTATGTTCAAACTGGAGTCGGACAATGATGGAGAGACTCAAGAAGAAGTGACGACATGTAGAATGCAACAGGACGTTTCTAAATGGTTAGTTGCTTAATTTATGTAGCTGATGTGGGATATCTTAAAGTCATTCATTAGCATATTCTGTCATGATAATCTATAAATCGCACGTGTGGGAACTGTTGTAAAATGCCTACAGAACAGGTATAATTTAGTTTAATTACAGTTATAACTTATGTTGGCATCTTGCTTTTATGACATGCTATTGCATTTGTGTCATGTACTGTATTGCAATAACATGGCCTCACCCCTTTGTTGCATGTCTCAGGGGCAGGGTTTACATAAATTTTAGGGTTCGTGATGTCACCAACCCGGGAAGAATCTCATTGTAGTCCCTACCAGCCGTTTGTTGTAGTCCTTAAACAGAGAATTCTTTAAAAGAAAATATCTCCCTTTGCTTTGAACTGTAAGCATCGTAACTTTGCAGATGCTGTTTGTGCTCTAACAGCAACATTACACAATAACTAAAGTTAAAAAAGTGAAAACATAATCAACCACCCCTTTAAAGTATATCTAGTGGTTCTAAACCATAGGACCGGTGCCCATAAAGGTCTGATGCAAACTTCCAGGGGGCCCCAATAAGTCTTAAAATTAACAACCTTAATTAAAATGCTAATAATAAAGATTCTAAAGATACTAAAGATAAACTTCATTTATAAGTTTATTTATTTTTTTGTATAACATAAGTAAATAATGTACATATCAGCTTAGATAGGAGGACCTTCAAATATTGTCTTGGACAAAGGGGTGCCTTGGGAATCAAAAAGGTTGAGAACCACTGACCTACAGTAATAATAATAATCATAATCAACAGACAAAGCAGAGAGAGTGGAAACTACACTGTATTTCTTACGACTGTGAAATTGTTATTCTGTTAACAAACCCTAATTCATAACAGTGCTATATTAGCAATAAAACCACCTGTCTACTCTAACACAACAACAACACCCAGCTGGATGGGGACTCACAAAGATTAGGAGTTCGCAAAACTCATGCATCATGACAACCACTGTGGGTCATCACACTGATGTCATCAGGGGAACAATCACTTTCTGAGCTGTTGATGTGGCGGAGGAAGTGGGCAAACGTGTTTTGTCGTGCAGTCCTGGTGGAATGCGAAGAATCTGCTTTTATTTCATTACATTGTTTGCCATTTCTGCTCTGATTAAATTACATTGTTTGATCGTGGCTTGACGTGTCATTCAAAGAAAATGAGCCACACCGTCGCTCAGCAGATTTTCCAACATTTCCTTGAAATACTGAAGTGTGAGCACGTCCCTGCCCGCAACAGGAAATGAGAATTCCCCCGGAGCCGCCGGAATTCCATCATATCACAATTATGTAAGGCAATCCTGTCTCGTGAAAATCCTAAACAGATTTTTAGGGTAAATGTAACGCCAAACGCGCCATTATTTTGGTAAACTTTATGAAGTCGGTGTAATGCAGGAGAGGGTTTGACATGCAGCTCATCACAAAGCACTGGGTGGAACTGCAACAGGGCTCAGAAAAAAAAAAAGCAACCTTTCTAACATACACATATCACATATCAGGCGTACGGCGTTATTTGGAAATGCTTCCGTATTATTATACATCCTACAAGACAACGCCGCCATTAAAATTTTTTTATTAATCCAAGCCAGTTTTTGTACTCACCATTTTCACAGACCGCACGAGCTCAGCAGTGCAGGAGTTTTACCGTGCCGCGTCTCGTGACGTTCGTTCGACCAATCAGAACTCCTGAGCGCGCCAGGATTTGTATAGCTGACTGTTCCAGGATCAGTTCGTTTCACCCATAAAAGGACGAGCTTTGTCTGATCCCAGAACAGCAGTGTTTAGACATGAACTCAGACTGATGCTCATGGAAAGAACTATCGGATGCATGCTTCTATCTATTCACACCTTTCATAATGTGCCCCAAGTGAATGCATTCAATGACTTAAAATTTAGCCATTATTGATTTATTTAGAGTAGTGTAAAAGTAATGTTTAATGTAAAACAGACTTTGACGTTTAAAATATAAAACCACGTAGAACATATCTATAAAAGATTGAAACACTAATTCACACAGTGAGCCTCGTCGAGAATACATAACATTTTGTTTTCGCACCTATTTTTTTTTTATTTAGTATATATATTGAAGAAAATATCAAATTAATATGTTTATCTTTAACTTATATGAAATATAAATGCACCAATAACTACAAACAAAAATTCCAAATACTAAAAAACCCCAAACTATCCTTTGAGCGACAATAAAATTAGACAAATCATGTGTTGTATTTACATTTTTAATTTATATTAAATTGTATTTAGATATTTCCCAAATTTTAGGAACGGGGTAGAAAAATATGAATAGAAAATAAAACATTTTATAACATTTTTATACATTTGCCTCAAAGGTTCACCATCAACATTTTGTCAAACTTCACATCAACATTCGCCAGTTGTTGGAAAATCCTCACCTTTTCAGCTTTTCTCCACCCATTCGTGGAAAGTGGCATTTAGAAAACCGGAAAAGTTTCTAAATCAGTTGTGGGAGTGTGATTCATTTTATTATGGTAATGGTGGTTTTATTTTAAGCATCCCAGGGTTGAACTCCCCACCCCCCGTCACAGTAACCGCTACGCATGCGCAGATAAGCCAGCCCATCCCTCAGATGACACGCCCCTCGAGCAGCGTGCGCGTGCATTGCGCTCATATCTGATCTGTAAACACAGTAGATTGTTCTGTGCCTTTAACTACAGTGGTGAATGTCTCATCCATATAATTTGGTGCTCACAATGTTTTCAAACACGCCGTTGAAAACCCTCAATATTCCAGTTATCACCTCACTTCCTGTATAGAGTTTAGTAATACTGACTTTCGGATCTTTTCGGCGACGGGACCTGGTGCTGCTCAGAAACCCGCATCTTCGGACGGCAGGCCCTGATCCAATCGAGGTGCTTGTGCCCACAAAACTGCTCACATTTCAGCCAAAATGCGCATGTGTATAGATTACACAGATTAATTCATGTATATTTAGAAAGGTGCCTGATTTCATATTAAATCAGATCATATTTAAAAGTATAGTGTTTAAAATAACGAGAATGTGTTTGATCCAGTGACGTTGCGCTCTATTATTAGCGTGTTTATAACTAGTTGTCTACATGTACTAGATTTATGACAGACAATGATTTGCATACAATTGCATGACATTAAGTGTCACTTTTTTGTTTTCCTTTTAGGCCATGGCAGACTTTTCGGTAAGTTTTTTAACTGTTTATGAATAATTCTTCTACAGTTCACTTGTATTATTTTGGCCTTGTATTTCCTCCTGTCTTATCCATGTTACCAGCAGCAGAAAAATGACTGTATTAGTAACTAGTAGACTCAGTTATTTACATTTCCCAACCATTTTATGTATACAGTATTCTTTATTCAGCAAATATATTCAATAATTCTGTATAGTATATATATTTATATACCAAAATATACAGTAGATTATATAAAATACAGTGGGGTCCAAATGCTTGAGACAACTAGTGAAAAAGTCTCTATTATGCATTCTTTTATAATTTATTTAATTATAATCAGTGGAAGCAAGAACATCCTAACTTATTTAGTTCATTTCAAAGAAGATCACGATTAATGTCACAAATTTGCTTAATAAGTGACCTAGAATATTAAATGTTATTAATTTTATATTATAATGTTGCTTTGGGTTTTTTTGTTTTTGTTTTTGTTTTCTTTCCCTAAAAGTTTCTTTACCAGTTTAATTTTGTTTTTTAGTCCCATATATCTTCAATATGGTCTCAGACTTTTGAACCCCACTGTTTGCCCTAGTTAGTCTTTTCAACGACAATAACAGACCAAAAGTCTTTCTGATAAAATGCTCACCTTTCATTTGCTGTGATTTCTTTCTGTAGCTTGCTGACGCAATCCCAGATGATGTTCCTGGTGAAGCATCGAAAACTAGGCACACCAATCCATCAGCTCCTGGAAATGGTGCTCCGCCCCCCACTAATCCTGGATGGCCTGGTTCGGCCCCTGGTGGCCCTAATTTCCCATCCTCAGGAGGCCCTGCCCAACCAACAGCCCCTTCTGGCTTCCCCCAGACTGGGCCATCTGCCCCTGGTTCCTTTCCACCCGGCCCAGGAGCCCCGGGCCAGTTTCCTGGAGCTCCCGCTGCCCCGGGTGGATACCCTCCAGGACCGGGCGTACCTGGACAGTTCCCCCCCAACCCTGGAGCTCCAGGACAGTTCCCCTCAATGCCAGGTCAGTTCCCACCAGGTGGAGCACCCGTGCCATACCCTGTTCCTGGACAGTTCCCTTGCCCACCTGGGGCTCCACAGGGCCCATATCCAAATGTGCCTTACCCAACAGGTCCATCTGGGCCTGGTATGTATGGCCCAGGTGGCCCTGGTGCTTTTCCACCAGATGGAGGCCCAGGATATGGAGGAGGAATGTTTCCTCCAATACCACCAGGGTCTTGGGGTCCACCCGGAGGGGGCTTCCCTCCTCAACCTGGCCCACCAGGAGGCTTCGGTCCAGGGCCCATGGGATCATACGGAGGGCCTGCAGCTCCAGGTGGAATGCTGGTGAGCAATTATGACTGTATGAATGGGTGTATAATAGGGCTGGATATTGACACAAATTTCAAGATTTGATTAGATTTCAGTTCACAGGCTTGCGATTCAGTTCAGTTTCTAACTCAATTCATATGGATATATATCAGGTACAGTAGATGAGAGATACTTTTCTCCAAGGGGGACACTGTCAATTGGTACATTACCATTAAATATTAGGGTAAAGTTAACAGCTGATTGATTTGTATACATTTAAACTGCACATAAGGGAGTTTTTATGATAATAACTTTTTAATTATAAAATTATGTTTCTACTCCAATTCGATTTTTGAAATATAAACATTTAAACAGTGGTTGTCACATGAACTTGTTTTCATGGCAGATTTGTTAAAAATGTATGAAATGCTAAAGAACAGGTTAAGTAAAAATATAAATAATATGTAGTAAAGTGCATATTTTCAGCAAAATGCTCCTCTCTAGAGATTTTTCTTCTAGCTAACTCGAGCTATGGTCATTGAATGGCTTTTCTGAGGTAACATTATGTAACATTGTTTACGAGCTGTTTTATTGATGTTGGTTGAAACTGATTGCATGTACTGTTTCTTTAATACCTTCTGATGTTCATTCAAGTTTCGTTTGTTCTGTAATTAGTAGTAAAGAAGAAGAAATGATTAGTTCACGTGCGCTCTGTCGAATAGGAATCGAATTGATATTGGTTCATTAAAATCGAGAAATGAATATTGTCAACCCAGCCCTGGTGTATGAAGGGATTTGCTTGTGTGAGTCCACTTATAAGTGTGTGTGATGATGGGCTTTGCTTTCGGGTGATTGCTTTCGGCCTGTTGGAGTTTGTTTTATCAGAGTGTTGGTGACATAAGCGTTGCTTTCAGGGTTGTAGGTTTGGCTCTTGAGGTCTGGGATGTTCCTGCGGTGGTCTCATTCTTCTGGGTCACATTAAAACTACAGATCTTAAACTTGTGTAGATCTCAAAAGCTCCTCTTCTTGTTTTTCAGCCACCACATAGACCTCCATATTTTTGAGCACAATGAACAGCTCAGCCAATCACAGGAGGAGGACAGCACTGCAGCCATCACAAAGACCACAGTTAACATCCAATCAGAGTTCTGGACATTTAGCACAAAGCTCATGCTGATATATTTGCATATCACCTTTGCAAACAAATGCACATATTTAATGTAGCTGAGCCACTTTTCTGCGAAGTCATGATTATTTTAATACTATTTACAGGTGTATGTTTTAATGATGTTATTGCTTAAAAAAAGAGGAAAAAAATAAATAATGCACTTTGTGTTTATACAACAAACAAATGCGTATTATTGAAATTAAAGGTTTTTATGGGTTGAATTTATTGTTTGTCAAATGCTGAGGTAACGCTGAGAGGCTGACAAGTTTTTAATAATTGCAGTCAAAAGTTTGCGGTCAGTTTTTTTTTTTTTTTTTTTTATGTTTTTGAATCTCTTACCAAGGGTATATTTATTTGATCAAAAATACAGTAAAACACTTATATTATTAGAATTTAAAATAACTGATTTCTATTTGAATATATTTTAAAATTTAATTTTTCTATGATGGCAAAGCTGAATTTTCAGCATCATTACTTCAGTCTTCAGTGTCAGTCATTCTAATATGTTGTTTTGGTGCTCAAGAAATATTTCTTCTTCTTCTTCTTCTTCTTCTTCTTCTTATTATTATTATTATAAATGTTGAAAACAGTTGTTCTGCTTAATATATTTGTGGAAACTGATACTTTTTTTTAGGGATTCTTTGATGAATAGAAAGTTAAAAATAAACAGCATTTATTTGATATGAAAATATTAATGTGTCTTTGCTGAATAGAAATATTAATTTCTTTAAAAAAAGATCTTACTGATTCAAACTTTTGAATGGTAGTGTACATGAATAGTCATGATTTACAAAGCCATCTCAAAGCTCTTGAATATGAATATCATGCAGGTTTTTACCAAATATTTGAGCATGTTTTTTCATAATTAGTTTTGTGTGCGTTTATCATACCAGGCTTTATTCACTGAAGGGAGTAATGAGTCAGTGGGTGGGGTTTGGAATCAGGGATTGGCAGTTTGAGATTTGACACAGTGTTGCCATAGCAAAGTTGTTTATAAACTTGATGTCATCAGATTTCTTCCTGGTGGTTTGTCATGTGATCTCTGACGTGGCATTAGCTAGAATAAGAGGGGACAAAGGGTTTGGTGTTTGGATTTGTTTAGGGTGTTTGCTGTTTAGTATACATAGGCTTTCATGACGCTGAGTAACTAGCTTCACTTAGAGTATTTTTTCAGTTCAAGTTGGAAAAATATTCCTTTGAATAGAACAGTCCTGTTTAATGTCAGGGAGGGCTTCATGGTATTTTGCACACTGTGGAAAAGCCATGGAAGTTTATGATGGAGAATGGAAGAAACTTAGAGACATCATGGGAAAATTTATTAAAGGATGATGAAGCCTGTCAAGTCTCAACACTTCGTGTGTAAAACTTTGAGCTCTCAGGGAAATCTAATCCAACGTTGAGAAAATGATAATGCATATATTTTTCTTTATACTTTTATCACAATTTTATTGAAAGTTTTGGGGTCAGTAAGATGTTTTTAAATACTTTTATTCAGCAAGGGTGTGTTAAATTGATCAAACATTACAGTAAAAACATTTTAATGTTACAAAAGATTTCTATTTCGAATAAATGCTGTTCTTTTTCGATTCATCAAAGAATCCTGAAAAAATGTATCACCATTTTGAGCAGCAAATCGGCATATTAGAATGATTTCTGAAGGATCATGTGACACTGAAGACTGGAGTAATGATGCATTTTAAATAGATTAAAATAGTTATTTTAAATTATAGTAATATTTCACAATATAACCGTTCTTTACTGGTTTTTTTTTGTTTGTTTTTTTTATCAAATAAATGCATGAGAGAATTCTTTTATGCATTTATAAGCATAAGAGGCTTCTTTCAAAACATTAGGGTCTGTACAAATATTTAAACTTTTAAACGGTGGTGTATTTGTAAGAGATTCATAATTTTTGTCTCTTCATTTTGCAGTCATATTTTGCAATGTAGAGTTTATTTTAGGATAGAGTTCATAACGTGTAGCTACTTGCAAGTGTTTTCTTTGCATTTAGTGAAGCACAATATATCTCCATATGGTTATTGGTGGATATTTTTTTATTTTTTATAAATCAATAGTATCAGTTGATATTGGATATGTAGTTATATATGCTAATTTCCCCTATTTTTACATTTAGATTACCTTTGCCGTCATCTAACACTTATTTAAATTAATCTGTAAAATCAAGTTAATCTGTGAAAACACTAATAATTAATAACAGTTTAAAATAATCTTTAGCTTGTCTCAAAATTAATATCCAGTTTTCATGCTGTACATTATAATGTTGTGATGCCCAAGTACACTTGCATTTATGGTTCATTTTTACTTATCAGCCTTTTATTGGTTATGAGCCATAACCTGAAAATATTTATTGGTATCATGCCAGATATTTAATATTGTACATCCCTATTTGCAATATTAATATCTACAAGGATAGATTCTTAGATATATTCTTACTGTAGATACCTGTTAAACCTGTTAAGGGAATTCAAATAACTTCAAATGTGTATATGTGTGTGTTTTAGCCATTGCCGTACGATCTACCGCTGCATGCAGGGATAATGCCCGGCCTCCTGATCACTATCATGGGTGAGCCAGTACCAGGAGGAGACAGGTAACACACACACTTATGTAACAAAACACAGCGTTACCTCTACATGTCCAAAGCAAACACTCACTTCTCTTTTCTTAGGTTCCATGTAGATTTTGTGAGGGGGCATGATGTGGTTTTCCATTTCAACCCACGTTTCCATGAGAACACCATCGTACGGAACACATATTTTGGAGGCTGCTGGGGTCCCGAGGAGAGAGAGGGAGGCTTTCCCTTTGTGCAGGGCAGACAGTTTGAGGTACGGCTTTCTGATTTACCTCAGAGATGGAATTTCAGTTGAGTTCCCATTGGCCACGTACACACTGTAAAGTTTCAGGAGTGACAACCGCAATTAAATACTGGAGTGAATCCCCTTAAATTATCATTCCTTGTGTGTACAGAACACAACTCACTCCCGAAATTGGATGATTGACATGCTATGGTAACCCTAGTGAAGTCCTGGCATCTTGTGCGTTTGGTATCCACTATTTTTGACTTAAGTGATATTACACCGACTAAAGACTCATTATGTTTGGCAATTTTAACCAAACCACCATCAACGGAGTGTTTTGTTTATGCTTGGAAGGCTGCTTTGCAGAGTGTGCTCTTACAGTGTTGCCATGTCCACTTATTATAAGCATTTTGGGCGTGTTGATTGCTCTTGGCTCATCCAGTTTATGCAGTTATTAAAGTAGATAGGTGCGGATCTCAATATTTTGGGCGTATTTCCAAAATAAATGCTTGTTCTTGTTTGCTGTTTTTTCTAATAAGATCTGGCGACAAGAATGAGTCAATGCTTGTACCTCTTTCCCTGTGGTTTTCTTGCACCACACATACAGAAGATCTCTGATGTGTTTAAATACGCCATTAAAGGGTTCATCCAAAAATGAAAATTGTCATTTATTACTCACCCTCATGTCGTTCCACACCAGTAAGACCTTCATTCATCTTCAGAACACAAATGAAGATATTTTTTAGAAATCTTTCTGTCCCTCCATAGAGATCCAACACAACTACCACTTTCAAACCCCAGAAAGGTAGTAAAGACATCATTAAAGTACTCCATGTGACTCCAGTGGTTTAACCTCAGTTTAATGTGCCAGTTATCGTACAGAACGTACACACACTTGAGTCAGCCATGGTTATCATGTGTATATTGTTTCACATGTTCATGTTGAGAAAAACAATAATATCCATGCTCGGGTGAGAAAACGCACTGCGCTGACAGACGTTGCAGAGACACAAAGATAGATGTGTGCGCTAAGTTTCTAACAGCACTTTGTGTTTTATGTTCTTAAAGGGTTAGTTCACCCAAAAATGAAAATAATGTCATTTATTACTCACCCTCATGCCGTTCCACACCCGTAAGACCTTCGTTCATCTTCGGAACACAAATTGAGATATTTTTGTTGAAATCCGATGGCTCAGTGAGGCCTACATAGGGAGCAATGACATTTCCTCTCTCAAGATCCATAAAGGTACTAAAAACATATTTAAATCAGTTCATGTGAGTACAGTGGTTCAAATAACGACTTATTTAGTGATGGCCGATTTCAAAACACTGCTTCAGGAAGCTTCGGAGCGTTATGAATCAGCGTATCGAATCATGATCACGGATCGCGTGTCAAACCGCCAAACTGCTGAAATCACGTGACTTTGGTGCTCCAAACTGCTGATTCGACACGCTGATTCATTAAGCTCCGAAGCTTCCTGATGCAGTGTTTTGAAACACTGCGTCAGGACCACAAGACTAGTATTATGCGCTAATAAAGTAAATAGGGTCAATTTTAATTTCATGAAGACTAAACCTGTCTCCCTCGACGAAACTTTAAGAAAGGAAGCATATGTCTCGAGATCATTTTGCTATCAGATAAGTTTTCTTCTCTGCTCACTCGGGGTACAGCTGCGCTTACCTTTCGTGAATGCAGTGATGGACAGCTGTCTTTCCTCATTCGACCTGTGTTTGAATTTCATGTGCTTTCTCATTATGGTGGTGATGTTATAATAACTCAGTTTCATTAATTCACCTGATCAAAAGTAATTCCATTTTGTAAGATCATTTAGTAAGATAATTTTCATCGATGTAATTCCAAACTTTGCGAAGCAGACGACATTATGTGATAAAATACAATAAACGTGTTAAATTATAACTGCTAGTTTTAGTGCTTGGGATTTATCATGGATTCACTGCATTTACGGCCAGCAAAGCAACGTAGTAATTCGAATAGTATTTATATTTTTCGAATGATACAGGTGCATCTCAATAAATTAGAATATCATGAAAAAGTTATTTTTCTTTTTTTTTCTGTAATTTAATTCAAAAAGTAAAACTTAAATATATTCTAGATTTATTAGACATAAAGTAAAATATTTCCAGACTTTTTTGTTTTCATTTTGATGATTACAGCTTGCTGCTCATCAAAATAAAAAAATCAGTATCTCAAATTATTAGAATATTTAATTTCAAGTTCTATTAAATTACCATTCTCAGGGTATAAATACTGGGTTTAGGTCAGTAATCCCAACAGCAGTCATGGGGAAGTCTGCTGACTTGACAGTTGTCCAGAAGACGATCATCAAGACCCTCTACAATGAGGGTAAGCCACAGAGGGTCATTGCTGAAAGAGCTGGCTGTTCGCGGAGTGCTGTGCCAAAGCATATTCATGGAAAGTTGACTGAAAGGAAAAAGTGTGGTAGGAAAAGGTGTACAAGTGAAAGGAGTGACCACAGGCTTGAGAAGATTGTCAGGCGAAGCCGATTTAAGAACTTAGGAGAGCTTCAAAAAGCGTGGACTGAAGCTGGAGTCAGTGCATCAAGAGCCACCGCACACAGACGTCTTCAGGAAATGGGCTACAACTGTCACATTCCATGTACCAAGCCACTTCTGAACCAAAGACAACGTCAGAAGCGCCTTACCTGGGCTAAGGAGAAGAAGAACTGGACTGTTGCTTAGTGGTCCAAAGTCCTCTTTTCAGATGAAAGTAAATTTTGCATTTCATTTGGAAATCAAGGTCCCAGAGTCAGGAGGAAGAGAGGAGAGGCACAGAAACCATGTTGCTTGAAGTCCAGTCTGAAGTTTCCACAGTCAGTGATGATTTGGGCTGCCATGTCATCTGCTGGTGTTGGTCCACTGTGTTTTCTGAAGTCCACAGTCAACACAGCCATCTGCCAGGAAATTTTAGAGCACTTCATGCTTCCTTCTGCTGACAAGCTTTATGGAGATGCTGATTTCATTTTCCAGCAGGATTTGGCATCTGCCCACACTGCCAAAGGTACCAAATGCTGGTTCAATGACCATGGTGTTACTGTGCTTGACTGGCCATCAAACTCACCTGACCTGAGCCCCATAGAGAATCTATGGTGTATTGTCAAAAGGAAGATGAGAGACACCAGACCCAACAATGCAGATGACCTGAAGGCTGCTATCAAAGCAAACTGGGCTTCCATTACACCTGAGCAGTACCACAGGCTGATTGCCTCCATGCCACGCCGCACTGATACAGTAATTCATGCAAAAGGAGGCCCAACCAAGTATTGAGTGCATAGAAATGAACATACTTTTCAGAAGCCTGATATTTCTGTTTAAAATATCATTTTTTTATTAATCTTATGAAGTATTTAATTTTTTGAGATAGTGAATTGGTGGGTTTTTGTTAAATGTGAGCCAAAATCTTCACAATTAAAAGAACCACAGACTTAAAGTACTTCAGTCTGTGTGCACTGAATTTATTTAATACACGAGTTCCACAATTTGAGTTGAATTACTGAAATAAATGAACTTTTCCACGACATTCTAATTTATTGAGATGCACCTGTAATTACAGATTGAATATTCATGCACACCCCTAGAAGCGACGCGAGTGCTTTGTTTGCGCAAAAATTTAATTTACCACTTTATTTATGAAAATATTGATCTGCAACACACATTTACAAGAGCACCACGATGCATGTGTTTTGTGTTCACACGAGCTGACATTGTGGCTTTGGATAATATAATTTTGTAAATAAAGTGGTAAATTATTTTTTTTCCACAAACAAAGCACTCGCGTCACTTCATAAAATTGAAGTTAAACCAGTCGAGTCACACGGAGTACTTTAATGATGTCTTTACTACCTTTCTGGGGTTTGAAAGTGGTAGTTGCACTGGATCTCTACGGAGGAACAGAAAGCTCTCAGATTTCTTTAAAAATATCTTAATTTGTGTTTCGAAGATGAACAAAGGTCTTATTGGTGTGGAACGACATGAGGGTGAGTAATTATTGACAGAATTTTTGGGTGAACTAACCCTTAAACTAGTTGTTCAGTTCGGTTCTGTGCACACTGCGTAGGATTGCGTAAATGCGGTTTGTCACTACCTGTATTTTTCGGTAGTTGAATCCAGTTGTCACTCCCGGAAGTTACTGAACTATGTGTGTACAGAACCGGATTAAGCACTAAAAGGTGAACTGACAACCCAATTTAGCTGCAGTGTGTACATGACCCTAATGTGTTTGTGTGTGCAGCTGAAGATCCTGGTGGAGACGGACGGGTTTAAGGTGGCTGTGGACGGGGTTCATCTGCTGGAGTTTGAGCACAGAACAGGCGGGATGGAGGATGTCACTCGTCTGCACATAGAGGGAGACCTCACTCTGTTCAGTGCAGCTCCCAGCATGATCTGAAACACAGGGAGCCATTTGACAACGTTGAGGTGACACATTAAGTCATTGGTCCATGAAAAGTATTGATTATCTCCAAAAAAGTGGGACGAACAGAAATTAATAAAAGTTCTAACAATATATCTGTTACCTGTCTCTCCATTGCAGATTAGTCAAACACATGATCGCCACATGATCTAAACAAATGAAATACAGATGTAGAGAAAGTTTCGACCCCTCTGAGAGGTCATCAGGACACTGATATCTCTGATATGTGTCTAACGCTTCATAACTGTCTGTTTTTCCTCATTCTCTCACCCATCAGAATGCATTGTGCTAGTTACCCTTTTGCATGTATACAGAACATGACTAATTTTGTAAAAATCAAACATATGACCTTCAGTATTAGGATGGTACAGTACCAAAGCCTGTGAGGGGTCATAAACTCTAAAGGCCCTTTGACACCATGATCCATAACTATAAAGATGCTCAAGCTCTTTAAAGCAGGATGGATTCTGATTGGCTGTCAGTGTTTGTAATATTCATCAGCTGGAAAAAAAATCTTTCTGAAAGTGATTCCAACGATATTGTTTTTCGGTGTCGATATCATTATAGTTGTGGTGTAGACTCTTGATATTCAATTATATTACAAAGATTTTTAGAACTATATATTTATCGTTATCTTTATAGTTATCGTTCTTAGTGTGAACGGGCCTTAATTCAGGAAAACTGCAGACCAGAGCTGTGACACTATGCTGAATTACATCAAATCAAAATGGCTGAATATTCTTCTATTTGGTATGGATGTTGGAAAATGTTCATTATTTTGAATAAAACCATAATGAAAGCATTGTGATAACGGAGATAAGCAAATAATTATGTCCGAATAAATGCTGTATTACCCCAATTGAAATGTGCTTGGTTATATTATATTCTGCATGTTGATCTGAGGCTGGAGAATGTATTTTAACATAAAACTTACACACTTTAAAGTGTTGCTGTGTGCTAGAAGTATGCACTTCACTGGGTATAGAAACATACATCATTTTAGTAAGACAGTGTGAGAATTGGGACACACTGCCAGGTCATGTTATAAAATTGTGCCTTTGCATCTGTGTGTAAGCATTAGCCTCTGAATTTATGTTTCAATTAATTAGCAGCATTATATAGTCCTTTGTTTTTCCACTTTTATACAACTGAAAAGTTGAAGGTGAACCACACAAAGTTGTGCAAAAAGTTGGCAAGAAAGCATGCATGGATGCTTACTATTTAGGATGAAAAATATAACTGGGACACAGAGAATGTGATTACCACGTTTTGGTTTGCTGAACACACCACATAAAAAATGTTTGCAATTGTACACTGATATGGTCAGTTATATTACATGTCAATCTGACAACAATGCTCAGTGTTTTTTAAATTTTAAAATATTTTTCAAAACACTGATATTAACACCAATTTTAAGCAGACTCCAGGTACCATGATGCTTTTTCCTATTTCTGACAAATCACAAACTCCCAACATGAAATCAAAATATAATAATATTTAATATATATAATATGAAAGAAAAGGCTTAAACAATAATACTTGGTACATACTAAGCATGCTTACACACACACAAACACAGACACACACATTTTCTTGAAGATTTACTATTTGATATACATGATAAGTAGAGATGTTTTCTGCAAATCTCAGTAAAACATCATTTTCAGGTTTCATTTTACTCATAATGTGGCATAACTGTTAAAACTAATACTCTAATTGAAATGTAGTGATGAATTTTGACAAAAAAGTGATAGTAAATGTTAAAATAGTGATTTTATTAAGTCTAAATATGAATTATGGAACAATATTAGTGAGTAGTATGACAAAGTTACTATTTTAAACAGCAGGTGGCAGCAGAGGACCTCTTATTGGCTCACTTTCATTAACTTTAATTTTAAAAGCGTTTTGTGTTAAGTTTATTTTCCATGTTAACTCCATTAATTAAACGTGCTTACACACACATTTTGTTGCAGATATGGATATTTGAAATCAATAATGAGGCAAGAAAATGCTTATTCCAGGTTTCCCCTTTAAAAATCATCATTTTCAGGTCTCAGTGTAATTGTAATGTTATATAATTGCAAAGACATACGTCAAATGAAATGGTAAACCTTGACAAAATGTTATTTGTAATGTTATTATAAGGATTTATATAGTTTAAAAGGGATTTTAAATGACTAAACCTTGAAGTATACTAGTGGCCTTCTACTGCCATCTGGTGGCAACAAATGACAGTTTCAGGCAATATACTAAGGGAAAATATGTTTTTTAAAGGTTTTTTGACAGTTATAGCGCCACCTATTGCCCAATCTCCACCATTTTTTTGGGGTGTCCTCAGAGCGTGTCCATACATATGTGTCAAATTTGGTGAAAATATCTAATTTTGTTTTGAAGTTATAGACATATATATATATATATATATATATATATATATATATATATATGAAAGCATAAAAAATGAAAGACTTTTTTTTTGCCACTTCCTATCAAAATTTTGACATTTGGGCTGTAAACCAACTTAGGTTCCGTGTTTCCAACGGTGGTTTCGTCTCGATCGGACTATCGAACTCGATAGACTATCATGCCCCCTTGGACCAAGACACTGCACGCCAAATTTCAAGTCAATCGGACTAACGGTTGCATAGTTACAGCTGTTTTTTAGGTTTTTTTCATGTTATAGCGCCGCCTAGTGTCCAATCGACACATTTTTTTATCGTGACCAAACATTGAGCCCCTACACATGTGTGCCGAGTTCAGTGCAAATATCTCATTTCGTTCTTGAGTTATAGCCATTTTAGTAAAATTGGCTCCGCCTTTATCGTTAATTTTGGCGCCCCTTAGCAACAGTGAATCAAAATTTCAAGTGAAAAACCTAGGACTAGTTTGCAAAAGTAGGTTTTGGACAAAATTCAAAATGGCGAAAATTTTTTCTAGGCAGAAATGAAATCTGATGAAAATTTGTTCGTCTTGAGCCAAGGATTACAATGATTTAAGACACATGAGTCAACGACAAATGGTCTATGAGTTATTAGCGATTTTGAACTTTTGATTGCTGTAGCGCCACCTATTGGCCGATTGGGGTCATCTCTTGTGAGGTTCTCCCCAAATTGAGGACTATCATCTGGCCAAGTTTCAAGTCTCTAGGCCTTACGGTTTGGTTTGTACGATTCGTTTTACGGCGGAAGAAAAATAATAAAAATCCTTACAATTACAATAGGGTTTCAGCACTTCTTGCTTGAACCCATAATTATATAACATGTAATTTAAATAATTAGGGCACAATTTCTGCATGCAATGCATTGGTGAAGCTTTGTGAGATTTCTTGATTAAGCTGTGTCATCAGCAAGTCGTTTCCCATCGTGCTTTTGGTCAGCGCAGTCGGTGGAGAGCAACTGCGCTCGACTGCAGAATCCGACACGTCCGCCTTGTCCTCGCGAGAGGTTTTTTTTGACACACGTCGGCATGACATCAGAGCAAGGCGGCCCACCCTCGGACACATTTTTAACCGGCGGCATGCATCTCGCGGTGATCACCGGTGATCGGTTCTGCGCAGAATTTGCTCATCTCAAACGAGCCTCTTCTCGAGGTAGGCTGCGAGACCACGAGACAGAGGGAAGTTAGCGAGTGAAGGGCATAAAAATTTGGAGTGGAGCGCAGCCGTACTTTGAAACACCGATTGGTCTGCGCAGTGGCGCTTCAAGTCGAACACGCCTTGTTTTGTGAACCAGTTCAATGAATCATTAAAAAAATATGATCCAAAAAACAATCCGTTCAAAAAAAGGACGCAACCGAATCGACTATCAAGAAATAGCTTCACCAATGTATTGTGTGCAGAAATTGTGCCCTTATTCTTTGAAAAACATGATATATATTATTTTTATTAAGATTATATATATATATGTTATTTATATAAATCAAACACACCTAGGCTGTCGCATACTCTCTTGAATAGGTACTTATTTTGAATAAGTAATTACTTCATGACCGCTAAACGTTCAATATATAGTATAAGCTGGACATACTATATCCGCCATGTTGCCCTTATCGACCTACCATCGTTAGTTGCGTCGTGTTGTACGCACACTTAAGACTCTCGCCGGAAGAAGTAGGTCTTCCAAGTACTTTTGCCTACTCTTTTATGAGTATTGTGAATTCGGACATAATTCTTTTGTCACATACTGTTTTCCGCCTACTATAGTATAGTAGGGACATAAGCGATTTCGGATTCAGCCATTGACACTTCTTTGGTCACATACTGTTTTCCGCCTACTATATAATAGGGAAGTATGAGATTTCGGATGCAGCCAAAATGTCTTAAAGATTTGTTCACAAATCTTAAATGAATCAGTACGAGCAGCCAACCGGTCACCGATTCACTGAACTGAGAACTGCCTCTTTCAAACAAGTCAACACAGATATTACAAATTAAACGTAGGCTTACTGAAAATTGTACGACTTGATTATCTATTTCTTTCCAAGAAACTGCCGCGTATCGCAAAATTGCAAACAAATATCACGCTATTTTTCTCGGTCTGACGGTCTCACTGTCAAAGTAACCATGGCAACGAATAGCGTATCCTTCTAATATGGCGACGCCTTCCCGAAATGCAACGCGAGTGAAAACGCTGTGACGCAACATTCTCATTCTCTATAGGTTAAAGTGTTTTTTTTTCAGCCAAGAGAAAAGAGAAGGAGAAAATTAATTATTGTGTGTTGAATGTGACTTTAATATCTACAATAAAATTTACCAAAATCATCTAATCGAGAAAAAAAAAAAAAACAGTAACATCAATAGGCCTACGTGAGGTTTTAGAGCATTTAATACATAGATATCTATACATCTATATGATGCAATATGGCGAACTGTTTGCAAGAACCGACTCTCGAAGATGAGTCAGACGTCCCATCACAGCAGTGCACTTTGTTCCGGTGGTGCCCGTTAGGGGGCAGTGACGGGTACGCTGGTGTCCCGGCAGCATTAGAAGAAGCAGGCGGAGTTCCGCACGCTTTAGAAGGATTTTAGCTGTTTCGGAAATAAAAAGTAGAACTTTTCCGACATCATGAACGGATCCGCATACAACGCGTCGAGCGTTACTGATATTACACTGAAAAGAGGCCCGGCTGGTAAGTTTGGCTCTCTCTTCGACTTCTCCTGTTGGAGCTGTTGAAACAAAGTTCAGCCCGGCGGTTCGGTGCTGCTGGTTCGGCCCGTTTCAGCAATAAGTGCTGACATAACAGGCGCCGTGAGCCCGAACGGATAATTCAGATAATTCTGCAGATGAGTAGATCGGGGTTATTTAGAGACGTTTGGGTTGTTATGAAAGTGAAAGTTCAGTCCAGATCAGAACCAGCACAATACACCATCAGCGTTATGGAGCGACATATACAGACACATTTCTGGCCGATTCAAGCACACTATGTTTGGCTGATATTCTTTCAGGAGTTGTAGATCTGGTTCCGGTCCATTATTTCAGATTCAGCTGCCTGTTGACTTTGATTAAACTGTTATATAATGCGTTGGTGTGTGTGACCTCTGCGAGGTCATGGACTGAGCTGCTCAGATAGATCAGGACTTTGACTTGTGATAAAATAGCATGACTTTAAAACAATAATAGAGACAGCATACGTCATCAACACTATAGGGTAAATCAGTCTGTTTAACTGATACCAGGCCAACCCCTTTAAACAATCCAGTTGACTATATTGGAAAGAAAAAGTCCTGTTTCTTAATCCCCCATAAATTAAATTAAATTTTGACTCCATGTACTGGATCTAATATTATAATATATTGTAAAAACATATGATTGTACAATAAAACAATACCAGGTGCAAAACTGTCCACCAGTGTGCAGTAATGCATGACTATCCTAAATTTTGATGATCTTTTTTTTAAGTTCCAGACTCTGTCTTGCCAAACATATGCAGATTTATCTTAAATTGCATTTTAAATTTGAAATAAAGGACATAATTACATTTAAATTACCTTGCAATGTTTAATCAAAATATAACTCAATCTCAGAGGGAAGTCGTGATATATGCTGGACTTTTCCAATTATTTAAAAATTCAATCAACTGATTTATAGAAATAAGTCCCCACTCTACATTTTATTTTTATTTATTTTTTGTATTGTACATCACAATGCGGAGGAAAAGATCTGTTGCTTCCTACAGTTCATTGTGACTTTAAATTAGAGTTTTATCCTCATACTAAAATACATCAGAGAGCAAAGAAGAGGAACATGTTTGCTAGACTACAACTTTTTTATGCACATAGAGCCTTACGTAGTGTTTTTATGTCTACTGCATAATTTCAATCATTAATTGAATTGAGTTTTGATTAACATTTCTTACATTATACATTAGTATAGCTATAAAATGTTTTTTTGACAGCAAGGGCTGCATTTCACAGTGATATTTCTCATGTGTCTCGTTGAAACTTTTTTTTTCTGTGTATGTGTGTGTGTGTTAAAATTAAGAATGAGACCACTCTGTCTTAAGAAGTGATGTCTGGCTGGGATCATGTCTGTTTGTTCACCATCTCCATTTCTTCAGAAATCACATTAAGATCTTCTGAACATAGTTTAATCATGTAAGTAGTCCAGCCTGATGCTGTGTGTAATGTCCTCTCTGTCTCTGTCAGGTCTGGGGTTTAATATAGTGGGTGGAGTGGACCAGCAGTATATAATGAATGACAGTGGAATCTATGTGGCAAAAATCAAAGAAAACGGAGCGGCTGCGCTGGACGGACGTCTACAGGAGGGAGACAAAATTATTGCGGTAAAACCACTGTAATTTACTGTACAAACTCAACAAATTATACTTTACTAATATTTAATTCTTGAATATCTCTGACTGTACTTAACTGTGAATCAATACTGCCACTTCACTGTACAACAGTGCAACTATACACGAGTGATTTACTGTAACGCAGTGCTCACTGTTCCTGTGGATGACACTATTCAGCTGCAATGCAGATCCTCAGAATAGTGATGCTACTTCAGCATTACACAGTTTTTATGTGGATGTGTCACCAGAACAGAAGTGGATACATTTTATAATAACATTATTCATTAAACATATTATATATAAATGTTTGGGGTCAGTAAGATTATTTAAAAAGCTACTTATGCCCACCAAGGCTGCATTTATTTGTTAAAAGAAAACTGTTATATTGTGAAATATTATTACAAATATAAAATAAGTTTTCTATTTGAATATATTTTAAAATGTAATTTATTCCTGTGATCAAAGCTGAATTTTCAGCATAATTTCTCCAGGCTTTAGTGTCACATGATCCTTCAGAAATCATTCTAATATGTTGATTTGCTGCTCAAGAAACATTTATTATCAATTTTGAAAACAGTTGTTCATTTTTTTTTTTTTTTTTTTTTTTCCAGGATTATTTGATGAATAGAAAGTTTAAAAGAACCGTATTTATCTGAAATGGAAAGCTTTTGTACCATTATACATGTCTTTACTGTCACTTTTAATCAGTTTAATGCATCCTTGCTGAATAAAAGTTTTAATATCTTTCCAAAAATTTTTTACTGACCCCAAACTTTTGAATAGTAGTTGTCAGTAGTGTATAATGTTACAAAACCTTTCTATTTTAGATAAATGCTTTTCTTTTGAACTTTCTAGTCATCAAAGATTCCTGAAAAAAATTGTACAAAAAAAATTGATAATAATAAGAAATGTTTCTTGAGCATCAAATCATCATATTAGAATGATTTCTGAAGGATCATGTGACACTGAAGACTGGAGTAATGATGCTGAAAATTCAGCTTTGCCTTTTTACATTGCATTTTAACCCTAATATGGTCTTTGGGGTGCGTTCCAAAAAAATGGTTCCCTTCATCTCAGTGGCATGAGATTTTGAGACTTTTGTTATATTACCTATCTAAACACACACACAAAAAGTCACACTCAGGGTCTTTGGAGTCCGAATGGACACAACATTGAAAATGAATGGGAAAGGTGAAAAATTAAGTGTGTTTTATTTTTCAATAAAATCAATAAATCCGGCATAAATCTGAATTTTTACACAGAAATGAATGCATGGTAGTAGAGCACAAATGCAATGTGGAACAAACATGCTCACTCACACATACACACACAAACACGTGTGACTACAACAGACAGCATTTGTATAGAATTTGGCAAACAAAACCAGCTACAAATGCAGAAAAATGCATATATGAAAGGGTGAGACCTAACACACACACACACATGCACGCACACAAATAAACACATTCACGTGCACACACGCACGCATCCACACCCACACAACTCCTGTTAATTTCTGTTTATTGCTATTGGATTTATTTACATATTTTTTAAATAACTTCTTATTCTAAAGTTTTGGGTTTTGGTTTATTGGGTATTTGTTTTTTTGTTTTTTTATATTTTTGCAAAAAATATAACTTTTCAGGAAAAAAAAATTCATATGCATCAAATAGTGTAGTTGAGTAATTTCTTGGTAAATAGGTTAAAAAAAAGTACCTAAAACTTCTAGTATCTAAAACTTTTGAATGGTTTTGTGTGTGTATGCATATATATATATATATATATAATATAAAAAATTTTTTATTTTTTATATGACCACTTTAGATGAATGATGTGTACATGATTGTTTTGTGTAGATAAATGGCCAAAAGTTGGAGAATCTGTCTCACGGTGCAGCAGTGGAGCTCTTTCGGTCTGCAGGAGAGGATGTGCATCTTCGCATACAGCAGCGAGTAAGTACTGCAAGCCATCGTGATTGTGATGTAGATAATGTCTCTGGGAAGCTTCACTCACATGTGTTTGTGTATGTCGACAGCCTATTCTGCAGAACGGCCCCACAAGCTCTCGTGCTGATGGAGAATCTTCATCTGCTTTCGGTACATGGACATTGTATGCTGTAGTCGGCCTGGCAGTAGTAACAGCAGGTTTCATCGCTTACAAACGGCTTCATCTGAACCCTCGGGGGGCCCGGGGCCCGTTTTAACCCATCACATTTTATAGACTAAAGCTTTTTTTCTTTTTTTTTTTGAACTCCCCCAGACACAACCTGGGTGTGAAAATCGAAACCCAGTTCATGGAAGCAGAATGTGCAAATTTTCTTTAATTGTTTATAACATGATATTATGACACATGTAGCTGTAAAATTTTCACAATTCATTTGGTGATAATCATTGGAGTTTAACCAAGAATACCCAGCATGCCTGATGACATCGCATGGTGGAATAAGGGAACAGGGATGATGAGCACAGTGTTTGGATCAACAGCAGCAGAAATCTGTTATCCGAACTAGACAGAGGGCCGCAGACAGAGGCTGAGGTGGAGCTGTGTTTCTGGGCAGAAGACAGACCCACAGAGGAATGATTTTTCTCGTCGTGTACCTCCAGAGTGCTGGAATGAGCCCGAGGTTGTACCATCTATTAGGTTATTTGAGGTCTTCTCAGGTACCTGCTTGTGCAAGAGTATGTTTGAAAGCATGCATGATGTGGGTTGAGTTTTTTTATTTTTATTAATACTTCAATTTCTCATCCGTGTTTGAACATGCAGGATGCATTTCTGTGGCTGCAGTAGTGCTGGGGGAAGTGAAGACGTTCAGTTTGTTTATTTGCCATCAGCACTTGGCCTTGTATTTGCTCTTCCTCCCTCAGGGGAAAAAAAACTAAAGGTGGCACTTGTTAGAATTCACAATCAGAATAAAAATAATGTATTGTTGATGTTATATATGGCTTGTGTTTCTGGAATCGTCTTGTCTTGTACACTAATTTTTTTTCTTCACCTCTCTCAACTCGTGCCTTGCCATGTTGAGCTGCTGGTCTCAGTGCTGCTCCCTGTCTGACATTATAGGGGCGGCAGCTTGTGCTGTTTCTGACTGAAGTATATATTCTGTATCTGACAAATGTGTTTGTGTTGTCATGGTGGTTCTTCTGCAGTTCTGTGTGGATGTAAGGTCATGTAAAGTCACATGTAAAGTCTTCATGTATGAAATGCTCATTCACGTTTCACAGTTTAAATAATGTTGAGTTCACATGCATCATGCATTGAATAAATCATTTGTTTGAAAAAACTATTTACTTTTGTGTGCTTCTCAGTATTTGTAATGTATATGTAAAAAAAAAAAAAAAAGTTACATTTTAAGTTGTATTAATTAAAATAAATGTATTATGAATAGAGATGCACCGATACTGATAGCTGATTATTCAGTGATATCTGCCAATACGATAACGATACGGATAGTTTGGGGGTTCTGCTTTTTATAACTTCTTTTAAATTAATGGTAATTTCATTATAATTCAAAATTAATCATTATATTTTTAATTATATTTTGAAAGAAATGCGAATAAAAAATGTATTCTCTCCATTTCATTAACTTGTTTCAGAGTAACTGGTATCAGTTATAAACAAACACATTACTTAATAACACATTAAATTCTGAAGATTAAAGTTATTTCTTACCGATTATTGGCCGATATATTGGTGCATCTCTAATTATGAATTAAAGGTGCGGTGTGTAAATTGTAGCGGCATCTAGCGGTGAGGCTGCGAATTGCAACCAACGGCTCATCACCGTGCTCACCCTTCCCATTCGAAGCACTTTTAGAGAAGCTACAGTGGCCGACACAAAGACAAAAATGTCTAAGACAGCAGATAGCCAGGCAAGCAATGAGGTTTCTTCTTACTTCTAACAAAGAACGGTTTCTGCTACTAATAAACCAGTCGACTACTACTACTTCTTCGTGCATATTCAACGTAGTGACGATGCAAGCTGCCTAGAGACGAACATAGAGACGAAACGCGCTCTGTAGAACAGTTTGTCCGTTTGGGGTTACTGTAGAAACGGCGCAAAATCACAACTTGACATGGAGGGGGGACCCGCGGTGTATGTAAATATAAATGGCTCATTCTAAGGTAATAAAAACATAACGGTTTATTATGTAAGGTCTTTATACACCACTGAAAACATGGTTATGTATAATATATTGCATTTCTGTTGAGGCAAAGTCACGTTATTTTATTGTTGCGCATCGAGGAATTTATTCGGTAGTGTTTCCATCGTAGGCTGCATCCGAAAACCTAGGCAGCTGCTTTGCTGTCTCGCTGCCCTATCAGGCAGTGACTTGTAAGGCAGCGTTTGTGCATGAAGGCACCTCACGAAACTGATTTCGGACAGACTTCTGAGGCAGCGTAACAGTTGAATGATCTAACGCAAAACAGCGCGAGCTTTGGTGAAAACTAAAAAAATATTTAATTACTACAGTAGTAATTTCCCGCTAGAAATGACATCAAAAGTGGAAAATGTTGGTCAAAAACGTACATTTACACACAAACTGAACAGCAAACGCAACTTTCGGACGCCATCTTTATTTTTCTAGCTCAACTGTCACAGAATGGAAAGCACAGGATTGTGGGATATCAAAGGCAGCGAAGGACACATCTATGCTGCCTTCAAAAATCGATCAGATAAAGGTATCTTAGGAAACAGGAAGTGAAGCTAACATTGGATTCGGACGTGCCTTGATGTCTTCCTACCTTGAAATGTGTCCTCCGAAGGCAGTATTTTCCAGTTTTCGGACGCAGCAGTAGTTTATGCGCATTGTCTTTGGAAATACAGTCCTGCCCAGAAGAAGCTCCATAAGTGTCTCCACTGCCCCCTTCAGGATTTCAGAGGAATTCTGATTTTCTAAGATGAACATTTTTATATATAATAATTATATATAGTTTTATAATGTAATAATGGCAGTAAAAATCTTATGTATAGGGCCTATATATATTTTATAATAATAATAATATATAATTCTTATAAAATATAGCTTTTTTGAATTCGAATTAGATATAAATAAATAAATAAATACATACATAATATAAGATTTTTAATGTATGTGTAGCTACTAGTATAGTAAATATATTGCTGTCAAAATAGTTTAATCCCTTCTCCTAGTGACATATATTAATCATGACTCTTGACTGCAGATTCAAAATATTTTGTACTGTGAAAATCAGTTGGTTCAATTGCATTGGTGAGGGATAGATGGAATGCAGAGAACTGCTCTGCATCTGTGTCCCATTGAGATGACTGACTCAGGATAACTGTCTGTGTGAGTGGATGGACTGCTGCTGTCTCTCTGTCTAAATGGGTAGACTGCTGTCTGAGAACAGAAACATGTTTGTGTGTGTTTGTGTCGGTGTGTGTGTGTATTAGTCCTCCTCATCAGAAATCAATACACTTAAAGGCAGCAGTAGTTGAATGCACTTAAAGTAGGAGAGAAAAAATGCAGTACTTCCTCTGGAGTCGTATTACATTATAGCTGAAGCAGAAAGGGTGGTGGGATCATGGTTACTTAAAGATTTGTCTTATTTACATTTACTTCTAATGTATTTAGAATATTGAATAATCAGCACCTGCTAAATGATAGCTCTGTAATGCTCTTTTATTAATTAGGCTAAATGACTGCTGCAAGGCTAAAACAAGTCTAACACATTCCTTTATGCGGTTACTGTACTCTACTAGACAAGACTAGCTAACAATTTGTGAGAAATGGGACATGGATTCAAAAGCACGTAATACTGTACAATCTAATAGTGCAGTTTTGCTCAAACACCATCAATCAAATACAAAACCTATGAGGACTGACAGCCTCACCATGTTATGGGTCACACAGAGTAAGCATTAAATCTAACTCCCTCTCCCTCTCCGTCACAAATAAACCCTCTGAGAGCATTGAGCACCAGCTTAGATGAGCTGTTGTAATAACGGAAAGCCATGCAATGGCCTAAAGTTCATTAAAATTGGCCTCTGCAGAAAGTGTGACCGATCATAATATAAGATAAAAACAATGAAGCAACACCAAAAACATAACACATAAATCACTCCAATGTGCATAACTGCTAACAAAAATAACCTTTTAAATAAGCTCTAAACAAATATGATGGCTTGCAGGAATCCTGGGAATGTGTCCTCATAAAATATACCTTCTTATTTACTATACCAAAAATATTTTTTAACAATATTTTACTGTAATCTATATGCAATGTCTTGATACATATTTATTTTTGCAAGTAAATTATAAGGCCATGCAGACATTTATTTGACAAGTAAAAAGTTACTTCTTTTGCAGTAAAATAACGTGTATTGTATTTTAAAATATAATGTAAAATTTTGTATTTTTGTTTTATATATTACCTTATATGTTACAGTTAACCATTGAACAGGCAGAATTAATTTTCCTTTAAAATTACTAACATTTTTACAGTGTAGTTTATGTCAGTTAACACATTCTTTAGATGCCATTTTAACATAACGCATCGCCCCCGCCCCGATATAACGCTCTGCGCGGATGGAGGGGGATGATGAACGCGCTGCGTATTGATCGTGATGATGATGTTGATGATGTAATAAGCGCACGCTCCGCTGATTCTAGTGCACACTAGATTCCTCGCGCTCGCGACCCGGGTAGAGTGATGTCATCATCGATACAGTGAACCGTGTTTAGGAATTTAACCCCGCGTCCGTGCTGCTCAGCGCGGCCTCCATGAGGACAAACCCCGGGACTGCGGCGCTGATGGCTGTTGGGGTCGGGACTGCACCAAGCTCCCTTCGACATCACATCTGCTACCCCTGCGGTCAGACAACCAGTGCAATCGAAACACGCGCGAGCGCGCGCTTCTTTACAGCAACATTCTATATGGAATATTGGTCATCTTAACTGGAATTCAAACTCCTGATTTGACTGACAGCCAGTCGTTGTGCATCACTTATCATCTGCGCCCTTTCAGGACTTTTTTGTTTAGTGTCTACCATTGAAAACCGGTGAAAAACCGGTCGTATTCGGTGCCTGTGCTCTCTTCCCCTCGCGCTTACCGGAGACTGTCCGCGCGCTGCGCACTGGGAGGCCACAAGTGCCTGTTTTCTCTCGCTAGATTCACCATTGATGGAAACCGATGCCCTGTTGCCTTTCCTCGTCCGTGCCTACCTCTGCAGCCGCTGTTTCTCGTTTAGTAACGCGACCAGGCCCGCGAGCCCAACTAAACATCTCACAGAATGACTCTCTGATGGATAAAATGACAAGAGTGGATCATTTATATAGTGTTTTGGTCTTTTGGATGTTGGTGTAGCGACTTTGCTGTGTGTTTTAATCTTCTTTGGATCCGAAACCCGGGTGCGCGAGGGGGCAGCTATCTCGAGAGCAATAAACGCCCGTTATTTTAAGGGACCGAGCGCTTCTCTCTCAGGATGGCAAATGAACCCGTTATTCTTAATGTGTATGACATGGTAAGCTCATTAACCCTTTCATCCTTTACACACTGTTTATCATAAACCTCGCTGCTTTTGGGCTCTAATTTTGCATGTTATAAAATAACAATACAAAGACTTCAGGAATCAGCATCAGCATGAAGAATTTGGGCCGCTAACATAGAGGTTTCATTTTAAAAGCACGTTTGCAAACCTACTTTGAAGCATCTTTGACAGCAGTATTGATGTGCGAGTCTAGGGCAAAGATGAGAGCGCGTGTGTTTCTCCTCCCTTGCTCGAGGAGGCGCTGTCACCCCATCACAATCTAAACACACGTACTAGACAGAACACATGTGATCGTTATTGTGGTAATCCACATTTTTATTTAGAAAGTAACACTTGTGGTCATCAATGTACTAACAACACGTCTTTATGCTGTATATTTTATGCAATATTATGTTATAAAACCACAAGACATTCATTTTAACATCAGAAAGTGACTAATGGTATACAGGTGGACTGGATTTTACATTCACATTTAATAAGATGCTAAATACAATATCCAAAAGCGAATGACATATCATTCAAAGTATCATGCATTCCCTAGGAATACACATAGACCGTATAAAACACAATCACACATAAAGGGGGTGGGATAGACTAGTCTCTTTTCTGTGTACATTAAATCATGTTCTGCATGTTGTATTATTCATGAAGGGCAGCTGGTGCACCTTTTTGGCCTCACACAGACATGTTTTCTATCAATAATCACCCCTCCCCCTTCACCTTATTGTGTGTATATAACAGGCTTGTGCACCATTCATTGATTTGAATGCCTTGTACAGCTAATAGGATGCAGAATATAGGTAGGCAGGTATGTAGATAGATAGATAGACCCAGACATAGAGAAACAAATACATTTACAGTTAATTAAAACATGATTATATGATGATCTTTTTCTCCTCTTGCTCTCTTAGTACTGGATAAATGAATACACCTCTACTCTGGGTATTGGAGTCTTCCACTCAGGAATAGAGATCTACGGCAGAGGTAGAGTGACCTATTTAAGCTTATTCAATGATTTATTTTTTATTTTTTTATTGCATCAAACTCTAGACCTCAACTGAAACCTCTGTCCCATTTGTAAAGAACTTCATTACTCACAGTGGAAAAGGTTGTTTCAGCTACTGGGACTACAATTAGCAGACATGGTAGACAGTTTTTTTCCATTACTCTTAGAGTGTCAAATAAAAAATACTATGACAAAATGAGGGTGAAAATTCATCATTTCAGTTTTTTTTAGTTTTTTTTATTATTATTTAAAGCCACAATATGTAATTTTTCGTCCTAGAGGTCGCATATTCAAAACAAAGGCGTAGCTTGATGATGCCTTGTTTTTGCGGATCAATGGGGGGTGTTGTCTTCACATCTACAGCTGGTGGAAAAGAATAAGGATGGGACTCGGTCAGAAATCATGTTCATAGATGAGAATATTAATGTTACTGTAGTATGAAGCAGAGCAGGGCCAAGTGCTGTGCGAGCAGAAACGAGGCCGCTGGAGCGATTGCTAATGAGAGACTAGCGCGACACACGTCTCGAGAGCAGCGGAATGTTTATTATGCCGCAGTCACCACTTCCGCTTCTCCCGGTCAAGCGCATGAGGGGTAAAGCAGCGCTGTTTTATCATACTAGATACATTTGTGTGTTGAAAGTTGTTATAGTGCTACTCTCCGTTTGCTCGGCGGCTGCTATGAAACACTTGTTGCACACTGCAGTAAGCTAGATCGATATTAGGTATGGTAAAACATGGTACTCGCTGTAAATCAAGAAAACAAGATTTAAACAATAAGACTTACTGTGTTGAGCTATATAACAATGATTAGTTTTCTGTTGATGAATGTATCCAAACAGTTGCTCACCTGTCTAATAAAACACATAATATATTAAAGCGTCTTTGGTGTTTCCGTGGTTTCTACAAAATAAAACCGAAAACCAAAGGTAACGCTGGTATGATGTCATTGATAGTCGACGCACAAACACGGTCCATGTCCTGGTTAAAATTGCTTATTTCTCTGGATTTAAACATTCTTGGAAACATTTGGGATAATGTAAGTACACAAGTCAACAAAATATATGTGACTCTGGACCACAAAACCAGTCATCATGGTCAATTTTTGAAAAGCTGAATAAATAAGCTTTCCATTGATGTATGGCTTGTTAGGATAGGACAATATTTGGCCGAGATACAACTATTTGAAAATCTGGAATCTGAGGGTGCAAAAAAATCAAAATATTGAGAAAGTCACCTTTAAAGTTGTCCAAATGAAGTACTTAGCAATGCATATCCACTGACAAAAATAATTTTTTGATATATTTATAGTAGGAAATTTACAAAATATCTTCATGGAACATGATCTTTACTTAAAGGGTTAGTTCACACAAAAATGAAAATAATGTCATTAATTACTCACCCTCATGTCGTTCCACACCCGTAAGACCTTCGTTCATCTTCAGAATGCAAATTAAGATATTTTTGTTGAAATCCGATGGCTCAGTGAGGCCTGCATAGCCAGCAATGACATTTCCTCTCTCAGGATCCATTAATGTACTAAAAACATATTTAAATCAGTTCATGTGAGTACAGTGGTTCAATATTAATATTATAAAGTGACGAGAATATTTTTGGTGCGGCAAAAAAACAAAATAACGGCTTATATAGTGATGGCCGATTTCAAAACACTGCTTCATGAAGCTTCGGAGCATTATGAATCTTTTGTGTCGAATCAGTGGTTCGGAGCGCCAAAGTCACGTGATTTCAGCAGTTTGGTGGTTTGACACGCGATCCGAATCATGATTGGACACGCTGATTCATAACGCTCCGAAGCAGTGTTTTGAAATCGGCCATCACTATATAAGTCGTTATTTTGTTTTTTTTGGTGCACCAAAAATATTCTCGTCGCTTTATAATATTAATATTGAACCACTGTACTCACATGAACTGATTTAAATATGTTTTTAGTACATTAATGGATCTTGAGAGAGGAAATGTCATTGCTGGCTATGGAGGCCTCACTGAGCCATCGGATTTCAACAAAAATATCTTAATTTGTGTTCCGAAGATCAAAGAAGGTCTTACGGGTGTGGAACGGCATGAGGGTGAGTAATAAATGACATTATTTTCATTTTTGGGTGAACTAACCCTTTAATATCCTAATGATTTTTGGCATAAAAGAAAAATTGATAACTTTGACCCATACAATGTATTGTTGGCTATTGCTACAAATATACCCGTGCGACTTATGACTGGTTTTGTGTTCCAGGGTCACATATAACATTGTTCTAATGGTTTTTGAATATATTAATCCAAAAATCATACATATTGTGCCTTTAAATAGTATTTATTGGAGTGGCCACATTTATGTAATGTCATATATACTCATACATCACTATTCTTCCTTGTTTTATATGTTTTTGTTCATTCAACAGTCACTGATGCAATCACTATGCGATCTGAGTCTTGTCAATAGCATTTAAATGCCTGCATACCCTGTGTAAGCTTTTTGCAAATGACTTGACCTACAAGTGGCAGTGGAGTGTTGTCTGTGTCTGTAGTGATAGAACAGAAGAAGAAAAAACATGCTGTAGCCAATTAGATCACTTTATGATCTGTGTCATAAAGTGACAGAGAATATGCTCTTCTTTCATGATTTCTGTTTTTTTTTTTTTTCACCCTTTCACACACAGAGGCTCAGGAGAAAGCAGAGAGAGATGTAGGCAGAGCAGATGTAGGCAGCTCTGAGGACTGAGCTGTGATTTGTTAGGATCTTTAGCTTCTCACTAATACACAGATGAATGTCACAATAATGAAGAAAAGATGATAGCAATTGCAATTATCTTTTTTTCCCTATTGTGATGTATATACAAGTGAAACGGCTTGTCGAACAAGAAAAAAAAAAAGTAGGACGGGACTTGATTTTGTCAACCGGGAATTGATTGGATTATTTACAATAAATACTGCAATATTCCATTTGAAAAACAAGATTTCAATTTTGAAGAAGTCAATTTTGATTTCATGCCGACATTAAAGGAACACTTTAAAGGAAAATAAGCTAATTTTCCAACTCCCCTAGAGTTAAACAGTTGAGTTTTACCGTTTTCGAATCCATTCAGCCGATCTCCGGGTCTGGCGGTACCACTTTTAGCATAGCTTAGCATAGTTCATTGAATCTGATTAGACTGTTAGCATCTCGCTCAAAAATGACCAAAGAGTTTCGATATTTTTCCTATTTAAAACTTGACTCTTCTGTAGTTAAATTGTGTACTAAGACTGACGGAAAATGAAAAGTTGCGATTTTCTAGGCCGATATGGCTAGGAACTATACTCTTATTCCACCGTAATAATCAAGGAACTTTGCTGCCATACCATGGGTGCAGCAGGCGCAATGATATTACGCAGCGCCTGCTGCACCCATGGTACGGCAGCAAAGTTCCTTGATTATTACGCCGGAATAAGAGTATAGTTGTATAGAGTATAGGGGAGTTGGAAAATGAGCCTATTTTCAAAAAAAAAAAAGTGGAGTGTTCCTTTAAAGCAGGGCCATAACCACCATAAACAATGAGTGGGACAAGAAATGGCCAAATTGTTTCCACCAGTATTTTATATTCTTGATATTTGATATTCTCTATATTTGATATTCTCTGTTTGTTGTTAGGATGAGAAAAAGTTACATTTTTAGGCTGGTTGCCTCTGCAGTCTAACTGTGCTTATCAATGTCAAAATGCTTGAGATGGTTAATCAAATAAAAAAAAGGTACTGTTCACAGATACCGCATATGAATTCCAGCGTAACGCTTAAATTTTTAATAGTGAAAGAATGCGAGGTAGGATGTAATGTAACTTACATATAAGTTAATGTAAGTTACATACATATAAGCTAAACATTTAATACTTATGATAGAAATTTTAAACGACAAAAAGGAATATCCAGTAAAGCAAACCACTCCACTTTTTGTCAGATTTTGATTATTTGAATTGAAAATATAGTCTGAATCATCTACGTAACTGAATGCGACGAGACAAGAAATATTTTTATTGTTTTCGGCATATTAGGCTTACAAATAATTGTGAATTTGTGCATGTTTTAAAATAAAAATATTATTTGCAAATAGTTTAGATTGAATACTTTACAAAGTGTTCCTTCTAATGTTCAAGATGGCCTTGTTTTAAAGTAGAGTATACTGTTCTTGTAAAATTCCTTCTAAAGTGACAATCAAAACCTACATTATTATGTGTTGTTTTGTTTCCTTTAGAGTTTGCATATGGCGGCCATCCATATCCCTTCAGTGGCATTTTTGAGATCAGCCCCGGAAATGCCTCAGAACTGGGGGAGACTTTCAAATTCAAGTGAGTTTTACATAATCACATACACACACATATGAGCCATAAAAACCATGTCACAGGTCCTGTTTCCTCTCCAGAGAGGCTATAGCTCTGGGTACGACAGACTTTGCAGAGGAGGACATTGATAAAATAATGGAGGAGCTAGGAAAGGAGTTCAAGGGGAACGCCTACCACCTGATGCACAAAAACTGCAACCATTTTTCTTCCTCGCTGTCTGAGGTCAGTTCACGCCCCTTATGCCTTTCTCTGTCTGTCTTTTATAAATGATCAGACTAGGCCATATACAACCTCACTGACTGATGACATATATGCTAGTCATTTTTCTACATTCTCACATATTTTATTCTCTCTCTCTATAGTTGCTGTGTGGTAAAGAGATCCCACGCTGGGTGAATCGATTGGCATATTTCAGCTCCTGCATTCCATTTCTGCAGAGTTGTCTGCCTAAAGAGTGGCTCACGCCCGCCGCACTCCAGACCCATATCTGCATGGGCCTTCGGAAGGAGAACACACACTCACACACACACGACTCCAGCGACGATGAGCCCTCATCTGCCCCAGAGGCAGCAGCTGGAACCTCGCACAGCTGCAGACACACTCGCGTGTGATCTCACATACACAGTATTACACTAAATTGAACACACATATACACTTCAACCTCTGATCCTGCTGCTACAGCGCCTCCTGTTGGGCTGGATGAACACCAGACCTCATGGCCTCTCTGAAAGGGGAAATCAAAGTCATGTTTTTCTGTAGAGTCCACAGGGATTTAAAAACATTGCAATGGTACTCTTAAAGTTTTAGAATTGTTTGATTTTTGCTAAGATTTTAGGGAAATCAAAACAGTGTTTGCCATGTAGTGTTCTTTCTCTTATAAGTAGGACAATATGAATGATGGGTGAACACGATGGACTGTACCCTGCTGGTGTGTGAAAGCACTACAGGCCCCGCCCTCAAAAATACTGAACTTTCAGTAGTCAATTCATTTCTGTCTGTCGCTTTGACTTTTAAACTCATCTGGGTATTCTCTGGATTTAGCCGAGTTTGCTGTGTATTTAATTCTTTTCTATTTTGTGATAGAATAAAACTGTGTCATCTGCAGAGGAACTCACATTCCTAACCTTACTTTTTTCCTCAGTGACTTTAGTAGTATAAATCTGCTTTAGTTTAATGATATGATGTCAAACTAATGCCATCTTTGGTTTACATTTATTTTATTTCTATCTTTTTGGTTGTTCTTTTTTATATTTAAGTGCAAGGTTTTCAATAAAAGGGCAGATGACATCACGTGTCTCACACACACTGACAGCAGTTGGAAATTGCAGCCTTATAACTGTAAGCCATTGATATGCTGGATTCAAATGAAACAAAAGACCCCTGTTGTTCTGTCGTTCAGGACACAAAGGGGGCATTTGTGAGGGTGATGTTGAGGGGGTGGGTGGGGTCTGCACATCAGGTCTGGTATCAGTACTGTACAACAGTGTTGTGATTGAATGCAATGTCTGAGTGATTAGGAGAGGGAATGTGTGTTGCAAAGGTGTTAATGGTCATTTCTCTTGACTTTAGTTATTGTGCTTTCTGGCAGACTGAAAAGAGTGATGTTGCTAAAATGAGTCATCCACACCTCATTACATGACTTTTGCACAGATTGTTGCCCCGATTTTCAGTCTGGAGGATTCGACACCAGTTGCCAAAAGTCAAAGCCAGGCTGCAGATTTTGCGCTGTGTATAATGGGTACAGACTTCAATTTTTTAGCTTCATACTGATTTCATCCAGTTGGAAGATAGCAAACATGTTTCTGCTTTGTTGTGTTTTGAAAGACTTGTAAGTCTGGGATCTTCAGTCATTTAGTGTAGAATGGCCAGTTTTTCTCTGTAACCATTTACAACATCTACAAGTGTATGATGCCTAGTGTTTTAAAATCTGTTCAGATTTTAAAAGTAGTGAAGTGTAATACAGCCTCAACAGTAACTGAAGGCAACAACTAAAGGTTGTAGGGTCATTTCAGTCTCCAGGCTCTGGAAAAGACCTTAGTAAATGTAGACACCATATCTAATTTTTCACAAATGAAAATGAAGCTGTGAAAGACAGATGCACAGTTTGTTCAAAAGGTTGATTATCTTTTGGTCCTACAGCAATTTTCTTAATACATGTTTTACAGCAAATTTTGTTAGAAAAGTACATTTTCAGTGTTTCGGCAGCTAAAATATTGACAGTAAAGAACATTAAAATGTCTGTTCATTTGTGAAATATTAAAAAATGTGTTTACCTTGACTATGGTCCATATTAGAGTAAATGATTCATCTCTCAGTATTATTTTGATCTTTCTGTGCCATTTTGCCTCTCTCTCTTTGCAAATCTTCACCTTTGTCGCTCAGGATGGCATGGCATTGTAGGTGGCAACACCACCCATGAGTCAAATCTATAGGAAATATGTTTTTGGTGAAGTATTTATAAAATTGAATTTTATATTTGGAATATGATTCTGTTCACTGTTATTTTGTCAAAGATCCTCTCTGTAGAGCCTAATTCTTATGATGCTATTTTTGTTTAATTTAGTCTGAGGCCACAACCGAGATCTTTTACTAGTTCAGCAAAGACCCATTTTGTAGGCATTCTCCACTGATGCCATTTCTAGACTCGATTAGTACTTCTTGTTTTGATGTGATTGACAATTTCAGATATTTACAGATGAACAGAGAATAAAGAAATTAAAAGGCTTTCCCCTGAATTTTATTGCTGTCACGGGGTGGAGAGGGGCATTGTAATTTCTGAATATTTTTAAACATTAATTAAATTAATTCACACCAAGAGTCATTTGTTCTCATGTGACTCTTGATATGTTCAGCAATAAAGATAATCAGATCATGTGACGTCTTCACTCTTCAGTTTCTTGGAAACTTCCAGACTGAATAAATCCGGTTCCAACTGTGTTAACCGAGCTAAAATACTAAAAGTATAAAGTCTAGCAAATAAATATCTACCAGGACTTTATTTTGTTGATTAAACGATATAAGTATATATAACTGGTATAAGGATATACGAAATCGTGAAATGTCCATTTTAAATGTGTTTACGTATACGTGAACGAGACTCGCCTCCCATTACCCTCCCCCCTGCGCGTGAACACGCATATAAATGCTTCTGCGCGCGGCCGCGTCCCTCAGTCTCGAGGCCAACGCCATTTTGTCCTGTAAGCAGAGGTGAGAAGACGAAGTCGAATTCTTAAAAATGCTTTTTGTTTTAGATGTACTGCTAGCTTGTCGTTTTATTTAAACTTAGTTAATGCAAATGGAATTCGTTTTAACTGTATTTTGTCCGTTTTTACGGTTTAACATCGAGTAAATCTATCTGCGCATGCTGACTGGGCCTCGACCGCAAGGCTGCTCCGTGTTCGCCAGATTAGTCGTGTTGTTTTTTCAAAATTGATAAGCATTTTATTTAAGTAGTTTTGGTAATTTATAGCAGCACTTATTTTTTGCACTTTAGGGTTGCCTGTTGTAACTTATCAGCATGAATTCAGTATAAAAAGTAGATGAATCGCTTTAGAAACGAGTTTTTGTTTTATATTACTTGAAAGACCTATTAGTGTTACAGAAAATCATCTTGTTTTTCCCATCGGTTGTCATGCTTTTGGATGTTTATTAATGAGAATGATACGTTGACTTTTGTAAATGATTAGCCAGTGGTTATACCGTGTGTGACCAACAGGGTGGCGCACAAATGCTTTTTTTCCCCTGTAGTTCAAAGTACTTGTTGCCAGACTGTTGATTAACAATACTTTCACGCTCTTTTCCCAGATTTCCTTGAATCTTTAATCACAATGAGTGGATGTCGCGTGTTCATCGGCCGTCTGAGCCCCCATGCTCGGGAAAGAGACGTGGAGAAGTTCTTTAAAGGCTACGGACGTATCAGGGAGATTAACCTGAAAAACGGGTTTGGCTTTGTGGTGAGTACCGAAACTTATTTGGGGGTCTCATGTGTGAAGCGGTAGTGAAATGCGTCTTACTGCCCCCTATTGTCTGATTGTCACAGGAGTTTGACGACCACAGGGACGCAGATGACGCAGTGTATGAGCTGAATGGAAAAGAGCTGTGCAGCGAGAGGTGAGACTGAATCCAGAAATATAGATGACTTCTTTCATGTGGTTTGTTTGAAATTAAAATTAGCCCAATTTTCTAAACTCATGTTATAAGTCTTATTGTTAATCTATGCGCAGTTTATTTTTAGTAAACTTGCATGGTAATATTTAATCCAAATAGCATTTAGTCCACTTAAACTCTGCCCCTGCAAGCTCAAGTTTATTTTCCTCCACCTTTGAGTGCAAAAATCCAATCACCAACCAATGCATAGAACAGTTCCTAGACTTTTTTTCTTTTTCATTAATATGCTATATTCAGATGTGCTTCGAAATAATATAGAAAAGACCTGTCGTTACTTGTTTCATTGCCATGTACTTCAATTTTGTTGTCTTAACCTCAGGGTGACTATCGAGCATGCTCGCTCTCGCAGAGGAAGAGGTGGCGGCCCAGGAATGGGAGGACGTTTCTCTCCACGCTTTGGAGGGTATCGTCAGTCCCGCAGTGGGGGTTCCAGGTAAGCTAGCGTTGTGAGTAATCCTACGCTGTTTGTTCTGGTACGGTTCAGTCAAATGAGTTAACCTCTGCCCCTTTTTTAGGTATGGACCACCAGTGCGCACGGAGCACAGAATCATTGTGGAGAATCTCTCCTCTCGCATCAGCTGGCAGGTGAGCATCCCGAGCGGTAGCAGCGGAGCGGTGTAGCAGCCTGCTGTTGTAGTGTTTCATCATCCCTGCATTTCTCTTGCCTTTGACATCAGTACAAGCACACAAACTATTAGTTATCTTTGTTACTGTTAAACTGGAAGTAGAATTTCCTCTTCACCTCAGCCAAACCTTACATAAGTTTAAAAAAAAAAAAAAAAAAAAAATGATGAATTGAATGCTGAAAGGTTCTCTAACCCAGACCCATGTTTTTCAAACCTTTTCTTTAACAGCTGTGCTCTGGTATTCTTTAATTGGAGTTGCATGCACAGCCTCCGAGGTGCATAGCGCCCTCCCTGGTTGTGTTCTGAATAGTGTCCCTCTGGTGCCTCACCCGACACGCAGTGTCTGCCGGTCTAAGTCTTGGCTGGGTCCGTAGCGCCAGACAGAGCCGTAGCACAGGATAGCCTTAGAGGAGCTGGGTAGCCGCTCTCTGGAGGGTCTGTGATGTCAGATCTGCTCCATCTCCCCCGATCTGCTGTTTGGGTCTTATTCTGTTGGTGCTGAAGCGGGGAGGGGTGCAGGGTTTTGGCCCCTCCCCCATCCTCTCTCTCTGGTGGGGTCCGTTCTTACGGAGGCCGGATGGGTCGAGTCCGAGGTCGTTTTAACGCTTCATTGCTTCCGTTTGCTATTTGGACAAGTGGCTCTTTGCTAATGCCTTCTGTGGTTTGGAACGGTAAGTAGCTCATCACACTGGATAGTTACACGGTAAAGAGGGTTCTGTCACTTTAAATCTGGAGTTAGCTGTAAATGGAGAAAGATGCTACAGATTTCCGGAAGGTAGTTTTGAGACTTGCACAAAAACTACTTAACATCATGAGAACCCCTTCTCAGGAGCTAGCTTAGTCAGGCGTGTCTCCATCTGAGGGCTTTGCTTCCTGCTGTTTCACACAATCTAAAAGACTCGTGTTGCCGAAAACGCTCTGGTAGTTTTATAACTCGGACGAATCCACAGGTAAGATGACATCTGTTGAGGGAGTTTTCTACAGGTGCACCAGTGCACACTTTAGAGCAGATGCTGCAGACTGCAGTGTGTATTTAATGTGGGTGCTAAACTGCAGTGTGTGACTCAGTGCTTTTGAGCTTCTCTTGAAAACGTGTCATTAAGTGCTTTTTGCTTTCCTGCAGGATCTGAAGGACTTGATGAGGAAGGTGGGAGAAGTGACCTTTGTGGATGCACACAGGACCAATAAGAATGAGGGGTAAGATATTTTGCATACACACAAGACTGTGTTCTGACCGTCATCAAAGACCTTTAGAAAGACGATTCGCTCTTATCACTTGTGAATGGGAGAAACTGCAATGCGCAATATGTTGGAATATGCTGCCCGCTAAAGACATTGCGTCACTGCAGCTGCCATTAGAAGCAACGGTTCCCATAGTTCGGCAAGCAATTTTTCCGATTTCAGGATTCCCCCATTCAAATAGATAGGGCTTGGTCTTGGATGTCTGAAATAGCTGCCCGGTGGCATTGCAAATATGGCCGCCAAGTGAACAGACTTTCCTTGAAAGGGACTTTGCCGGCCGTCACATGCTTGTAACTGAGTGTGTCCTGATTTGTTTTACAGGGTGGTGGAGTTTGCTTCGCACAGTGATATGAAGAATGCCATCGAGAAGCTGGATGGAACAGATCTGAATGGGCGCAAACTCAAGCTGTACGAGGATCGCAAGAGGAAGTATGTAACAGACAATTGCACTTGACTTCACGCTGAAGAATTCTCATTTACAAAATCTTAACCTGTTTTTCTTCTCTCCACAGTCGTAGCAGGAGTCGTTCCCGCAGCAGGAGCAGCTCCCGTTCCCGTTCGCCCAGTCGGAGTCGCAGCCCTGAGCGTGGAAGCAAGCGCTCTCGCAGCCGCTCAGCCAGTCGCACCCCGGAGAAGAACACCAGCAACCGCTCTCCTTCCCGCTCGCCGTCTCCCCCGAGGAAACAGAGTCGCTCCCGATCTGCCTCTGCGGAGAGTCAGCACTGAAACTAATTGTGTTTGTATGTGTGCGAGAGACTGAGCTTTTTCACTTATTAATGTGGCATATGTCATTGTGCTACTTTAGTGTAAATTACTGAATGCGAGTTGAGTGGATGAATGTATGAAGATGTTTTGATTTATTTCTTATGCTAATGAGCTGGGTGGGTTTAAGTGATAATGGAGTGGGTTAAGATTGGATATTTTTCACAAATGTCTCATTTTGTTTTCTATTTTTATTTGATCAATATCAGTCCTGGAGTACTTCTGTAGAGAACTTAAATGTATGTGGGTTTTGTTTCTCGAACTCACCTGTTAATTTTTGTTTGAGTCTTTATGGTTCAACAGAAGGTTATGCCTGTATATACACTCTGGAATAAAGTATATTGGTATTTGGCAGAGAAAGATGGTGTGTTTTCCTAATGCCCCTCACATGTGTGCTGAATTGGATTAGTGTACCTCTGCATGGGTTAGAAACACTAAAGCCTATCATTCTAGCTTTATCTGATCTCTGATTTGCTATAAAATAAACTCCTTTGTCATCTCTGATTTGGGTGCCAGATGTGTGTTAATCACTTGAAGTGTGTAAAGTGAAGCTCTGCAGATTTTCAGCTCAGTCCACTAGGTGATGCTGCTTCATAGCTTTTAGAAAAAAGTCTTAAGATGGCACATTTACAACAGTGATCTTTATGTGATCAGCATGTATCATAGAAATGTATGCTTGGGTGACTAGAAGAGATTAATTGAATTTTGAAATTGATTTCTAACAAAATGTAAAGATCCCCTTTTCCAGAGGGGTCAACTAGATAATAGGGCTAGTTCAAAAGTAATCTGATTGGATTTTGGCTATTGGATTGGATTGAATCTTGAAAATGGATTCTGAAATCAGATTAGATCACAAAATCCAATCTTGGTTATGGTCTGGATAAAATCAGTTTGTGTTTAAAACTTTTTAGTAAGATTGGGATACCTTTAATTAAAAAAAAAAACCCTGGATTATACTGACTCCATCAGAAGGGTGGATTTCAAGAACAAAAATTTAATAAAACTTTAAAACTGGTAAAAAATAGAGCTTTGGTAATCTGAAAAAGTGTGGATCTGGATCAGGTTGATCCAGTCCAATTTTGCTTTGAAAAACCAGCACAAAAGATGGATTACATGATCCTGGATAGCAAAACACAGGATTTCCAAATTCAGATCATTCTGAACCAGATTAAACTTTTTGAATAACTGGCCCATAGAGTTTATATGACAGTGATTATAAAAATAACATAACTCAGATGGTGTCTGCTTTTCTGTGAGAATCAATATTTTTCCCAGCTAGGGCCTCAACATGTACACAGCACAGAAACTGGGGTTATTGATTCAGTCAATACGTTAGAAGCACACTTGAAACCTCCATTTTATGAATTGATCTCTGTTGCTATGAGGATCCTGGCAACCACAAATCGAGGAATATGAATGAGAGGCGATAATGTATCTTCTGTAGTGTCCAAGGACAAAACACCCTTCCTCTATGCCTCTACCAATCTGTTTTTTTCTATTTGCTCATAAAACTGGTGTCCTCGGTGCACTGCGATGCTCATCCCCAAGGACAAATAGATAAAATCAAACTACAAACAAACAACAGACGTGCATTGAGCAATTTGTGTCGTACTGATGAGAATACACTAGTTGTTTGAGAAACTCATGCACAAACAGCATAGACAGGTGAACAGTTAATTACTGCACATACAACCTTAAATTTGGCTTATGTGTAAATGCTGCTGTATTAGAGCCGCTTTGCCATTGTCATGATACTGATCATGTTTGTTTTCAAAGAATCAACATAGTCACATTAATTTTTAATCAAAGAAAAAAAAGTTTCTTTGTTAAAATTACAGTTTACAAAAAATTATCACATACAGTAATCCTTGCGGGAAGATTATGTTAGAAATAAAACCAGAAATAGCAGCATGTAAGAATGACGCGACATTGGATTGGATAACCTTGATCCAGTTACTTTTTCTCTAGATTATCAAATCTGGGTTACCAGTACTGTAAACGGGACAACATCACAATATACTTCTTATCTGACCCACAACAAATAAATAAAAACAAATAAATTTACATGAAATAAGGGATAAACTACTTTTGATTCATTTGTGACAGTTACAATTAAAAATATTACTTATGTTTGATATTTGAGAGTTTTACTGAATGGCTTAATAGGTAAAATAATATCTATCTATCTATCTATCTATCTATCTATCTATCTGTCTGTCTGTCTGTCTGTCTGTCTGTCTATCTATCTATTTATCATCTATCAATCTATCTGTCTGTCTGTCTATCTATCTATCTATCTATCTATCTGTCTGTCTGTCTGTATATCTATCCATCTATCTATCTATCTATCTATCTGTCTATCTGTCTGTCTGTCTGTCTATCTATCTATCTGTCTGTCTATCATGATACAAATGTTGTAGCCTAGTATTTGAACAATTTCAAAGTTGATTAGATTTAGTTTCTTATATTGACCCTGAATTCCCCTTTCGGCTGCAGGGATCAGGATAATCCTGATGTTTTGGATTAAAGGAATCCCAAAAAAGTTTGAAAAACACACACTGAAGGGTTGATCCTGAAATCAAGAAACCAAGAGATGATCAAAACTGAGTTCAGTATCCTTTTTTTTTCTTTTTAAACAACCAGTTTTTAAGACTTGATCAAATCTGATTGCCGAAATCCGATCAAATTACTTGTGATGAAAAGTATGTTTAAATATAATTAAAATATTGTTGTAAAATTGTCATCTGTGCTGGGGAAAGTGACTTTTAAAAATAATGCATTACAATATTGTGTAACTCCCGAAAAAGTAACTAATTGTGGTACTTAGTTACTTCTATTTTTAGCAAATGTAAAGGCCCTTTCACACCAAAAGTGAAATAAATAAAGGAAGTAGCTGAAGGAAATGCAAATTTACGCCTGTACAGAAGTAGAGGGCTCAGCGCAAACAAACCTTTCAGCTTTGCTGCCATTCTGGATTGCAGAAGAATAGGACGCAGAGGAAAGTTTAACACTCTTCAATAAAAACAAATAATGAAATACAAATGTGATGTTTATCTAGTTTGCTTGATTAGTATGGTTGAGTTGGATCATTAAAGGTTAGCAGCAAAGACATTGGTTAATAAAGTGAGATTAAATACATAAAGTATATCTGTGTAATTTAATGTATTTAGTTATTGTAGGTTTGCGTAATATTCTGAATTTACATTTCACTGTTTTTATTCATTTTGAGGAATGCTGACGAATACTGTTTTTGTGCAAGTGACATGAGTAAATTAATGCTCAAATTTAGTCTAGAACAACAATAACCATCACGTTCACACAGCGCACACATCGCCTATGCACCTAATCCCGATTTCTCTCAACATGGAGACAGAAGAGCTGTCAGTCATTAAATAGGAAAACAAAATAACTTGAGTTACTTATTTGAAAAAGTATTTATTATAGCTTATTATCAATCATTATTATAATTTTATTAATATTTTATCTTGACCAACTTCATTTTACATGCAGTGGATACAATAAATGTTCCGTGCTTGCGTTTTGCAACTGTTGGAAATCAAATTTCACGGGCTTACGTCCAAAAATCTAGTATACTTACAGTATGCTTAAGTCCAAATGTCCAGTACTTGCAAGCTCTATAATAATGTACTTCAACTGTACCCTACAGCATGATGTGACTGTTTGTTTTTAAACAGCACTAAGCAGTTTGTCTAAAGTTGTCCCGTTATTTACTGACCATCCCGAGTGTGCGAGAGCGCAGATGCGCCAGTCGCTGGTACAGCTCGGGGTCACGTGACTTCCTGCGGCGAGTGACTGCTGCTGCAGTTTCTTGTCGCGAGCGCTCGGTGCACGGTGTGGAAATTCCGAACCACAGCGGCATGAAGCTGCACGCATGCGAATCGCTGCGCAACCCGTGAACGGTAACCCGTCTCCGTAGAGCAGCGGATTAACACCCGTTTGAGCGGAGGGAGGATTAAGATCCAGCGCGATCCAGAGGGAGAAGTTTGCTCACTGCGTCGGGTGGAGGTGAACGGGACACCAGCAGCGAGCATGGCGGAGAGAAGTGGCCGGTTAAGCTTCCCCGGGAGCGGGGCGCTGAACAGACCGGTTCCTATGAACCTGTTCGCCACCTGGGAAATAGACGGCTCGTCTCCAAACTGCATCCCCAGGTGAGAGTCATGGGTGATCGGACGCTCAGGTGGGCTGTTTGTCAGCGGGAGGGCAGGCAGGTGCACGGCGGCAGGGAGTGGTGTGTGTCTGTGTTAGACAGAGAAAGGGTGTGTGAACTAGTTAGACTGTCATTGTGGTGCACTGATCGAGCGCGTCTGATTGGACCGATGTCAGCATCGGATCACGGTGGCACAAATCCAGTGATGTTCTGCTGATTTACTAACGCTTTTCTGTCATTCACCATTAGTCTAAGTGTTAAAATGTGACCCGGTTGCGCTTTAATCAGTAGTCTTACAGTGCAGCGCATAGTGCATTATTATTGATGATGATGATGTTGTTGTTGTTGTTGTTGTTGTTATTATTATTATTATTATTATTATTATTAATTATTTTAATTTCCGTTATGCTTGGCGCGACCCTGGGGGGTTTGACAGTTCTGTTCTGTCTGCGAACACAAACAAAACTCTTTGGCCATTGTGACGTCAGGGTTCCATGCTCGCGCCGCGCTCGGGTGAGGTGGCACGCGCGGTTTGCTATGAATCGGTTTCGCCGGAGGGGTCGAGCTGTCATCAACACGGACCGGTTTCCTGCAAATTAACCCAGTGAATCTACTAGATGCACTGCCTCCAGAACAAAATGTTCTGACCCAGAGGTTCAGAGACAGCTGCTTCTCTTATTTTCTGTCATGAGTCATCAAAGTACCTTTCTTTCTTTCTTTCTTTCTTTCTTTCTTTCTTTCTTTCTTTCTTTCAGCCACACATTGGATCAAAACAGAAAAGCTACTAATAAACCGAGCTTGCTGTATGTGTGCTGGCATGCAGGTTGTTTTTTGTTTCTGTCCCATAATTGTTATGATGAACTATGGGTGGTGTCCACAAATGACCTTAAAGAGTCAGTTCACCCATAAAGGAAAATGCTGTCATTATTTACTCGCCCTCATCACTTCCAGGAGAAATTATAAAGAGGGACCGGAGCTGGAGCTTTCCAGCTTCAAAAGATGATATAAATCTCTGTGAAGATTACAAGTCTTCTGAAGCCCGGCGGTAGCTTTGTGTGAGGAGCAGTTCAAAATGAAAGACATTATTTACCAAACAAATCATGTCTTTTCAATGAATCAGTTGATTGAGTGAGTTTACAAAACCAGTGTTTTGTTTGTTCACCATTTGGATTTATTCAGTTTTTGAGTTCAACTCACTGACTTAATGGTCCAGTTCCAACAGATAACATCTCACTGAAGGGCATGATTTTTTTTTTTTTTTTTTGATGAAAAACAACTTCTCATACAAAGATAAAGACTTGATTTCTTTTATGGTGCTTTTTTTTTGCCCGACAGCCCTTCACTGTAAAGAAATCTCATTAAATTTACAGTAGAAAAGTGGCAGTATGGTTGCTAGAAATTCATCGTAAAAAATACTGTTAATTTTTCTGATATTATAGTATGTCTGTATATTTTACAACTTATAACTTAGGGCTGCACGATTTATCACAAATTTTATCGCATGCAATTTGGCAAAGGCTGCGATTATTTGATGCGCAGCTTGTCAGATCTGTACGGCTCTGCGATCAGTAGTAAATGCTTCTCCATCTGAAAGCCAGAGGGTGCTATTGCACAGAAACTCCAAATATGCCCTGCCGCAGAAGTAGATAACACTTGTCATTCCAGGAAATCCCTATTGCAATCATACTATTGCTGTAGCTGAATAAACAGAAGATACTTTACATACTTCATTGACAAGCTGCGCATAAAAAAAACAATCGCAGCCTTTGCAATTTCATAATCGCACTAAGAATCACGTTTAAGCGCGATTTCAGTGTTATTTTTTGTATCGCGCGATACATCGTGCAGCCCTATTTTATTAATTTACATAATGATAATATACCAATCTACTTGATTGAGCAAAATCTGCTTTTTACTGTAAAATGTACTCTAACAACCATAATATTACAGGTGGCACAATAGAAAGTCACATCAGAGCCATCACTAGAGAGGCGAGAAGTGGTGATGGAGTCACAACCCCCATTTTAGTTCAATGGGGAAAAAAGTCATACAGGTTTTGAACTACATTAGGGTATTCATTTTAATTTTAGGGTGAACTACCCCTTTAAAACAGCCTAAACTGGAGCAGATGATGGAGAGGAGGATAGGGAATAAAAAGAAAGATGTGCCTTATGAATTCTTGATCATAATAAAAGATTCACAACTGTACCACAGACACATTTTCCCTCCGGCCCTTTGTCTGCTCGCTGTATGTGTGTGAGGAGCACGACATTTGACCGTACAATTCCTACAGTTAATTATGTGTTAATTTAAAGGTCTGTTCTGTGCACATCATTAAAGCTGAGGGTAGAATCTGAGAGAAATTACTCATCTTATCACAGTGAGACACACTCATACATCTCTGTCATAAAAATGACATTAACTTCAGTTTTTAATAAGCTAATTAATGAGCTACAGCAGCTGGTCTTCTGAGCTATTCTGTGGGATTTTCCCCCTGTGGGCTTTCACTGCAGTGGGCGTGGCCTTGTTTGGAGATACTTTGTGATTGGCTAAGCCTGACGTGGTGGGCGTGTCCCTAATATAGGACTGGTTTTCCTGTTAGGGTATTGTGAGTGTTATCTTAGAGGCACTCTGAAATGTTTTACCAGCTTTCTAGTGAAGATTTGATTCATTGCAGTTCTGTTATTGTTAACTAAAACTTAAAAATGGTTTATCGTTAATTGAAAAGCTAAAATTAAAATGAAACCTAAAAATAAAATCGAATTCATAATATTAATAAATACTAAATAATTAATAATAAAACAACACTGATTCATTGGTTTGTTTGCTTTATTTGTTTTTGTGACAAATACAAAAGCCCATTAGGACACAAACACACACACACCACCTGACGTGTATTTGTATTTAGTTTAAATGAAACATGCATGTGTCTGGCAGAACAAGTGCCTTTGTGTTCGTCATGCTTCATCTCTTGTGTTTATTTTGGTGTTAAGTGTCTTTTGGGTGTTAAGTGAGCGTATGTGTGTGTTGAGTGTTTTGAAGAGTGAGTCTTTGATTACAACCACTAAATTTATGACCTCTGAAGAATGTGGGTCAGTTGTCAGCTTCAAGCTATCACTGAAGTGTTTGTGGTGAGCTGAAACACAGTTGTTTTGAATGCGAGTTCAAGCTGTTGATCTCCTCTGATGTTTGATTGTTTCAGTTAAGAAGAGGATGATTGAATTTGTGTTCTGTTGAATGACTGTATTTTCAACAAGAAGAATCATCATTCAGATTTACATAAAATAGTCTGAAGACTGTGTGATTGTTGTGTGCTATGGCAGATTTGATAGATTTAAAAGGGCTTAATATTAGATCACTGTAGCTGCCATAATCCTTACGTTCAAGCTGTCAGAGCCGGCGCATTCTGACTGGTTGAGTCCTGCTTGACTGAAGGTAAATGAATGCTATGGGGCACAACTTAAAAGTAGAAAAGCTAATCCACTTCTGCTATGTTATTCATTCATTCAGTTTTCAGACCAACATGTGAAGTGCATTTTCATGTGAGAGTTTTTAATGTTTGAGAAACGATTTTTTTAACAACTATTGAATGATTTTTTTAAAACTATTTAAAATAAAATAAAAAATAATGAAATAAAATAAAATGTGAATATTAGATGCAAAACTTAAAGGGTTAGTTCACCCAAAAATGAAAATAATGTCATTTATTACTCACCCTCATGCCGTTCCACACCCGTAAGACCTTCATTCATCTTTGGAACACAAATTAAATATTTTTGATGAAATCCGATGGCTCAGTGAGGCCTGCATAGCCAACAATGACATTTCCTCTCTCAGGATCCATTAATGTACTAAAAACATATTTAAATCAGTTCATGTGAGTATAGTGGTTCAATATTAATATTATAAAGCGACGAGAATATTTTTGGTGCACCAAAAAAACAAAATAACGACTTATATAGTGATGGCCGATTTCAAAACACTGCTTCATGAAGTTTCGGAGCGTTACTTATGAATCTTATGTGTCGAATCAGCGGTTCGGAGCGCCAAAGTCACGTGATTTCAGCAGTTTGGCGGTTTGACACGCGATCCGAATTATGATTCGACACAAAAGATTCATAACGCTCCGAAGCTTAATGAAGCAGTGTTTTGAAATCAGATCTTGAGAGAGGAAACGTCATTGCTGGCTATGCAGGCCTCACGGATTTCATCAAAAATATCTTAATTTGTGTTCCGAAGATTAACGAAGGTCTTACGGGTGTGGAACGACATGAGGGTGAGTAATAAATGACATTATTTTCATTTTTGGGTGAACTAACCCTTTAAAACTTTAAATAAAAAGGTTTAAATGCTAAAACTGAAATAAATAATGAAAATACATAAAAAATATGTCAAATAATTTTTTTTATATATAGAAATATATAAATAAAACTAATAAAAATGACAAAATTCATTATTCAGTTTTGAGTATGGCCTGCCCAGTCACGTTGAGGTAATACTGAGGGAATAGGAAAGATATTATTAGTCCTGAACACCAGAAAACTCATTTTTGTTTAATTATGACTGATAAAAGGCTTACATTAAAATTCTATTTTGAATAAATAAATTAAAAATAAAACAAAAACCAAAACCAGTCATTTTAATTGAATTTAGGCACCACAACATTATAGTAGTATAGTATAAAAAAAAAAGGATATTTTGAGATTTACTGAAGATTACATTTCACAGTGTTTTAAAGATTAGATTAGATGCATGTTAGAAGATGAAAAGGTGATCTAATAGTAAAAATATGGAAAATAAGAGCAATTAAATATCCAGTATTGACTAATAAAGTAAACAATCTCTAATGTCAGCTGATAATGGACATTATATACATCCTGAGAGTAAAATTACGTTCACCAACAGTAACTTAAATACAGTCTTAGACTTTATAGTGACCCTGTGCTGCCAAGTGTGTGCACGACCTCCTTATGGTCCTTTGTATCTTCTCAAGTGGGCATCATTTTTAGTAAAACAATAGAAATCTCTCTCTCTCTCTGATTGAACAGGCTGTGCTAGGCTGTCATATTTGTGTGTGTTGGTGGAGTGTGTGCTGCGTTCTCACCCAGAGGGAAGAAACAGTCATGCCTTTGTCTTTAACGCACCCACAGCCATTCTTACACACACACTGACAGGAGCGGGATAAATAGCCGTATTGTTTATGTGGTAAAGCGCTGTTTTGATTTGAGGCGTTTTGTTGTGTATTTTGAGGACGTTTTTGATTCGGAGGGATAGCGTATGATTTGGCTTTAAATCTCTTTAATGGGATGACGGTGCAACTCTTTTATTGCACAAGAGTCTGAGTCTGTATGTCACTGCCTTATTATGGAGCTGTTCAGTCTTGATGTCCATTTGTAGGCCAACCTAGAAGGCTAATTTGCTGAGTTCCCTCAGGAATATTCACTGGCTTCTTAGAATAGTGCACTGCTACAACAAGTTTTTTTTATAAAGCAGTTAGAACTGTTTTCAACATAGATAATAATAGGAAATGTTTTTTGAGCATCAAATCAGCATATTAGAATGATTTCTGAAGGATCATGTGACACTGAAGACTGGAGTAATGATGCTGAAAAATCAGCTTTGCCATCACAGGAATAAATTACATTTTATAATATATTCAGATAGAAAACAGTTGTTTTAAATTGTTATAATATTTCATAATGTTACTGTTTCACTGTATTTTAAAACTAATATCTAAAATATATATGTTTATATATTTAAGAGAGCTATTTTGAATTTTTCTGTGCATATGGCAGAAAATTATCTGACTGCTTGCACACACACACACACACACACACACACACACACACACACACACACACACACACACACACACACACACACTATACAAACTGTATATTCTATCCCCTACCCCTAAACCTATCCATCACAGAAAACTTTCTGCACTTTTACAATTTCAAAAAACATGATTTATAAGCCGTTTTCCTTATGGGGACCAAAAAATGTCCCCACAAGGACAAGGGTTTTGGATATTACCATCTTTGTGGACATTTTGTCCCAATAACATACACTGTAAACCCGAACAAGTTGGCAAAACTCAAAAAATTTTAGGCAATCAGTTGCCTCAAAATCTTTAAGTTAAGAAATTCAAGGTTTAAGTAAACAGAACTGGCAGATTTGTATTTTGTACTCTACTTTGAGTACACTAATTCATACATTTAACTTAAAATCTTCATGAAACTTCAATGTAAATATTTTTATTAGTGTAAACTTAGCTAGCTATAACAAGCTAATTCAGAAAATGCTAACTTGCTAATTTGCTAACATGTTAATAATAGCATGGTATAGCACTTGCTGAATGAGTGCAGAAATATGAAGCATTTAACAAACCTGCAGTGCTCTCAAACTAAGCCGTATGCACCGTTTGTCATCGTGATGGTAACTCTCCAAAAACCCACATTTACATTTAAATTAGCATACCAAATCATTAATCACTACTAAATCTCCCACTTAACATTAATCTTGCACAAAAAAAACAAAAACAAAAAAAAACTATATAACATTTAATTTTAGCATTTACTATCCCTTGTTAGTGCCATGGGCAAAGCATGCTGGGAAATAGAAATCCCAGCCCATTTTCAGTTAAACTTAAGTTTGTCTAAATTAAAAGAAATAAGTTTATAAAGCTCAAAACAATGAAACAGTTCAGTTTACTTAAAATATATCAGTTCTGTGAACTTGAAAGAAAAAGAAAGTGCTAAATACTCATAAGTTAATTTGACTGAACTAATTTGTTTAATTTAAGTTTGTCCTGCTCAATCCAATTAATTTATTTTGAGCATTAGGGTTTACAGTGTAGGGTTTACAGTAGGACCACACAAACACAAACGCGCCTCTTAACCCTTTCATGCGTGAGTTTAAAATATTCTAACTGACCCCCCAGAGTGAGTTTTTTTAAGGCGACCGTTAGTTTAGAACGTTTGCCCTTATTGTTTCCATAGCGACGCGTCATGCGGGTCACGTAACACACCGCAGCCACACTGTATGACAGATGTATCGCTATTATTTTGTTTTTCCTTTTTTATTTAAAATATTCACAAACTTGCTTACACTGTCATCAACTATCTGATATTCTGATTCTCAAATATGTGTAAGTGAGTGTGTTTTGTTGTTTAAAAACCTTTATAAATGATCTTTATCTTGATCTATAACTTGAGATGGGCACCGCCATCTTAGTTTGCGCCGCAGTTCGCAGAGTCCTGTCAGTCGGATTTACAGCACGTGAACTCATCATTTTCCCCCGAAATATATGCAAGTAAGTGGCTGGTGAACTGGAAGAATAGTAGAGTAAACTTTATAGTTACTTTGGCCAACTATGTGTGTCTGATATGAATAAATGTAGGCAAATTATATTTGAATGGATTGTTATTGCTGCTTCCACTGATGTCTGACATCAGTGTGTATTTTATAAACTACATTTTTACTGGTGCTTATGCGTATTTAAATGTCTGAAACCTTAAAAAAACATTATGTGGCTGAAAACACTGCATAGTTGTTATATATGACAAGCGCTGAGCTCTCGCAGCCAAAGCACGAAAGCACAGTTTGAATCTGGCAGTTATGTGACGTCACCCAACGTTCTAAATCCCATATGTGGAACCGTAACGCTCAAAGGGTTAAAGTCAATAGCTAGTCGTTCAGACTTTAAAATTTATCTGATTTTATTCTGAATGTTTGCTGATGTCTCCTTTTACACCTGCATCGTACAAAATCACCACTCTGGAACTTTAAACCCAGTTCATCAGGTTCTGTGAAAGCAACGTACAGTGTGGTGTTTGATGTTTTTAGAAAAGCTGTGCTGGTGTCTGCATTTAATTATTTGCATGTGGTCGAAAATAGTTAATAATCCTGCTTCTGGTCTGAAGAAAGCAGTGAGGGTGAGTGAGTGATGACAGAGTTGACATTTTTGGGTGAACAATCCATCTAAAGTCACCAAGATTTGTGTTGATATTTTTGTGCTAAAATTATTTTAAACTCTGTTGATCATTGTTTATAGTCTATTAGCTGTGCAGCAAGCTTTGTAAAGACAGATCAAAAACATCACCATGAGGTCCAGAGATTCAGAAGATTCCAGACCAAAATGGCATCTGAGCACACCCTAAAGAACAGATGCCTTACACCCTGGGGATTCCGAGAGTCTGCACTCCAAAGACAAAAATAGCTGGTTTGTGGACCATGACCTGCTCTTTTCCCAGAAGCCCTGGTGTGAGCCAGCAGCAGTAGGTCATTGAATTATGGTTATCAAGAATGCAAAACTAGCACGAACATCCTGATCACTTGTGCATGACCACATGGCATGTCGGGTTTGAGTTTAAATAAAGTGGTGACCACAGTGAAAACTCCATTCCTGATCATTGCAGGTGTGTCTGTTTGTTGTGTAAAGACAGCAGGTAACACGGTGTTCAGCCAAACACTGGATATGAAAACAATGCACAATTATGTAACTATATGCATGTACAAATATAAAATATCAGTTCACAATTTTCAGTCAGCTGCACTGTTTTCTGTTCTGCATTTCAGATCTGTTAATTTTTTTTCTCCTCTCCTGTAAAGCGTGTGAATTTTAGCCTGTTGGATCTGATTGTCATATGCAAGAGAGATACGTCGCCATGGTTGACTAGTTATCTAACAACTGACTAGTCACTTTAGTGAGGTCGACGATCTCAGATTTATAGCCGTACGTATTCAGTTGGATGTCTTTGACCGTTGTTTTGCGGCTCACGCTGTTTTTTTATTGTCTTCAAGTAGACCTTTGCTCAGAACTAACTTTCGAACAAATTTCATTCACTAAACAACACCTTAAAGGGATAGTTCACCCAAAAATGAAAATTCTGTCATCATTTACTCACCCTCAAGTTGTCCCAAACCTGTTTAAATTTCTTTGTTTTGTTGAACACAAAGGAAGATATTTGGAAGAATGTTTGTAACCAAGCAGATTTCGCCCCACATTGACTACCATAGAACTTTTTTTTCCTACTTTTCTTCAATTTAATGCATCCTTGCTGAAAACGTGATAATTTCTTTAAAAAAACAAAACAACAACAATAAAAAAACTACTCTTGAACAGTAGTGTTTTGTTTTTTATAAAAAAACAGAGATGGCCAGATATGGAAATATTGCCCATAATTGTTATTAAAACAATAAGTAGGCAATCTAGAAATAATGTAGGGTCTCATGATCATTTGTATATTTTCATTTGACTGTTTTACTTATTGGATTTAAACGATGGATCTGCTGTCTTTAAAATGAATGCCACCTTGTTTGATTTTTTTTTTTCCCTCATCTGATGCAATGATATTCATGCATCAAGTGTGTTGCAAGTCCAAAAACTTGTCACTGTATGCATAGGTGTATTTGCGGGGCATTTTTAATGTTTTAAACAAAGACTTGCATTGTACTAAAGTAGGTGTGTCTGCAGCAGAAGCAACTAAACGCTTGTGTTTCTGATAAGCATTTCTGTGTTTATATGTGTGTGAGATAGAGAGAGAGATTCAGTGAGAAGGTAGGAAAATATAGGTCAGTTGTTTTTACAAGGGAAAGAGATGCACGTGCATGTTGACTCAAATGTTTTCAGCATGTGTTAGTCTTTAACTGCAGTTCTCTGGAACACACACACACACACACACACACAAAAACACATCTAGCTGCGACTAATGAGCTGAATGAAGTCAACTGAGTGTGTCCAGAGAAACTTGTGCTCAGGTGAAACACAGACGGATTGTTTGTATCGGTTTATGTTCTACTGCATTAAAGGCTTAGGTTAACTCGATCTCTCCTGTCTGTCTGTCCATCCATCTTAAGAGGATCTGTGGTCTTTTTTTTTTCTGTCTATCTGTCATCCACAGGTCAGGGACTCCTGTAATCTCACCAGGGTGAAATGAATTCAAATCTACTGTGCGTCAATTACTATTTATTATAGTCCATATCTCTCTCTCACACACATGCACAGTTTTATTGCAGGCGTTGGGACAGATTGCAGGCTATCACATCACTGAAAACAATAATAGCACTAGTTATGTTTATTTTAGGTAATATTAGGGAAAAGTGTCAATCGCATGAAATCACAGCAATAGCAAACCGCAACGATCCAATTGAGTCCCGCCCTACTTTTTTTTTTTTTTTTTCTTGTTTGAGAAGCCGTTTCATTCTGATATATGTCACAATAGAGAGGAAAAACCATTGCAACTTCTGTTTCGTGTTGACTTTAATATGTAATAACACACATAGAGCATACATGAGACCTTTTTTTGTTGTTTTTCGGAGTGTCGCAAGCGCTTGCAACGTGGATCACAGTTTATTTCCGGACCTGGGCATGCGTGTAAGTTTTTAGTGCTCTATGTACATGTACCAGCACCATGTATGCACACATTTCTTTGTGTCTTCTTCAAATTAAATATATGTGTGCAAATAATATCACAGATACAGCGGTATGTTGATATTCCTGAGAAAGATTTATCAAAACGTATTTGATTTGTTCATGATAGTTGTTAGTAGTCTCTAATTATAAGATTATTGGGAGTTGTCATAGGGTTCATTGATTGTATAGGCCTCATTGGATAATTTTATTGGATCATTTTATTAATATTCAATCAAATATGGAAAAATTTTGCACTGTTTATCACACTAGTGTGTAGTGTTGTCAAAAGTACAGACTGCGATACCAAGTCGGTACTGAAATTTTGAAAAAAATGACGCTTTGAGCGCTGTTGAATGGATTCGTAAACACCTCTGATTGGCCATTGTGTTCATACGCTCAACATATATGTCTGTGATTGGCTACAATTATCAACGCACTGGAGCGTTTGAAAGCACATGGAAGTGTTTGAATTTGAAAGCGGGAGCGTTTGATAGCTTATAAATCTCTCGTTATGCTATAATATCACCAAAGATTGGATTCAATCTTTTTGTCAACTTGTTTTCATTATTGGCCTCATTGATCTAAGGATAAAGTTCATCTCTGTGGAAAAGAAAGCCTGTAATACTCAAAATAGTTTGTTTGTGTAGGGTACTTCAACTTGTGTGTGTGTGTGCAAGTGGTAATGCGATTGCATGTATCTATGCGTGCACAGGTCCGAGGCCTTTATCTTTGCAAGCACACATGTAAATATGTGAACATGAACATGATGAACATGTTTCTGAACACTAAATGTTTCTCTTAATTTCCCTATTCATTTTCAGTAGATGATCATTTTTTGACCAATATAAGCTCAGATCAGTGAGGCCTACGATCAATCGGTTTCAAAAAAGAAATACAAAACCTGTCCTAATTGAAAGAAAACAAGTTGTTTACCCAAAAAGATTATATCCAATATTTGGTGATAATATAGCATAACGAGAGATTTATAAGGGTCAATGACGTGACAGGTCATTTTTTGTCCAAAGGCCTTAAAAATAATAAAAAACAAAGATATGACATCCAAAGTATGTAAGGCAGTACAACTAGATCTGTTTTACTGAATCCAAAAGGTTTTAATTATATTTTGCTACATATAAAGGTATTTTAAAGATTTTGAAGTATCAAAAGGTCATTCAGTTTAACTATCCAAAGGCCAATACAGCCATTTCATTTGTGATTAAAATATCATAAAATGTAATAAATGTATATATTTTTTATTCTGGCATGATTTTATAACATAATCTATCAACATAGTTCAAAATGGTATTAAAATTGTATAGAAGTGGTTGCTTTGTTATGAGAAAGAATGTCTGGAAAAATGAATTTCATTGATGTCATTCGGAGTAACCAATATAAAGGGACCATTTTGGATCAAATCATGTGGTCAATATCATGTGACAGGATGTGACATCATTCAGACACCTGCAAAGGACCACATGGTCCTGAAGCAAAGTAACTAACTCTCTTTTAACTATTTGAAAATGTAACGTTTTCACTTGCTCATACGCATGTCCCGAAACATCAGGTCATTCGGTACAACCGCTAAAAAACCTGGAAAATTTTGTAATATTTTAAAAACTTGTACTAAATATAAAATATTTGTCCTTTTTCTAGGTAGCTAGCGATCTAACTAGCTAGCTAGATAGGTATCAGCATTGTTTGAAAATATCGTCATTCGGTATAACCAAAAAGGTCATTAGGTAAAACCGAAATTTTGGTTAAACCGAATGACTTTTTTGGTGACAAATTTTGTCTATCTTGTAAATAATAACAAAAGCAGTGTTAATTGATTATAAAAACCACATAATCTCATTGTTAACACTTAATAAAACTTCAAAATTAATTATATCTCCATTATGTTTTTTTACACTTTTAAAAACCTTGTTCGTCAATGACCCAAAAACTATTTTTTGTAGGCCAGTCATTTTTGACCGGGAAACCACAAGTGTAACAAGGTGGGGGGAAAAAAGCCCCCAAAAGTACAAAAATTATGCAGAAAATTTTGGGAAATAGTTATACCCTGTGTGAGCAAAGTCAGTAAGTTTTAGTCCAATGCGTTAACAATAACTAACATTTTCTTGAAAAACAAAATCCTCTCCGGGTAAAAATTACACAACATAAAGGTTAAAATACATCAAAGTGCACCCAACTCTGTTGTTTGTTTGTTTCTTTCTTTTTTCTCCACTCAGATTTTAATACTGATTATTCGGTCCGTTTTATTGCTTGTCTCCCCCCACCTCCTACACTACCACTTTTCCTCAGCTTTACTTGCCCTATCGCTTCCACTTTTGAGAGTCCCGGAAATGTGAAAAGGGTCCATGATCTAAAGAACATATTGTGCTTTAATGGAAACAAGAATATCTGACCTTTTGTACAAAGGATTTCAGTGACACAAATCTGCTGACATTCTTTTACTTATACATTTCATTTGATCGTAGTGATCGTATACTATTTTCTAAAATTTCTTCTTTATTTTATGTCAATATTTTGTTTATTTCTAGGTTTATATGAAAAAATAAATAATATTAAAATGGTGATCTCTGACTTTTGGACTTGACTATACATAAACCCAGCAGAAATTAGTTTTGTGTGTGTTTGTGTTAGTGTGTGTGTTAGTGTGTGTGTTTACATGTCAACCAGTCATGTGCTTTTCATACCAATTAAAACTTAAGATAAATTACATTTAAGATAAATTACACACTGCTTAGTGTGTGTGTGTGTTCCTTTCATCAGAACACTAAGGAGTGTTCAAGTCTTTGAAATTGAGCTAATTAGGACCAGGCTGACCTTATTAGAATAGTGTGTGAATGTGTGTAAGAAACAGTGTGTGTTTTTAGCTTCCAGAAGTAAATGTAGGTCACCTCTCTGGGGTTTACTCAATTTCAGACACATGCAGAATATTTGGACCGTCATTCAGATGAGATCACATACACACAATTCCAGCATGGAAACGGCCCTTAAAATCCTTACTCACTTTGAAGGCACACATAAACAAATTTAGTTTATTGTGTTAGTTTTGAGGCAATCTCTGCTAGTGTACAAATGTGAGTGTGCAGTTAAAAATTGCAGTCTCTTCAAGGAAAATATACCCCAATTATTGATGACTCATCCTGTTCTATGCAGTTTATTATTTCTTAACTTATAATAAACTTAACTTGACTTAAAACTTAACTTCTTGTTTCAACAGGAAATATGTCAGTAACGAGAAAAAAAACTGCTTTCGTGAAGGTGAAGTGTGTAATTTCAGAACCACTAGCAGCACCAAAGATAATAACATACAAACATGCATATATACATACAAAATATATTGATTTAGCTTTAATATTTTTATTTCAGTTTTAGTTTTAGTAATTTTATTATTTCTTAACTTGTTTTATTTCAGTTGTCAAGGCAACATTTCTAAATAGCTTTAGTTTTAGTTAACAATACTTGTCAGACTAACTCATAGTCCTGCCCTAAGCTCATGCCACTGACAAAGCCAATGTTGTTGTGGTATCGAAGTCATGCGCTCAAACAAACAAACAAATGAACAAACAAACTGATTGCAATTCCGTTTGCTGCCACTTGTGGTGCAAAAATCATACGTTTCAGTTTTAAATTGTTATCATGGCATGAATAATAGGGTATTTCTATTGATGCAATGGACGTTTTGTTCTGTAAAGATTGTCAGTGCTGTGCGCTTCAGGTTTGTAAATCTACATGCAGTGTCTCTGTGAGTCTTGTGAAATCATGGTGTCAGCTATTGTGTGTTTTAATGCATCGGCTAATCCCGGTGTTCTGTCCGGGCCCGTAACCTGAGCAGAGTTTCACCCCAGCACTGCCCTTTCAGACTTACAGTTACAGTAGATGTGCGTGTAACCTGAGTCAGGAGTGATGGGAGCTGATGAGAAATGAATGAAATTGATTTTGTTCTCATCCCCTCTGTGCTTCCAGAGTCTCTGCAGCATCTGTCAGAGAGGAACACACACAGTATCTGTAGGAGAGTGTGTGTAATGGAGCTTTGATTGAGTTTGCCTCTAGCCGAGTAGAGTGAGACATGTTTATCTTTAACTCCAGAGAGGATGAACTGTCTGTATTCTTCTGTGAGAGGTCATTGAAGACTTTTATATGTTTATAGAAGGTTTTAGGCCTACATAGTTATTAGAGGGGTTTGATTGACGAGAGAGAGAGAGAGACAGTGTGTGTGTGTGTGTGTAATGAGAGACACAGCACACACACCTCATACCACACCAGCTGAAATAATCAGCTTTTGTACTGAGAAAACAGAACATAAATTTGTGTGTGTGGCCATTGTTTCCTGTCTTGTTTGTTGGTGGTCTCACTGATCAACCTCTGACACAGCGTTCACTAATAGCAGCTATTTTTACTTGATATAATTATTATAAATAATGTTTGTTGACTGTTTAAATCTAAAGTGTGTAATTTATGGCAGTGTTTTATTAGTCAAACCTAACCTGTATTTAACAGCACAATCAAATGGAAAATGAATAGGCCTATATATATATTCATGAACATTAAGTAGATTTAAACCAATTGTCTTTAGTCTATTGTAATTCAAAATATTCATTCCTATTACTGTAATGCAGAAAAAGACTAATTATATTTAAAAAAATTTTGCATAGTACAACTGTAAGTACACATGACAATATCTATTATACTGAATATAATTTATGCTAATTTTAATTAAATATGACTGGACAGGAAGAATTCTTACTGTACTACATATAAAAAATTAGATTTTTTTTTTTTATTTTTTATTATTGAGTTTTTGGGCTGGAAATGTGCCTAGTTTTTCTTTTGGTTTAATGTCAGATTTGCAGAATTGCATTTTTTTTTTTTTTTTTTTTTTTTTTTTGTAATTGAGGAGAATTAGAGGTCATCCACTGCAGCCAAACAAACCAAGTTTGTGTTTTTGTGGTCGCAAAAATATTTTTTAATCTGTGTTTGTATGAGTACTTGTGAGAGAAATGTGTGTATGTAAAGTGTACTCAGAATCCCTGTGTGTTCCTTTGTTGTGTGTCAGCAGGCTAATCGCTCAGGGGAGAAGAATGGCTTTTGTTTGTGTGTGTGTGAGTCAAAATGAGAATGGTGTGTGAACAATACCAGCCTTCAGATCACCCGAGAGATTGTACTGTGTGCCCCTCTCTCTCTCTCTCTCTCTCTCTCTCTCTCTCTCTCTCTCTCTCTCTCTCTCTCTCTCTCTCTCTCTCTCTCTTCTCTCTCCTCCTTGTCCTCTTAGTACCTGGTATGTGATTTGAATATATAAAGCGTTTCTTATTAATATTCTATTAGGTGAATGCATGTGGGTCTTTCTTCATTGGCTTTTCTCTCTGTTCAGGCTGCTCTGGTGCCTCTAAGGGCCTCTCTGGTCCCTTGATCACTTCCCACTGCCACTTTCCTGATTCATCTCTGCTCCGGCTCTCTCCCTGCATGACTGACATTATCTCATTCTCTGTGATGGGGTACTCTCTGCTTTAAGGCATAGTACAATATGGCTTTTTTCATAGGCTACAAAAGGAGATCTTAGGCGGGATGTTCACACACTCTTAGTCTTCTCAATACAATGAAAGTAAATAGGACTGTCAAGATCCATAAATGACAAAAATCACCACATGAAACTTGTATATTCTGTTCCGGAAGACATTCAATAGCTTTGTGCGAGAAACAGATGTAATTCTCTGGGTAATTAGCATATGGGCATATTTAAATTTGGCCCGCCTGCATTATTCGATGTCAGAGCTTTGGTAAAAGGGAAGATTATTAGTAAATAACTACTTAATTGTCTTTTTTTGGTCTTCTAATCCACAAATTCTGGAAATTACTAATGCCTTGTTTTGACCGCAGGAAGGGGCGTTTTTACTGCTTGATAAATACAAGCAGTATAGCATAATGCTTCACGTGCTCTTCATTTCCTACATTAGGACCCGAAATAGATAAATATTAAGTCTGCTCTTTAAAACAAAAAAAAATAAGCAATATAGGAGAATGTTTAGTATGCGCAAACAGCGGGAAACGCCTCAGGTTACATATGTAACCATAGTTCCCTGAGAACAAGGAACGAGACATTGCGTTTTACCGCATATGGGGAACGATATATCCACGCCGCTATGTTTGAGGGGAGTGCATGCCAAGAAGATGGCTAGACAAACGCCAACTAGCAGTTTCAATGAAACGCCAGAGCAACTCCCCCTCGGGTCAAACAAAGGCTGTCAGTGACAGCATTCCCTATGGCCAACAGCCCAAGCTATAAGCCTCAAAGAGGCCTTCCGCAGAAGGCCTACCAAGGCCGCTCAAAGGCTTCTGGGACCGAACCTTCCGAGGAAAGAGGGACCCTCTAGGGGAATGTAGCCAGGAACCCCAGCCAGTCACTAGAAGGGGAACACAGTCACCCCAAATGCCACCAGGGAGGCCGACCCGGTCCGAAAGCAACCTAGTCTTGGCCAGCAACCTATCTGAACACAGAGCCTCACCAACGCATTCTTCAGACAACATATCCAGTAAGAGTGACTGCAAAGGGGCAGTAAGCAACTCAGACCAGAGCGTAGAGACGGGCATCCTGGAGAGCAGAACTCAGCTAAGTGCTCTTAACCCTACAAATGAGGGGAGTAAACTCTGCTCAGTCCTAGGATCTACTCAGCGCCTGATTATTCGCACTGAGGAGGCTGTGCACTCAAACACCCTGACAAGGGGAGCACATTAATCAGCCTGGGGGCTGGATCACAAACGGGAGGCCTCATAGAGGCCTTCAACCACTGACCAGCTTAGGGAGCTAAGCACTATGCAGGATGACCCTAACAAGGGGAGTACAGAGCTCAACCTAACAGGTAGACCATACTGTAGGCACAAAATCATGGAGGCCCAAGAAGGGGCCTACAACATGACAACAGTTCTACACAGGGTAGAAATAAAAATAACACAGCCACAAACATGTAACTCGTTCAGAATGAAACGGAGTTAAACCAGCAGATAAGACTGTAGAGTGCCCACATAACAGTCCACCTAACACAATCCAACAAGCAGTGTACTCAGTAAAAGCACCTTTTACTCTTAAAGCAAGAGGGGTACAACATATGCCATCATGTTCAGATAGACATGGTAGTGTTTCAAGCTCAAAGGGAGCAAACATAAGAAAACCGAACCAAAGTGAGGTTAACTAGATAAACTCAACCTGAGCCAAAGGCCACTCAGCAATGTACTCAGTAAAACACCTTTTACTCTCTAAGCAAGAGGAGTACAAAGACATACGCCAACGTGCTCTCAAAGGAGGCCCAGAGGGCCTACAACTCACAGACACGTGGCACCAGCTGGTGGCAACTCCAACACAAACCAACAGGCCATGTACTCAGTAAAACACCTTTTACTCTTAAAGCAAGAGGAGTACACACTCCGCCAGCATGCTCTGAGAGAGGCCCAAACCGGGCCTGCTACAGCAGACACGGGCGTAGCCAGTGGCAGTGATAGCAAAACCAACACAAAACTGTGCCAGCATGTTAATTGAAGGAGGCCCAAGCGGGGCCTGCGACTCCAAAAGACACGTGGCGTCAGCTAGTGGTTTCACAGGTGACCAAGCTCAAAGGGAACCAGCTCTACAACCCAAGAAACAATAGTGGTTAACTAGCTTAACTCAACCTGAGCTTAAGTCTACACATTCCAGTAGGCAATGTTCTCAGACACACTAAACCCTAACAGAAAGGGGAGCACAACAACATATGCTACCATGGTCTGAAGGAGGCCTGAAGTGGCCTACTACTTCTGACAGACACGGGCATAAACCTGTGGCAGTGCTAAATTAAGTAAGCAAAACTCAAGAACATCTACCAACAACACTTGTAAAACCACAAGCTATCGTGCTCAGAAGGAGGCTCAGATTCACCCGAGCCTTCAACTTCACAGACACAATAAGCTGTTGTGACAGTGATTAACTCTAAAGGGAGCTAAAAAGAACCAAACTGAAAGTGAGGTTCCCTACCACTCAACCTAAGCTATGCAATCCATCAGGTTATGTACTCAGTAAAACACCGATAACCCTAAAAGCAAGGGGAGTACAAATAGTCACCATGCTCTAAAGGAGGCTAGAAACAGGCCTACTACTCATAAGAACATGTGCTAACCTGTGGCAGCAAAGAGTTAAGCTCACACATGTGTAGGGCAAAACTATAACCCAAAGAACACAATGCTTTGCTATTCATACATACCATCCTGAAAAGAATAGATGCTTTCACCAAACAGAAATAATACATCTGTACTGAACCCTAGAGAACGGGAGCTAAACCAAGCTAACACCGTAACCTCAAGCTTGAATGCTAATTCAAGGGGCTCAGGGGAAAGATAAATTCAGTATGAATGAAGTTCTAGAAAAGTGGGGCCTAAGCAATATAGCATACACTTATCTAAATAAAGATAAGAGCCTACCACCTGAGACAACGGCACCAGGGAGGCTAGTGACAGCCTGCTACCTTAGCTGCTATCTAACTAGCACCTACACCAAAGGGGTAATGGGCATATGGCCTGACAACTCAGATAAGAGGAGGCCAGAACTAGGAACTATACAACCTGACAAGGGATAGTAGCAATAAAGGGTGAATGCTTTAGTAAATCACCTAAGCCCTGGTTCTAGCCTAGGCCGGCTAAGCTGTGGGCCTATAGGGCTGCACGAAGCATAGATCTGCCTGGGGCTTAAACTCAACCTCTGAACTCAACCAGAGAAGAGGAAACTTAAGTAAAGCAAAGCTCAACAAGCAAACAATGCCAGGCGCCCCGGAGGGCCGACCCAGACATTAGATCTGTCTGAAGTAAAGAATGCTAACTCAAACATACTCTAGCTAAAACCAGAGGAGAAGCTACTCTACCAAAGGTGGCTGAGAGGCGGCCATTTTGTGGCCAACACAGTACAAATAAGGGGGTGACACGGTGCATCGGGAAGAAAACCCTTTCTCCCCGATGCCAGCCAGGTTCAACCACAGACGTCTCTCCGTGGCCACCATCGCTGCCAACAAAACCTTTTGAGGCGGCGGTCTCTTGGTGGCCTGGAGAGCGGCGCAGCTCTACCGCCTCGGGGGACAGACCCTGATCCAGATCTCTCAGCAGATCAGCCTGGTAGGCCTGTTAACACTGCCAGTGTAAGGCCGCCCCAGCCTGACCTGCTGCCGCGTATGCCCTGCCATTCAAGTGAGATGTAATGCTTAGAGGGCAGGACTGGAGCTCTTAGCGTCAGGACCCGCCCAGTGACGAGGTAGTTTGTAAAACAACTCGTCAATAGGGGGCATCGACACATACCCATGCTGGCTCAATCCCTCAACATCAGCGAAATTCGCCTGCTGATGTTGGTGAATATAAGCCGAAAATGGGTTCTTCCATGCCCTTCCGATCTCAACATGTAGATCAGGAAGGCATGGAAGGCTCACGGGGGCTGCTGGTTTATGGCTAGAAATGGCTCCCAAGGCAGCTGTAGTCTGCCAAAGCGCGTTCCATAACTTCCAGCAGCTCCGCATACGCAGGGTAGGGAGGCTTTGATATCTCAGCAGGCTCACCTGCTCCTTCTTCACAAGCCATCTCCTGCTCTCTAGGGCTAGAAGTTAGAAGAGCACTCGCCACTGAATCCAATGACGTCAGTGAACGGACATCATCGTCATCCAACAGCTCATCCTCGTCAGCCGCTGGGGGTTGAGAGAGATTACACTTCTCACAAATACCTCAGCGAGCTTCCACCTGAAAACCCCATGATTTCAGCTACCGCTCTGCCTCAGCACAAGCGGGGCCAGAACCAACAGGCACAGATATGCCGACACCTCTTCCCACAAGAAGAGGGCCAAACGAGAACGGAGCGTCTAAATAGGCAGACGCTCATAATTCACACAGACAGCTCGCTCAAGCACTGTCCGCGCGTGCTCTTTCCCCAGACAGAAAAAAACACAGATTGTGTGTGTCACCGAGTGTCAAACACCTGGGACACAGGTGAACACACATTCTGAAACGTTTGTTAGACTTAATAAAACATTCTTACCGGATTCGAAGAAGTCGCGATCAGACAAAACAGTCCCGAAAGATGAAAAAGATACTGACTGCTTAACTGGCGGCTCCTTTATACTTCCGGGCTGCGTCTTGATGATGTCATAGGCTGTTGCCGGCCAATAGGATTGGCGTGATTTGACACATTGCTTTCAGACACCGGTTCACGTGTGACGTTCCCCATATGCGGTAAAACGCAGTGTGGAGTTCCCTTTCGAAAGGGAACTATATTCGTGCAGTGTGCTCATGTCAAAAGATCAATCCCAATTTGAAGCCTGTGACGTTATAAACACGCACATCAACCCGATCACCTTATTTAGCGTTCATGTAACAAAAGGTGTCCATGTAAACATTTGTGCTAAAGGATGGATGTCATTCAGTACAGTGTTCATGTTTACTGCAGTGTCAGAGCGAGGGTGTGTGTGTTTATTATGTTTTAGTAGAATGACTTCAGTTTTGGCTCATTGAACGGTTCTTTCTGGTTGAAATGACAGGCTCTCAATGAAACGTTTTCAATGCAAGTTTCCAGAGGACTGAAATCCCTGAACCCCACTTCATCAGCTCCATGGGTTCTAGTTGTTTTCTGGATTGATCTGTCCCAGTTGAAAGCTACTATGGTCCTGTATTCAGCTTCAGACCTGAATCAGTCTTCGCTGTAGAAATTTTCCTAGTTGAGTTTTACAGTTTAGTTTGGCAGTAGATGTTCTTAGGAAGAGTTTTCTTTGTAAATTCATACAGTGGCTTACTGATAAGAAACTCAGGATATAGAAAACAAGACTTTCAACTCACATCCTGTTAGAGGAGCAAACATATGGATCACATTCCCAAACATTTACTTGAACATTTTCCTGACTGGAAACCAGCTTTAAGGATAATTGAAGGGATAGTTCATCCAAAAATGACAATTCTGTGCTTTACTTGCCTTACTTATGTCTTTAAAAAACCATGGCAAATAAGATCATGCTTTTTTCACATTAATTACAAAGATAACTCAGACATTATGTATAATCACGTATTTGTGTTTTTGTCTGTAGGTTGTGTAGTCTGACTTTGAAGAAACTGGTTGTGATGAAGGAACTTGACAAGGAGCTGATATCTGTCGTCATTGCGGTCAAGATTCAGGTAAGTTGTGATCAGCACTTTATGTTGTTTTACAACTGCAGCATGTGTATAGATTTTTTTTTTTCCAACGAAGAACACAACATTTACAAGTATAAAGACAATATATACAATATTTTAAAAGGATTACAATGAATAAGATTCTGAAATTTGTTTATTATATTTTACACCATAGAAGATTCTTACAAGCAATTACATTTTTAGAATTCCATTAAAGAAATTTAATATATATCAACATATTTCTTGGAAAAAAGGGCATTTTCTTTGAAAATGTACAGTCATGTGAAAAAGAAAGGACACCCTTTTGAATTCTATGGTTTTATGTATCAGGACATAATAAAAAGGGCAGGTCTTAAAATTAGGTAAATACAACCTCAGATGAAAAACAACAGCACATGACATATTATGCCATATCATTATTTTCTTAACAAAACTAGGCCAAAATAGAGAAGCCATGTGTGACAAACTACGTACACCCTTACTGCTTCCATAGGATTTAAGAGGGTAAGTATCAGGCGCTGTAGATCAAATGTCTTTTAATTGATCATCAGCAAGTGTAATCACCTCTATAAAAGCAGAAGTTTTGCTGGTCTGGAACCTTCAGATGTGTTTTAACACAATGCCAAGGAGGAAAGACATCAGCAATGATCTTAGAGAAGCAATTGTTGCTGCCATCAATCTAGGAAGGGTTACAAGGCCATTTCCAAACTTTTTGAAGTCCATTATTCTACAGTGAGGAAGATTATTCACAAGTGGAAAACATTTGAGACAGTTGCCAATCTTCCCATGACTGGATGTCCCAGCAAATTCACCCCAAGGTCAGACCGTGCAATGCTCAGAGAAACTGCAAAAAACCCAAGAGCTACATCTTAGACTCTATAAGCCTCATTTAACATGTTAAATGTTAAAGTTCATGACAGTACAAGTAGAAAAAGACGGGACAAGTTTTGTATGTTTGGAAGGGTTGCCAGGAGAAAGCCTCTTGTCTCTAAAAAGAACACGGCAGCACAGCTTAGGTTTGCAAAGTTGCATCTAAACAAACCTCAAGACTTCTGGAACAAAGTCCTTTGGACAGACAAAACTAAAGTGGAGATGTTTGGCCATAATGCACAGCACCAAGTTAGGCAAAAACTAAACACAGCATATCAGCACAAACACTTCATACCAGCTGTCAAACACAGTGATGGAGGGGTGATGATTTTAGGCTTGTTTTGCAGCCTCAGGAACTGGGCACCTTGCAGTCATTGAGTCGACCATAAACTTCTCTGTATACCAAAGTATTCTAGAGTCAAATGTGAGGCCATCTGTCTGACAGATAAAGCCTGGCTGATATTGGGTCATGGAACAAGACAATGATCCCAAGAACACCAGCAAATCTACAGCAGAATGGCTGGAAAAGAAAAGAATCAAGGTGTTTCAATGGCCCAGTCAAAGTCCAGACCTCAACCCAATTTAAATGCTGTGGCAGGACCTTAAAGGGTTAGTTCAACCAAAAATTAAAATTCTGTCATTAATTACTCACCCTCATGTAGTTTCAAACCCATAAGACCTTCGTTCATCTTTGGAACACAAATTAAGATATTTTTATCAAATCAACCTCAATATTATAAAGCGCTGAGAATACTTTTTGTGTGCCAAAAATAACAAAATAGCGACTTTATTCCACAATATCTAGTGATGAGCGATTTCAAAACACCGCTTCATGAAGCATCGAAGCTTTATGAATCATTTGTTTCGAATCAGTGGTTCAGAGCACCAGTAAACGAAGCTTTGTTACATCATAAGTGTTTTGAAACTTCAATAGTTCACGTGACTCTGGCAGTTTGATACACGCTCTGAACCACTGATTAGAAACGAGTGATTCGTAAAGCTTCGAAGCTTCATGAAGCAGTGTTCGCCCGATATTGTGGAATAAAGTCGCTATTTTGTTATTTTTGGCGCACAAAAAGTATTCTAGTCGCTTTATAACATTAAGGTTGAACCACTGTAGTCACATGAACTGTTTTAAATATGTTTTTAGTAGCTTTCTGGGCATTGAAAAAGGGAGTGTTTTATCAAAAATATCTTAATTTGTGTTCTGAAGATGAACGAAGGTCTTACGGGTTTGAAACTACATGAGGGTGAGTATTAATGACAGAATTTTCATTTTTGGGTGAACTAACCCTTTAAGAGAGCTGTGCACAGAAAAATTCCCACAAACCTCAGTGATCTGAAGCAACGTTGTAAAGAAGAGTGGGCCAAAATTCCTCCAGAACGATGCGATAGACTGATAAAGTCATACAGAAAATGATTCCTTCAACTTATTGCTGCTAAAAGTGGCTCTAGAAGCAGTTGAATCATAGGGTGTACTTAGTTTGTAACACAGGGCTTTTCCATTTTGGCTTTATTTTTGTTAAATAAATAATGACACAGTGTAATATGTCATGTGTTTTTGTTCATCTGAGGTTGTATTTATCTTTTAAGACCTGCTGATGACCAAATGATTTTATTAGTAATATTCTGATATGTAAAACCATGAAATTCTAAAGGGTGTCCTTTCTTTTCCACATGACTGTATATTTATGAATGAACACATTTTTGGCCAATACAGAAGTACTTAGCAATAAACACAATTCCAAATTAAGTGGATAATTGTTTCTTCAAAGTGACAAAAGGAGAAATTGTGTGAAATCCAGAATGTCTGTTTGCGCCTTTGATGTAGGGCTCCAAGCGAATCCTGCGCTCTCATGAGATAGTGCTGCCCCCTGCTGGTGGGGTGGAGACTGATCTCGCTCTCACATTCTCTCTACAGGTAAAGATATCCTCAAAACACACATTTTCAAATCGCTCAATCATAAATGACTCTAAAAACAATGGCTCTGTTCCAAAACTGCCTAGTTGTCCACTGCCTACAGGAGCAGCTGCCTTGTTTGACAAAGAACATCATAAGTGGCTAATGTGGAACGCTGTACATCGTTCTTGTCAATCCATTATGGGAGTGCTTTCACCGAAAAAGTTGTGCTGCCTTGGAATTTGGCCCAAAGGAAGGTATCGTAGAAACAATCTTTGCTTCAGAAGTGTGTCTATGATGCCTTCAAATGCTCCCAACGTAGACAGTTTACTAGGTTTTGAAACAGAGCCAATATTGTTTTCAAGACATCATCATCATCTCAGTGTGCACTGAATCATTTTAGAGTTTTTATTATGAAATTGAGTTTGATGATTTTCTTCTTTCTATCCCATGTGTGCGTGTTTGAATGTGAGTAGTACCCTCATTTTCTGAAGCGTGAGGGAAATAAGTTGCAAATCCTGCTTCAGAGGAGGAAGAGGTACAAAAACCGAACAATTTTGGGTTACAAGACATTGGCTGCTGGTTCTATAGACATGGCAGAGGTATTTCAGGCTTCTCACTGAGGCTAATAGTGTCACTTTTGAAGCGCACACATGCTTACATGCTGATTTTTTTGTGTTGGTGTGTAGGTGATGCAGCATCCTGCAGAAGGTGGGCAGGTCTTGGCTCTGTGCAGTAATCAGAAGGAGTTTCTGGGTAAAGTTGCTGAGATTTGGATCTATTCCCTTTCCAGTCAACCTATAGACCATGAGGAGGCGGCCATTCTGGGACAGAAAATCAAATGTTCTGGTAAAGAAAATCATCCAGTCATACACATTCATTTTTAATGAATTAGTCTATTCGTGTCCCTGACAATAACATTACATTACATACAGTACATTCTGTTTCAGACTAAAGTCCAGGCATATAAAATCTTTTTATAATACCTCATTTAAATCCATTGGTTAAAACTTTTAAGTTTTTCATGGGTTATCTAACAAACGTCCCAGTGATACCTCCTCTGTTATTCTTAACACTTATTTTTAACTCATGCAAATTGAATATTTTTTCATAAAAGATTAAAAAAGGTATTTTTTTATACTGTTCATTATAACAGGGATTCTCAGACTTTTTTGTCAGCTGAACCCCTTTGATCTAAAATATTCCAACCCAACCCCCTCCCCCCCCCCATCCCCGAGATTTTTATTTTTAGTTTATATTTCAATAATTTAACAAGACAAATTCACAATATTTCATTACATATATATATATATATATATATATATAATATTTATAAAACGGTTAGTTCCTGTCCTTGATTCTGATTGGTCAATAGCTGCATTTTGTTCACGATAAAACACGGCTATGAAACGTAAACTGTATGTTCTCATTTGATATTGTTCATTGAAGCTTACTGTATTATGTAGAAGAGTATTGTGAGAAAGAGATCGAGTGAGCGAGTTTATTACCTGCATTCAAATTTAGCATTTTCCTTCAGGTCAGTCCTATGTTCATAATAAAAAATCTGTTTAAATGTCTGATGTATTATCCTGTCTTTTTAACAGTTAAGGGGTTTTCCCGTGACTGACAGCAATAGTCAAACCATTTGTCAGTTGCGTCTTGTTCCGTGTTCACATCAATTCAGTCTTTTCAATGTAAAAGTCTTCTCTACTGACTGACACACTCATAAACATAGTCTTTGCCGCCATCTAATGGCGTAATAATGTAACTTCTGTTACTGTTCACGGTCAGGGACTATTTTTTCCGGGGGAAGGAAGGCTTTTAGTGAAAGTTTACTTCATGAAAGTTGCATTGATACATGTTTTTGGCTTTAATGGTGTTTTATAAAAGCAATAAGGTACGAGAGGCTGTGCTGTATCGTGAATAAGTCATGGTTGAAGGGGTTGCAGGCACTCTGCTTGGCGTCGTGCCTAACACTGCCCTTCAGCCGTGATTTATTCACGATACAGCACAGCCTCTCATACCTTATTGCTTACATATATATATATATATATATATGACACACACACAAACTATTTTAGTGTTTTAATTTCCTTTATATACACACACATTTAGTTTTCTATTCAGTGTTTTAATTTCCTTTTAATTATTTATTTATTTATTTATTTTTTTTAAAGCAAAATAGTATAGATTCATAATATTGCCCATTTATCAGCTATAGACCATTACATAAAAATAATTATTGGTATCTGTGCATCCCTAGCTGGAATGCTGTATTGACAAATCAGCATTCAGGACTGGAACTCTCCTTTCTATAATATTGTTTGTTTGACTTGGCAGATAATTACTCAGAAGAAGAGTATGAAAGCTTCTCGTCGGAGCAGGAGGCCAGTGATGACGCAGCACAAGGACAGGTGATTACAAGCCCACGCACAAACAAAGCAACCTCACTTCGCTTTCTTCTTGCTGACCCGTGTTTGTACGTGCTCCTTAGGATCTTGAGGATGACGAATACGAGATTAGGAAGCCCAAAAAGCAAAGAAGGTCAATAGTCAGGACGGCGTCAATCACCAGGGTAAGAATGCCAGAGAACAATGAGAATTTACTCACAGTCATCACTGTCAGATGTGATCATGTACTAAACAGACTGTTAATATGAGCGTGTATGTCTGTGTGTTTGTTTCTCTTTCTCCATTAGCAGCAGAACTTTAAGCAGCGTGTGGTGGCATTGCTCAAACGGTTCAGAGTTTCTGATGAGGTTGGTGAAAATAGAGTTTACTTGTTGCTTAAAGTGCCCCTATTAATTTGAAAACATAATTTAATCCTCAATTACGATTAATGAACAAATTTTTTTTTTTTTTTTTTTTGACCTCAGTTCACTGACAAGGTTTGTACTGTAAATATGCTTGACTATTAAAGGTGGGATATTGTTTTTCCTAATGAAAGAGTGCTCCGACATAACAGCTCACTTTCAGCAGTTATTTTATCTGGTTCGTAACATTTCTTATAGATTTCTGCTTGTTGTAAATCAGATACAGATCAAATAGCACAGTACCAGTACCATGACCACACATGCAGTAGTATGTATTAACAGGATTAAAAAAACGTAATAACCGACATGGGAAAATTATGCCGGTTAGAGGTTCTGAATTTCAGTTTAGATTACTTTTCGATTAATCGTCCAGCCCTAGTCGTCAGTAATTCCAGTCTTACTTCCTGTACGAACCTATAAAGGTTTGTAGCAAATTTGCATAATGCCAGCCTATGGTCTTTATTGGCTGCCTGTGAACAACATCTACTTTGACCTGCCCTCAAATACTGTAGTTGTAGCTGAGGCCTGGAAGAGTATGGTTTATGTTATTGTCAAGTAAAACCAACAATATTGTTACTGTTTGTTTCACTGTATATAAAAGTACTGAGGAAGCCTCCAGAGCTGAAATTCGGATACGGTTATGGGTGTTTCGTTTCTGACACACTCTGTAAGCGGTAGACCAATCACAACAGACTGGGCTATTTGACCAATCAGAGCAGAGTAGGCTGGCCAAATCCTGAATCATTTCAGACACTAAGAAAAGGGGTGATGTGAAATGTACAGTACTGTGCAAAAGTTGTTTTAGATGTTGTTTTAGCAATGATATAATGACCGTATATAATTATTTCTCAGTCTCTTTTTTGGAATATAAACAGAAAATACAGGAAATTTGTATGCAGTATTAAAAAAACAGAAAAAACAGCTTTTATAGGCTTAAGTGGCAAGTATTTTTTGACTTCCCCTTACACTTGAGCAACAGCAGGAACTGGTGTCTTAAACCTAAGTGGAATGGAAAAGGACCGGAAGTCCAAGAAAACTTTCAAAATCTGAAAGTTCAAAAGTTGCATTTTTGAGAAAATGGAAGAAGTCCAGGAAGTCACACTAAATACTGATTTTTGCTTAAAGAAACAATTTTATTCAGAATGTTTTTACATTTTGTGTACGTATTTCCTGTATTTTCTGTTTGTATCGTAATAAAGAGACTGAAAAATAAATATGAATGGTCATTAAAACATTGCTAAAAAAATAAAGCTGGCGGTGGCCTAAGACTTTTGCACAGTACTGTATATTATGAGAAAATGAAAGTGTTTTTGGACCTTGGATGCCTGTAAACCTATTGTAGGAAACCTCCAAAACAAAATTAAGAACCTTTTAAAATAGCATAATAGGGGCACTTTGTGGGACTTGTGCGGTGACCCACTTTTGCAGTATGAGTGAAACCTGGAAATGTTTTCCTTCTCATTGGACCAAATACATGTTTGTGTGCAACTTATTTTGTGTTTAACTAAATATACTTTAGAATTACTAAGACTTCTCACATCTGACATGATAGATAGTTCAACATTTCACCTAATAAACTAATTTTATAAATGTTTAGTTGTAGGAAGAAGACTTCTTCTACTCTTGCATGATTGTGTTCAGTCTGTGAGTCAGTAGGCTGGTGGCTTGACCCTCACGTGACTCCACAGATTAATTTAGCCATGCATGATCAGCACTGCTACGGAAAACGAAACCTTGTTAGATGATAATCTTGCCAAGTAGAGTTCTGCAAAATGAGAGCAGGACTGGAACAAGGACTTTGACTCTGTACTAAACACCATAGTAGCATACTGTTCCTGTGTACATTATGCAAATTTATATGCTGTATGCGTGGAATAACTGGATGAGCTACTATATTTGAATACTATATTTTTTTGGCTTCAATGCAATGTAATGCCCTAAAGCTTCTTTTTTAAATTTATATTGGACTGTTAATTTTGACACATTTTACACATAATTGCATAAAAAATATTTGCTGAAGTAATCATGCAACGTGAGGTGGTCATGTGACAAACAATATAACCGCAAAAAGTAGCATACTATAGTTTGAAATGTTTAGAATTGCATAAAGCACTCTGTTTCACATGCCCTTTTTTTTTTTTTTTTTTTTAAAAAGGCCGTATACTTACCTCCGTAGTATACAGTAAGTTGTAAGCTAGTATTCGGTTCCATACCATTCTAAAGTATGTGAACACATGCCACTTTGGGTTCAGAGGTCAGTCCCGTTCTCAAGGACAGGAAGTGTACGGTGATGTGCAGAAGCAGCAGTGACGTCCAGTGGGACAGAAACATGATCTCATCAGCATTATGTCTCAGGTTACTTCCTGTTCTGACAGTACGCTGATTCTTATAATGGAACCAACTGAAGCCTGACTGAAGGTTTTCAGCAATATTTGATTACAGGAAATTATTTAGCATTTTGAACACCAGTCAGAGGATTAAATTTTAAATTTAATACTAGCTTACTACTAAATACTGCTTAGTATATATTGTATACTGACTAATATTACAAAAACAATAGTACGAGAAACAGTATTGCCATTATTTCATGAAATATATATATAACTGTTGTTTTTTGTTGTTGCTTTTTTACTGTAGTAGTAGTAAGAGTAAAATGGAGTATGCTATTGTCAGTGTAGCAAATAACAATTGTAACCTTTATCTGAGACTTTCGTTTCTCATCATTTTTTAGTTTTTCAAAATTGAAAGCAAACTATTTAAAATGGAATGTTAATATTTGATTTGAGATATTATTTACTCATTGTTTAATATAATTATTTAGTTTATAACATCTAATTTAGTTGCAGAAATGACATTAGTATATTTAGCTCAATCAGCAGCAGCTTAATATCTGAAGAAGCTGGATTTACACAAACCATTGATGGTTGCAAACTAAGTCCTTGATTGACTTCGTCTCCCATTAATGATATTCAGGAACATCACATGCTACTTTGGGATCGATTCCCCTGCAGCTGAGTCTGAGCATTTTCTGTTTTATCAGATTATGCCTTACCCTCTGTCTCACCCTTCCTCGCTCTTCTGCCCATCACTTCCATGCAGTTCAAATGAGGAATAAATGTTTAAATATTTATAGGTGTTGGACTCGGAGCAGGACCCAGCCGAGCCGCCTCCAGAGGTAGAGGAAGATCTGGATCTAGAGAGTTTGGAGTTTGAGAATCCCAGTGACAGTGGACCGGATCTGGATGATGATGAAAGTGTTCTCAGCACCCCAAAACCCAAACTCAAGTATGTTGAGGAGAGAGTTTGTTCAGTAGTGTATGTTTAGTGCCTATTTAAATATTGAGATGTGTATTATTTTATTAACCTTCATGTTTTTGTCTTGTTCTGTGTGTGTGGTTTAGGCCATATTTCGAAGGAATTTCTCTATCCAGCTCTCAGACAGAAATTGGCAGCATTCACAGCATTAGGAGTCACAGAGAGCCGCCCAGTCCGGTAAGAACACACTCATGTGTTTAGTAGATATTTAAATTAGCACATAACATAGACTTATATTGTCTTAAAATAAAGCTAATTATACTAACCGAATAACTAACCCTAATTTAAACCCTTTCCAAATATATATGTACCATTCAAATGTAAGGGGTCAGTAAGATTTACAAAAGAAAGCAATTTAAACTTTTATTCAGTAAGGGTAGCAAGGACTCTTGCTGTTCTTTTGAACTTTCTTTTGAATATATCTCACAGTTTCCACAAAAATATTAAGCAGCACAACAGCTTTCAACATTTTCAACACCAAATAAATCAGCATATCAGAATGATTTCTGAAGGATCATGTGACACTGAAGACTGGAGTAATGATGCTGAAAATTCAGTTTTGCCATCACACGAATAAATCACACTTTAAAATATATTAAAATAGAAAACAGTTATTTTAAAATGCAATATGTCATTAATATGACATATTATTTTTTCTGTATTTTTATCAAATAAATCCAGCCCTGGTGTGCATAGGAGACTTCTTTCAAAAACATTAAAAAAAATCTTACCGACCCTAAATTTTTGAACGGATATATATATATATAGCCATTTATAACCTTATGAGGAGGAAGTAGCAGCTAGATTAGAAACACAAACACTTCAGTTTAATTCTCAGCTAACTCTCTCTACCTCTCTCTCTTTCTCTGTTCAGATGGATCCTGATAAAATAAGGGCTGTAGGTGGGAAGTTTCAGATGGACAATGAATCTGATAATATTTCTATGGTATGTCCTTCATTACTGCAAGATATTCACTGAATATCAGATCAAGACTCACGTGTTCATCTGATATTCAGATGAGCTCTGCCAGACGCTTTAAAGCTGAATCACAGCTAAAGACTCAACCACACTGAATGGCTGCAGCAGTGTAAAACAATGTACTAGATAAGATATAAAATATGCATGATCTATAGTTTCTGCCAAAATAACTTACGCAGGTTAATATAATTTGCCTTTTTATTTGGCCTTCATAATGTGCCTTTTTATTTGGCATTAAGAACCTGTCATTAAACTAGTTCTGCGGTCCTTCCTTGTCTCACAATTGTGAATATGTGAGTGTTAAGACAAATCTTTTAATAACATCTCTGATTTAAGCTTCTGTATAGCAAAAAAGTTTTCATTTCTGTGAATAAATTCAAAGTTTTTTTTATTTTTTTATTTTTAGTTTTTTTTTTATAAAGTTTTTGTTTGCATCATCCCTCACAAATATTCATGGAAGTACCCATGTTTTTCCCCCATATATTAAAACAATTGTTGTATTTTTAATACAAAAAGTAAGTTAATATTGCTGTTTATTACTATGTATTGTAATATTAGTTCATATAAATAATAATTAATAATAAATTAATAAATAATATAATAATAACTAGCGCAACTAATCACAATTGTGTATAGCGCAATCCAAGACGCTTGACGCGATACGTGGAGAATAACAAGGAGCAAACCAAGAGCAATGATAGTTTTGTCTACACACATTAACTAAGGACAAGAACAGACAAACAACAAGTAATTAAGGTCAAACTGAACAGAAACAAAAGACACAGGAATGAAAACTCAAAGAAACCCTACATGACTATGACAGTTTTACAAAGTATATGGTATGCATAGTGTTTTTTAAGTTTTATTATGTGTATCTCTGGGTTTTAGGGTCATCCTGAGGTTGTGACCCCTACCACAGAATTGGAGATGATGGACAACATGGACACTTTCATGGAGAGGTTGCCTCCTACTGGCCGGATGACCAAAACAGAGTCACTCATCATTCCATCCAACCGGTAAGGATACACAAACCTTTTATCACTACGGTTAATGTATAATTGAGATAATGAGAGCGTAAGAGATCGTACTTATTGTACATTACTATGTAAAGATGCTGTACATTTAACTTTGATTTTTTTTTAAACAAAGCTCCCTCTGGTGTTTTTTTGTCCATCCTGTTTAGTGTTTTATATAAAAAAAAAACCTTTGTCTTCATCTGAAGGGTGGAGCCAAAGTTGGCAGGGCGACGGGGGCGGAGCACGTCACTTAAAGAGAGGCAGCCCAGCCGACCGCCCAATGAGAGAGCCAACAGTCTAGACAACGAGCGCTCACTTGACACTCGCTGCCACCTACAGGTCAGATAGAACCTTGCTGCATACAACAATAGGGCCTACTCCAGTTACTAAACAGAAGCAGCGGGTTTTTACTTTATTTTAAAATTTTCATTGTACCAATTTTGGCCCCTGTTCTGCTTAGATTCCACGCAAAACTGTTTACGACCAACTGAACCACATTCTGGTGTCAGACAGCCATCTCCCCGACAGCATCATCCTCATCAACACGTCGGACTGGCAGGGCCAGGTATGATTGACAGCTGTCAATACAGCATTACAGTTTAGGTTTTCCGGTGACCTAAAACATATATTTATATATAATGGTATTATTATTGTAATGATAAATCATAATACAAAAAAAGTTTAGGATTGGTAAATTTTAATGTTTTTGTCTCTTATACTTACCAAGACATTTATTTAATCAAAAATACACTAAAACATGAATATTGTGAAGTATTTTAAAATACATTTTAAAATGTAATGTATTGCTTTGATGGCAAAGCTGAATTTTTAGCAGTCTTCAGTGTCACACGATCCTTCAGAAATCATTCTAATATGATGATTTGATAATAAAAAGAAATGTTTCTTGAGCACCAATGTTGAAAACAGTTGAGCTCCTTAATATTTTTGTAGAAACTGTGATATATTAAATATTTAAAATATGAAAAGAAAGTACTTCCTCTCATCTGATTATTGTCATCTTTTTATTTACTTAAATGACTCAAAGTAAAAGATAAGATCATGAATAAGACCTTAATAAATAAGATTTATAGCATATGAATTGTAAGTCTGGCATCAGTACAAAAACAGCTTCAACTCAACTCTTTTTCTCTGTTTTTCTCTCAGTATGTGTCTGAGGTGTTACAGAATCACGGTCTTCCTGTTGTGTGTACATGCACCACGGCTGACATACAGGCAGCGTTCAGCACCATCATCTCTCGCATACAGAGATTGTGAGTCGCTTAGTCACACTGAAGCAAAGAGACCCACACATACACTTTATTTCTGCCATTTTGGTTTACAGTTTTCCGGGATAGTGACACTATGTACATTTTCTTGTTTCTCCTTTTCTCGTTCTTTTTAGTTGTAACAGTAACTCAGTCACACCGTCTCCAGTGCGGATCGGAGTAGCAGGAGCTCAGCATTACCTGTCTGCCGTTTTGCGTTTGTTTGTGGATCACTTGACACACAAAACCCCCGACTGGCTCGGATACCTGCGATTCCTTATCATCCCTCTCGGTGAGTGCAGGAGTTAGAGGAAAAAATTAGCAGGCACTGACCAATAAAACTACCAGAAGTGCTAAAATGTGCGTGTGTGTGTGTAGGGGTTCATCCAGTGGCTAAATATCTGGCCAGTATAGACTACAGATATAACAGTCTGTTCCAGGACTCGGCATGGAGAGATCTTTTCCACAAACCAGAAGCACCATCCTCAGGTAATTGTCTCTGTCTGTCACTCACTATCCGTTCTATCCAATTGTAAATAAATAAAAATATTTATTTGCATATTAAAAATATAATAAATACATATGTAATATATGGAATATAATATATTTTAATATAAATTTTAATTAATATATATTAAAATATATTAAAAAAATATATATATATTATATATATTAAAAAAATATATTATAAATTACTTAATAAAAAAATAGAATATCAAATCTATAACACTTTTATATATATATATATATATATATATATATATGTATGTAATATTATGGCTGTCGTTTTAACACGTTAATTTGATTAAATGGTTATGGGGAAAAAATAACCCGTCCCGCCCGTTATATTTTAGACACAATATTGTCTGCTTTTGCACAATTTTGCCAACAAAAATATAACCTATAAAGCCAGAGCAGAACTGTTGTGCATCTCCGAGCAACACACGCAGTGCTTCGTTTCCGAATGAATCCGCTTTTTACTCATTTAGACATTTACCGCCACCTACTGGCAGTTTTAGGCCACATCCACTCGAAGATAGAGCTTTCTCTATCCAATCTTTTTTTCCTCATCTCAAGAAATATCTGCGTACACACAAAACCACTGAAACTGACTCAAAACGATGTAATATACATGCCAGATCAGTATGTGGCGCTGTAATTCTGCCACAGAGATACACTAAAAACAGAGAATAAGACACGGAGCATGCGCATAAACCTTGTGCGCTGTATACAAACTTTAGTAAAGCTTAGAAATAAAGCTTTATTTTAGTAAAGCTAACAGGCTCGGCAGCTTCTGTGGCACAAACACAAGCATGTAGTCCGCTGTTGTTTTTGTTGTTGCTGTTACGTGACGTAACGGTGTCTGACTAGGGTCGAGACGTGGGGTGATGACATCATTGTTTCACAAAATATACGGATTGGCTGTACACACGAAAATGCAAGGGTGTCGTTTTCAAATTTATCCACTCTGGGACCTGGTTTCAAAAAATAGCGGTTTCAGGCTCCCAAAACGCTGGATCTGTCTGGACGAAACACAGGCTCTTAATTTCTTATTTAGAGTATCATTTCATTAAAAAAATCTCCATATTAATAAAAAAAACATTAAAGGTATAGTTCACCCAAAAATGAAATTTCTGTCATCATTTACTCACCTTCATGGCCATTGAAGCCTAAAAGTTTGTGTAATAAATAATTTGTAGAATCAAATAAAATATTTTTTGTAATGTCTGTTTGATGCTTTTCTCATTTAACACAATAATGACTTTAAATTATCTTTTGGGGGCAATTTGGGGGGAAATCCAACAGTTCAGGACAGTCCGGATATTGTTTCCAGAGTGACACAGTACATGTTGGGAGCAAATGGAGCTCATCAGTTGCCCATAGCAGAGGCCATGCTCACCTACAAGCAGAAAAGGTAATACACACACATGCACAGTGCATCTCTGATCCATATTTATATAAAGGAATGAAAAAGTTCAGAGAAGGCAACATAAATGCTGTGCTGAACACACTGAATATGGAATATCAGTGTGATTTTTAACATGGTACCACTTTATAATAAAACATATTCAAAGATTATGAGTGTCTACAATTGTATTTGGCTAAATACAATTAAAAAATATCAATAATCTATTGATATAGAAGTGCTTTGAATATGTGTTATTAGAGGCTGGGTTCATTTTCAGGTGCTCTAAAGATGCAGATATCTGGTTTTCCACTCAAAAACTGACACTCGATCCATGTTGTTCATTTTTCCAGATATTTGCATCTTTTTCCATGAGCATCCTCCTCCTTAAAGTCATGTTTTGGAAAGAAAGCATGTGAATGTCAATGTTTATCATCTCTGTGTGTGAATAACATACTTTATTTCTCTTTATTTTTTCTTTTCCTTGCCCTCTCTGAAGGAAAAAGAGCTTTCATTTTGATTTTGCAGTAAGGTATTGTGGTCCTCCTGCCTGTGCTGATACCGTAGCCAATCAGATACATATCATCTCTTGCTTCCTGTCTCTCTCTCTCATCTCGTATAGCATCAAGGGGAATTATGGCTGAGGGAGAGCAGAGAGATGCTTTTGAAACTCTAGAGATTCTATCCACACTTTATGATTCGTGGGCAATTCTGGGTCAAAACTGTTCAGTGGGCTTATGTGATGGGACTTTCTCTTGTAACTGCCATACTGAGCTTTGCAGTTTCTCCTTTTTATTTCTCTAAAAGCGGTCCATCTCCTCCACCTTGTGCTGTCTTTGGAATTAGCCATTAAATTGTATAATGAAGGCTGCAGTGTGGAAAGAATCTGAAGGTTTTATTGGATCTCTTGCTGTCCTGGGATATGAATATTACCGCCATCATCCTCTGAACACCTCTGATGTCCTTCAGAAGAGCAGTTTAAGCTTCTAACATTCAAAACTAAATGTCCTCCCAGGACCCAGAAAAGTAGTTTTGGATTTAGCAGGAGATTTTTGGAGCATAAGAAACATTTATTCCATGTCCTCTGTAGAGGACTTCAAAACTCAGTTATGAAAAAAATTAGGCAAAAATATAGCCAAAATTGTTATTTATACACGTTTCAGGCAATTTTTGTTCTTTAACACATTCTTCTTTAATAATGATAGAATAAAAGCATTGTTAATTAGTCATAAAAGTTGTTTTTATTATCTAAATGATTGTTTATTTAGTACTTTGGCACAGAAATCTCAACTTCCACTAAACATGCATAAACCAAACCTTAAGGATAATTTCTCAATTATATTATGAAATGTATTACGGACTGATTTGATTTAATTTATTATCATTTGTTTATTAATAATTACTACACAATTAGTGTAAACAGGTAAAAATAAGAGTTCCAAATGTTATACACTTTTCTTTACATTTTTTTCATGTTATTACATTGTTTTTGTACTCCTTTTTATATATACTGTATGAAATATTGTAATATAAAAACTGTGGCATTTAAGGTATCTAGGAAATTTTTCAATGATTAAAGTGAATTTCTGGGTCCCAGAGGATATTCTCAATTTGAATAGCAAAGTAAAGGATGCAGATTATTTCAAATGATTCCACTTTTATAAAAAGACAAAGAAACTATCTGAGGTGAACAGACCTTAAGATGGCGGTAAAATTTCTTCATTTTCTGTCTTAGCTTTGTTTTCATTTTTCTCTCCTCTAGTGATCTCTCTCTCTCTTATTTCAGAGTAAACAGCCTAAACTACACAACACTCACACTCACAGTCTTGATTCTCCAAGCAGGTGCTTGAAGTATCGCTGCTGATATTGGCTGGTTTCTCAGTTATTGGTTTCATCAGTGTCTCTGGTGTGCAGAGCAATAAAACATCTGTTACCCTTTTTTAACTGAGAGCAGCTTCTATTTATGCTCAGATGAACTCAATGAACTCCCTATATTTGGCCTTGTGTTGTGTTGTTTTGGGGTGGTTCGTTGGCACAGATCTTTTATTACTTCGGTTCTCTTATAATTTGCTTCTGGTTCTGGGTTTAGAGATCAGAGATGGTTTAACAAAGCATGAGATTTCAGTCTAAATTTAAATCTAATTATATCAAATATTGTATTCCCCTAAACCAATTTTGCTGAACAGAGTGGCCATTTGATGATTATTTGTAAATATAATGTACAAGTAAACAACTGTTTTCACATTATTTTTGTTGCTAGATCTATAATCTCTGCTTTAGACCATCTCTGGTTCAATTAGCCTGAATCTGAGCTCTGATTGGCTGAGAATGCTTTTTTCAGTTTTTTTTTTCACTGGTAGCTTCTGTGGAGTGAATGAGCAATGGCATAAAGGTTGCATAAACAGTTGATTGGAATTACACAGGCTTGGCTTCGCTTCACAGCATTTCTTTGCAGCATGTCTGAACAAATCAGAGAGTGGCAATGGCAAATTCAGTGTTAGAAGCCTTTTCTCCTCAGAGATCAACATGTTTCTTCAATAGATATAATCTACAATGCCTCAGAAAGATACTATGGATTAGTCTTGTTAAAAGTACTGACTTCGGTACCAAGTCTGTACTGAAATTTTAAAAATGTGACGCTTTGAGCGCTGTTGAGCGGATTCGTAAACACCTCTGATTGGCCATTGTTTTCACACGCTAATCAGATATGTCTGATGATTGGCTACAATGATCAATGCTTCAAAAACATGTTGTAAATAGACATCAGTGACGCTCTTCACCAAGAGCTTACACAGATACACACGCCCTGCTTTCAAAGTGTTTTCAAATTTAAACACTTTCAAACTCTCCCGTGTGTTGATCATTGTAGCCAATCACAGACATACATGTTGAGTGCGTCAACACAATGACCAATCAGATGTGTTTACAAATCTGCTCAACAGCGCTCAAAGCATCACATTTTTAAAATTTTAGTACCGACTTGGTATAAAGTCAGTACTTTTGACAACACTACTATGGATGTGGTTTAGCATGGGGGGTGGGGTGGGGTAGGGCTGTCCGGTATGACGATATATATTGTTACCAACAATATATCCTGAAAAGGAACTCGGTGTGGTGCTCATGCTGACTGGCACACTGCCAAAGTGCGCACACAGAAAGCTGCCTCTCTCAGAAGGCGATCGCGAATTTAGGACGTACTCGATGTTGAAAAGCCGGTTATGTCTCGAGCCAAAGGAAACTGTGTAAACCGGATGTGGATCAGTATAATGGGTCCGTGCGTTTGGTCTTAAAGTAACAGCAGCTTAATATACCTACCTGCTGCTCTGTGTCAATAATGTGAATCAAACAAAAGAGAAAATAACTTACTGCTCTTGACTGAATAACTTTTTATACAGTAGCTTTAATAAGAATAAATTTATATTTAATTCATACAGTGAAGACTATGCAATGTCTTATTTTTACATTTGATTAGTACATTTCTGCATGTTAAAAAACTTATTGTACCTGAAAAACTTCATTTGTTCATTTTTATATATATATATATATATATTGTATTTGTCCTATTGTTTTCAATTTGCTTCTTTTTCTTATTTTTAATAACAGAAACGAGATAAAATAACACAAAATAACTATATCGTGAAATATATCGTTATCGTGAAATAAAATTTCTCATATCATGAAATAAGAATTTGGTCATCTCGCCCACCTGTGGTTACTGTAGTTTCTCATTCATTTCTACAGAGAAAATAAAACCTGATAGATTTGTTTTGTTTTTTAAGAAAAACACTCCAAAAAGAATTTGTTTTTTGTTTTTCAGATAAACCCCAACATCGAGAATAATGCCAGTTAACTGAATAAAAGAAGCTAAAATAACTTTCTGAATTGTGTGTGGAATGTGCAGCAGCAGATTTATCATCATCTTTCTGAATTGCTTGAATTCCGCCTTCATTTTGCTGCTGCTTTTCAACTAGCTAGCAAAAAAATCAGTTCTGGATGGTTATTTTTTACTTAATTTTTACACAAATATATTTAAAAGTTTTTTCTTTCTAAAATAGTCAAATCTATTTCTTCATAGAAGTGAATAGGTAACTATGCTAAGCAGGATTTGTTTTCCCTTGAGGTTGGTCGGGCCTTTTTGCCCACTAGTCCGTAAACAATGTGGTCATGTTTACACGTCTCCTTTTTTCTTCACAGTCCTGATGAAGACTCGTGCCAGAAATTCATCCCTTTCATTGGGGTATGTTGTCAATTTACAATTAAGTTTATAGTTTGATATATTTTAATTGCTATATTTGACTCAAAGTATATTTGTTTTCAATCTGACTGCAGGTGGTGAAAGTGGGGATTGTTGAACACACTTCTGCTACATCTGGTTAGTTATACCTTCAATGTATTATGTATTAAATAAGGCTGTCAACTGAACATGTTAACCCTGTAAAGCCTGACGTATGAAATAATAGTCAGAAAAATCACATGGAACAAATTTTGAAAAGCGAAAAAAATGTAAACAAAAATCTAAAAAGAAGTTTGTGTATGTGTTTTTTGTTGAGTATCTTTTTTGATACATCAGGCTTTTATGGCTTATATAGTATGATATAGTGAGAATATGGAGCTCACATTCAATGAGGAAAAAACTTAAATTTTACTCAGAGGCCCAAACTGAGCAAAAATATGCAGTTTGGTGCAGTTGATATTTATATGGCCAAAACGTAAGATTAAATCTGATGAAAACATGTAATGCAATGCAATAGAGTAATTATTGAGAGATATACAAATAAATGTTTCTCAAAAGCCCAAAAGCAGCTTAGAATGAGCCATACACCGCGGGTCCCCTTACATGTTTTGCGCCGGCATGTTTCTACAGTAGCCCTAAATGGACAAACTGCTCTACAGAGTGTGTTTGCTTGACTGGCTACTCTCTGCTGTCTCAGACGATGACATCTTTGTCCTGTTTTGGCCACCATAGCTTCTCTATATTGCAATTCGCAATCTTACCGTTAGATGGCGCTAAAATTTACACAAATTTACACACTTTAAAATCTTCCCGGCCTACTGACATTTGTTATGACTTCAAATATGTGGAGTCTACTACAAATATTACAATACTCATGATGACTTTCGATTACTCTACAATAAGTAAATCCACTTCACCAGCTAATTGCTCTTTGACAGTGATGCCAGAGAAATATACAGGGCTACCGCAAAATCTGAAGTTCAAACACAAAATTCTAAAGATGGTTTCTCGCTTGTTTCTCACATAAGGTCTGTAGGGTTAATGGGTTAGTTCACCCAAAAATAAAAATTCTGTCATTAATCACTCACCCTCGTGTCGTTCCAAACCCGTAAGACCTTCGTTTATCTTCGAAACACAAATTAAGATATTTTTGATAAAATTCAATGGCTTAGTGAGGCCTCCAGTGCCAGCAAGATAATTAACACTTTCAGATGCCCAGAAAGCTACTAAAGACGTATTTAAAACATGTGACTACAGTGGTTCAACTTTAATGTTATGAAGCGATGAGAATACTTTTTGTGAGCCAAAAAAACAAAATAACGACTTTATTCAATAATATCTAGTGATGGGCAATTTCAAAATACCGCTTCATGAAGCTTCGAAGCTTTACGAATCTTTTGTTTCGAATCAGTGGTTCGGAGCGTGAATCAAACTGACAAAGTCACATGATTTCAGCAAACGAGGCTTTGTTACGTCATAAGTGTTTAGAAATTGCAATGGTTCACCACTGGGGGGCGTGACTTTGGCAGTTTGATACACGCTCTGAACCACTGATTTGAACAAAAGATTCGTAAAGCTTCAAAGCTTCATAAAGCAGTGTTTTGAAATCGCCCATCACTAGATATTGTTAAATAAAGTCATTATTTAGTTTTTTTGGTGCACAAAAAGTATTCTCGTCGCTTCATAACATTCAGGTTGAACCACTGTAGTCACATGAACTGTTTTAAATATGTCTTTAGTAGCTTTTTGGGCATCTGAAAGTGTTAATTATCTTGCTGGCAATGGAGGCCTCACTGAGCCATCGGATTTCATCAAAAATATCTTAATTTGTGTTCTGAAGATGAACGAAGGTCTTACGGGTTTGGAACAATAGAATTTTCATTTTTGGGTGAACTAACCTTTTAAGAAAGTACAATGAACTATAAAAATGCATTTTAAAAACTGCTAACAGGCCATATATGAAATATAACCAATTGTGAACCTACAATATTTATTATATGTAAATATGTTAATGTGGTTTATGAATTATCTGTGCATGTGATATTGTGTTTGTAGGTGATTCAGATGATGCTGCTCCTGTGGGATCTGCTCTTCTCTCCTCTACTCCTCCTTCACAAATCTCCCCATTACTGAAAGAAGTATCTCCAACGCCTCCCTCTTCTCCCTCTGTACACTTGTCCAGGTACAAACAAACAAACACATACATTGTCTGAGATCTCTTTAGTCTTCTATTTCCTCAACTTGTGTGTGTGGATGCAGTTCTCCAGGAGGGGGCCAGGGGGAGTTGATGGGCCTTCAGGTTGACTACTGGATTGCTCCATCAGAAAGGAAGAAAGAATTGGAGAAGAGAGACTCCTCTGGCAAAATCACGCTTAGGTGCACCTTCCGCTCACTGCAGGTTAGCCGCCTCCCACTGGGCGGAGCAGAGATTACACATCAGCCGACCATGTCCATGACTGTTGTCACCAAAGAGAAAAATAAAAAAGGTAAGACATGGAAACACAAAAATTACACAGTGCCACAGTAACACATTACATTTACATTGCAGCAACACATTCAGTGATAATCAGTTTATAAAGTGTACTGTGTTGTTGAATAAGCATCAAAAACACTCTGTCTCTGTGTTCAGTGATGTTTCTGCCTAAAAAGACCAAGGATAAGGAGGCAGAGTCTAAGAGTCAGGTGATAGAGGGCATAAGTCGACTCATCTGCACAGCCAAACACCAGCAGACCATGCTGAAAGGTGATCAGCCAATCAGAATTCATCAAAGTAATCACTACAACTTTCAATACAATCAGAAAATCATGCTTAAAGGGGTCATATCATCACATCATCAGTTCATTGTACTTTGAAAACAAACATATTGCAAAACTTCCTCCACAGTCCGAAAAGTGACTAAGCTGCAAAAGTGGCACATTTAAATGCAACTAGTTTTGTGGACATGCAACAAAGTAATGCCAGTCTTGCAAAGACACTGTTATTGAAGAATAGAGCTGTTAAAAGCAGCTCTTAAACTAACAATATATAAATGGACTGAAGGGATTTAAAGCTGCAGTCAGTAAGTTTTGCCTCTTTGTCGCCATCTCTGTTTGAAACCTGCAATTGCAGTTATTCACGGAATTATCATCTTTACGTGTGTTGTGCATCGGCATGACTCCTCAGAGCGGATGAAGCTAGTGTTTGCTGTCAGTCACCACATTGGTGTGGATACTGTACTTCAGAATCACAGATTGTAGCCTTGGAAGTATGACCAAAATAAGAATTTTCACTGGGAAATGTTATCTGAACAAGTAAGTAACAGTAAGAAAAAAAGCATTACAATAAATCACGCTGCCAATGGTGATTAAATCTAACGATCACTTAGCTTGGATCACGTCAAACCGTGCAAATTATTATTATTATTATTGTTATACTTTGTTCTCAAATTGTTAATTTTAACAACATCAGTATTACGTGACTACGTGTATTTAGTGTGTATTAGCGTTACCTGTAGATTTCAATTTCTGTAGCCACTCTTTTGCTTTTGACTACAGGTGAATCTCCAGTTGTCACTGATGATTGTCATTTGGATCTTTCTGGATTACAATCCATCATCAAAATGATAAGTTTAATTATTACAGCTGCTGCGAGAACAGGCTATAAATGATCCGCCACCTGCAGCATCCTCCACATGCCTTATAGCCTACTAGCTGGGACTCGTTCTTTATGTAAACAGACTTGACGTAATGATGCAAAGACAAACGCGACATGCTCGAATTTCCCGTGGAAACCTACCAGTACCGCTCTTATTAGAAAACATTATTACAAGCTTACCGTTGTGAATCGGGCTAAGGTAAGGAGATAATTTTGAACACTGGCTGGTAATGTACTTGCTCAAAAATTGATTTTGGATAATTTTTAACCAAAAAAAGTTACAGACTGCAGCTTTAAAATGAATAATGAAAATTATGTAGAAAATGACCCCTTTGAGTAATCTGTGTATGAATGCAAATTGCACTGTCAATTAAACATAAGATTTTTTTTTTAATTTACAATAATACATTATATATTTTGGGATCAATATTTTTTGTAAAGTAATTAATACTTTTATTCAGCATTTATTATAAAGTTTTACATTGTTACTAAAGATTTCAGTTTCAAACAAATGCTGTTCTGTTCATCAAAGAATCCTGAAAAAAATGTTTCACAGTTTCAACAAAAATATAAAGCAGCACAACTGTTTTCAACATTGATAATAATAAGAAATGTTTCTTGAACACCAAATCAGTTCGAATGTTACATTAGAATGTTTTCTGAAGGATCATGTGACACTGAAGACTGGAGTAATGATGCTGAAAATTCACAGGATTAAGTAAATTACAAAATATATTAAAATAAAAAACGGTTATTTTAAATTGTAATATAAATTGTAACTTTTGAATGGTGTTGTGTGTGTATATATATATTTTACATGCTTCTCTACATAATTTAGATATAAATAAGGTATTATTGATGTTTGTGGAATTGGCTAAAAACTCAGTCATGTGTGTTTGTATTTTTGCTCTCTGCAGTGTTGATAGATGGAGTAGAATGGAACGATGTGAAATTTTTTCAGCTGGCAGCTCAGTGGTCATCTCACGTCAAACACTTCCCACTTGCCATCTTCGGACCCTCCAAAGGGCCTTACTGAAGTACAGCCTCACATCTTCACTCCTCTATGCTACGGCTGCCTTTACACTCAGTGCTGCCTGATGTTTTTATTTAAAATATCTGCTTTCTCACAGTTTGTGTCTGTTTTTTTATTTTGACATTTGATTGTTCTTTTTTGAAAGACTTGATGCAGTCTTGGAAACGGGGCATATTTTTTGATTACTTATGTTGAGCTTTTAAAACCCTCCAGTGGTTATAGTAAAATAACTAATGAACTGAATCTTTAAAACTGATTTAACTCCGTAACTAGTGAGTTTTGTGTCATTCTGCAAAGCTGTATCCACACATTTGAGCATCATTTCAGCAGCCAACACACTTGTGGGAGAGCAAACCAGCAAAAGGGAGAAAGGAACAATGCTTTTGATTTGTTAAAAGGACAGACTCTGGACTGGATTTTGCTTCGGATGGATTTTCCATGTGGCGTAGTCCTGAAGACGGCTGAAGCATTTTATCCCTCTCTCTCTCACTCTATAACCTCAGCGAGGTCAGAGAGTCTCTCAAAGGTTAATTGTGTGTGTGTGTTTGTGTATGTGTGTGTTGCAGACTTAACCTTGTTATATGTGGTTTACTTTTTTCTGTAGGTTTGTGTGTGTGTGTGAATGTATTCACTGAAGGTACTGAACGCTAAAGCACTTTTAAAACATTACTAGATTGTGTTTTTGTTATAATGCTTCCTGTGGTGCACAGCGCTGTTCACTCCAGATAAAAACTGCAGCAAAGCTTTGTGGGAACTTTGGAGACAGAAACTGGACTGAGTGTCTGTGTCTACATTAGATGGACCACTGTCACACCTGTGTGCTGCACTCTTTAAAATCTTTTTTTAATGTAACCATTTCTTAAAATGTATGTTCTGTTTTGTTTGTTGGCTTGTTTGAGGATGTCAAATAACCCCGAGATGCTGTATTGGATTTAAAATAATGTGCCTAATTATTATTAGAACTTGTTCCGGTCATACTTCACCCCAAAATCAAAAGAAATAAGACAATTTTTAGGACAAATAATTACATTTTTAAATAACAAATAATTCAGATATATCTATCTTTTTTTTCAACAACATTGTATTTCAGTATTTTTTTTGTAATACACAAATAATAATGACAAATTTCAATTTGTTAACACTACTGTTAATACATTAGGTATCAATGAAATAAAATGAAAAATATTTTTACACATTTATTAATCTTAGATAATTACTACATTTTTTACATTTCAGGTTGTATAAATTAACATTATTGTATGAATTAACAATGGAAAATAATATATTTATAAATTAACATTAAACTAGATTGATAAATACTGTAAAAAAATATTATTCATGGTTAGTTCATGAGACCAAATGTGTTAACGAATTAAACCTTATTGTAAAGTGTTGGCAAAAATCTAACGAGAATCACCTTGAGAATAATTAGAAGCAAACTCTAATGCAAAACATCCAAAAAATTAGAGTAATGACACTCGATTTGTCAAATCTAGAAAAACTTCTAATTTTGGAGTGAAATATGACCGGCGTGTGTCACAAACACTAAAAGAAGGAGCTACATAAATGCCACTATATCATAATCTCACTAAATGTAGCATAAGAATTACAGTGTTCCACAGCCTGTGTGCTTATACCTGCCTGTAGGTGAGATGAGCATGTGTAGATACTGATGTCTCAGTGTTATAAAGGTATTAGACATGCCTTTTTCAGAAGGCCTTTTAGGGAGGCTCTGAACTATCTCTTAGTCTCTGTTTTTCAGGATGAAGAGATAGTTTAATCCTCTTTACTCATATAGAGTAGATTTAAATCGAATTATATTGTGCCTCACTTGCTCCTTAGAAAGCCAAAATATGTCAAAAAAACAAATCCAACCCATGAGGAAACCATCCCGTACTTCAACTCAGACTCACACTTGTCACGATTAATGCAAGCTAGTGGCAAACCTGTGCAATGATGTCAGTGTTGTTCTATTTATGGTCAGCAGAGGTTTGGTGCAGTGTAATGGAAATATTTCATGCTTGTCCAGACTGTAAAAGGTTCATAATTTATCATACACAGTATGTAAGGAGCTGTGCTGATAATGTCAGCTTATAGTTAAAGCTGTGCTAAAGAACTCTGTTTGCGTTTAAATGTATACCTGCCACTAGTATTAGTTTTTTTTGTTTTGTTTTTTTTAATAAAAAAAAATATATATAATTTAAAAAAAAAACTTTTAGCTTTTTAATTTAAATGTTCTGCTCCAGTTATGGGGGATTACTCGGATAAATTTGTATTTGTAAGAAAAACTGTTGAAAAAATACTACCACTGTAATTCCTTAACTGGAATTTAATAAAACTACACACACTAAGATGCTTTTGTTCTGGTTCCTGTTTGTGATTTTTATACTTGTTGGATGAATATTAAACAGATCAACTCACCAAACATTGATCCAAAACTCAACTAGAAATGCAGGCAAATATGTGACTTGACTTGTGAACACAAGTCTTCAGCTCTCTGAATATCACAAGATTTACAATGCTAAATGTTTTGGAATGTCTTGTTTGACTCATCTTGTAAAATCTGAATGTAAAAAATTAAATATAAACAAAGACTATCACAAGACTCATCACTCGTATTGTCTTGAATGGGAGAAAGTTCAACGCGCAATATGGCGGAATAAGTCCCGCCTTCTAAATAAGAGCCAATCGCCGATTGGTAACGTCATCGCGTCACTGCAGCAGCAGTTTGAAGCTCCGGTTCCTATAGAAACAGTCAGACGCGCGCCTCTGAAATGAGACACAAGAGACGCGCATTTAGGACTGCGCATGCGCATTGATCCAGCCTAAAAAAAATACTATTTTTTTTGTCATGATTCCAGCGTTTAGAAACAAAATTTATGAGACAGTTGTTGTCAGATTTCATTTCAAATATGAAATTTAATCGAAAGCTTGACAAACAGCTTTGGTGAATTTAATGTTTTCCCATTCAAAGAGATAGGAGCTGCACTTGCATGCCCGAGAGGCGTTTCAAAGATGGCCACCGAGTGAAATGACTTAATGGGACTTTGATATAAAGCTTATGAATCTGAATTTCTAAATTTTATATGGAATTTATAATTTAGCAGATTTATTATATAATAATGTGTTAAAGTCCCCATGTAGTCAATCATTTTATCCCTTAACTTTATCCCAAAATGACACATTTAAACATATTTTCTGTGAAAAAAAATTCTTCATGCCTTAAAATAGCCTGAATGTAACTCTACACCCTTGCTACATTTATTATACGCGGATCTATGAATATGCTAATTAGCCCCGCCTCCACTCACTCGCACGAGCTCAGAGATCCACTCAGTCAACTTACTGAGGTAAACGCTGCACAATGGTATCGCTTTTTACAATGTCGGACACATAACGGTAATTAATATGAGTAGCCTTTTGCTTGACTACATTATCAAACAGCTGCTAATAATCCTATAAAGTCCTAATAATATTAATACAATATTGTATACATTTTATATGGTTTCTTAATTTTTACATATTTTTAATTCTTTGTATATTTAAAATGTTATAATATTAAAAATAAGGCTGTAAAATAAGTATGTATCTAACAAACACAGACTAAATAGACTTTTTCCTAGACATAAAGTCCTCAAAAAAATACATATTTAAATATTATTTAAAAAAGGACAAAGTATGTGCATATTATTTTTAATGCACATTCCCCTAGCTTGGTACTATTTTTAAATAATAGCACATGCAATAATCAAGCAATCAAGTATTAAGAGCAATACAGATTAAAGATGTGTTCACAAATCATGCACAAAAGCTGAAACATATATCATATAACATTCAATCAAAGTACAGCACGGGAGTTAGTGATCCGGTCTTGTGACGTCATCGCTCTTGCACCGGAGCAGGAAGTGCCGGCGGTCGGTGGGACTCTAAACAACCTTCTGTTTTTACTGCGCACTCTCATGCTTTACCAAACAAACATGTAACAGTACATCCACAAACCGAACCAGAATCCACCGAACCAGAACTGAGCTCAAACCCATGACGGCCGAGACACTCTAGCGGCGCATTGAGACTCATTTACCGGAGGAGAGATGAAGGAGGTGCGGGGCTGCGGCATGCGGAGCGCCGTCGGGTTCCTCTCCCGCAGGACGATCGGGGGACAGCCGAAGCTGAAGGAGGAGTTCCAGCGGCGCAGACTGGCCGGCTGCTCCAGCCTCTATAAGAAGGACATGCTCGGCCACTTCGGCTGCGTCAACGCCATCGAGTTTTCCAACAATGGAGGCCAGTGGCTGGTGTCCGGTAAGATCCTCGGGTTCTGCACGCTGATCTTTCTAATGTGGGTCAGAGAGAGAAAGAGAGAGAGAGAGAGAGAGACAGACAGGAGTCTCAAACGGTGTATAGAATAAGCATTCAGAATAAAACGTGCATGCATATATCACAAATAAAGCCTCTGACTTGAGTTCAGACTTGATAGGATTGATCTGACATCTTCATTTGTCATCTTGTGCTTGCATGTTTTAATTTTTACTGTGCATTGCAAATAAATAAAGAAGAGAGGGTTTTAGTCTTTCTGTCAGTATTTATAAGCATGTTAAGATGCACTCCGTAAAAAACTTTTACACAAAGAAATCAGTATCAATAAAATAATAGTACATTACATAATGTACACATGATCAGTCTTCTAGAAAAAGCTTATCCTACATGGAGTGGGTCACCCCTCATGGGTGTAACCATGTTGACATCACGTGATCAGCCTTGTCATGCAATTGACAAAAGTTACTAATAAGTTACTACTAATAATCAATAAAAAAGATCTACCATGCCATAGTTCAAGGACAAATGGCAGGACATTAAGCACTAAGTGCGAACATATTATGGTCATAGCCTGTCCAGATACAGTCACTGCACATAAAAACTTGTTAGAATTGAATCCAAAAATGCTCATTAACTTCTTCACAATCTTCATCCATCCAGGCTGATAGGTGTCAGTATTAAGGGTACAGTATTAAGCCAGATAAACCTAAACAAAAACACACTCAATGCACTTTTAATGGCCATTGTAAACTGTTCAGACTGTAGAAGGGCTTCCATATTTTCTGTCGTACACTTTTTCTTGCTGACTCATTAATTGGTTGCAGCTGTTGCTGATTTTTTTTGGCTTCACGTATTCATTCCTGGTCGAGTCTTTATTTTTGTCCTTTGTATGTTTTTGCACTTGCATATTTTCAGTCTTTACGTTGGTGAATGCGCAGAGTTCCAGAGAGTTCCCATGCTCATGGAAACCAGGAAATATCAGGCAATTTTGAAATGGTGGATTCAAGACTTGGAAAAGTGTTCTAGTAATAATTGTCTCTAAACTATTTAATCAGCTAGAAATTGCTCTCTCTAATTACATTCTTTTCAAACAACAACAACAAAAAAACCCTTGTCCATTACTGACTAGAAAAGTCGAAATACTGAGAGGTGAAAGTATAGTGCTTTTTTTTTTTCATTTCACAGGATTTGTACAGAAATGTAGATGATGCCTGCGGTCAACTTTTCCTTAGTTTCACTGCGAAACCTCAAAACTTCTGGTTCATTTTGCGCAACAGATGTGACACTAAAATAGCATTAGGATGCTGTCAGCATCTTTAATGACAAAAACAGGTTTGCGACAACAAGTGCTCCTGTTTAAATAAAACATGTCAATCTGTATAGTCTCACAATTACAATAGTTATATTGTGAAATATTATGACAGTTTATAATTTTCTGATTAGTATACGTATCAAGAAACTGCAGTATATTCAAACCTCAGCCGCACGTATATTGAGGTACACAACCGCCTGCCAGCATATTTCCCCTGTTCTTTATGAACTCCTTTGGCTTCCAGTATCGGCTCATATTGATTTTAAAACCTTGGTTTTAACATATAAAGCCCTCCATGGGATATCTTTTGTAATTTAGTTGCTCCTTACACCTCAACTCGCTCTCTCCGCTCTTCTGACTCCTCTAATCTTCAGTAGCCTACATTTAAATTGAAGTCGATGGGTGGTCGTGCCTTCTCTGTTTGAGCTCCACGGTTGTGGAATAAACTTCCTGTGGTGATTAGAAATTCCCCAACACTGGACTGTTTTAAGAAGTCTTTAAAAACCCATCTTTATAAAGTTGCTTATTGTCTCTGAGTGTACTATCATTACTTCTGTTTTGTTTTATTTTTATCTTGTTTTTTATATTTTTGTACTTGTATATTGTTTTGTGTAGCGCTTTGAGTTTGAGAAAAGCGCAATATAAATAAAATGTATCAATATATTTTATAACTTCTGCTAAGAACAAGCTTCTCAAGCTCTTCTGTGATTTCTGTAAACAGCCAGATTGTGCGCACATAACCCTACAGTTAAACCCTCGAGAGTGATGTTGAAACTGATTGGTCGATTACTCTGGTGAATCTATTAATATGTCTTCTGTCTTAGGTGGAGATGACCGCAGGGTGTTGCTGTGGCACATGGAGAAAGCAATACACTCACGGGCAAAACCGATCAAGTTGAAGGGGGAGCACCTGTCCAACATCTTCTGCCTGGCGTTTGACAGCACCAACAAACGCGTTTTCTCAGGAGGTAAAACAAGCAGCTGCTCAGATTCATGATACTGTGGCTGAAACAGAGGGAAGATCAAATGTCTAACGTTTCTGTCTGTCGCTGCAGGAAATGATGAGCAGGTGATTTTGCACGATGTAGAACGTGGCGAGACGCTCAACGTCTTCTTGCATGATGACGCTGTGTACGGTCTGTCCGTCAGTCCTGTTAATGATAACGTCTTCGCCAGCTCCTCTGATGACGGCCGAGTTCTCATATGGGACACACGAGAACCGCCACATGGAGGTACACACAAGTGAAAAGCTGAATTTCTCCATTTTGTTTTAATGACAAATACAGAATAGTCACATACAGCACGATGTTTCAGGATGTACACTACCCTTCAAAAGTTTGGGGTTGGTTACATTTTTAAAATGTTTTTGAAAGAAGTCTCTTATGTTCACCAAGGCTGCATTTATTTGGTCAAAAATACAGTAAAAACAGTAATATTGTGAAATATTATTAAAATTTAAAATAACTGCCTTCTATTTTAATTAATTTAAAGATTTAATTTATTCCTGTGATGGCAAACTGAATTTTCAGCTCCCATTACTCCAGTCTTCAGAGTCACATGATCTTTCAGAAATCATTCTAATATGTTGTTTTGGTGCTCAAGAAATGTTTATTTTAAAAATTGTTGTGCTGCTTAATATTGTGGAAACTGATATATTTTTTCAGGACTCTGAGTTCTATAACCTCTGTTCCATCTAAAGCATGAACTGTTTAACCCTGGTTTGCTTTTATTCTGTTGTGTATTTTAGAGCCATTCTGCTTGGCCAACTACCCATCTGCGTTTCACAGCGTGATGTTTAACCCTGTAGAACCCCGTCTGCTGGCCACTGCAAACTCTAAAGAGGGGGTGGGGCTATGGGACATCCGCAAACCCCGCAGGTGAGATGGAAATCTATCCAAAAAACACATACATGGCTGTTTAACTGTTTTCTTTCAAAGGCCAAAAGAAAATTTGAAAGGGCCCAAACGTTAGTAATTATCAGATTTTCGCACTTTCACTTAGTAATTTCAGGAAACATATACTGTTTCATTATTTTGGGATAAGAGTTTCAAATTTTGACACTGACTCCTGTTTCACACAAGCAGAGCAGAAGCTGTGCGTATGGCTTGTGTACTGCAAATACAGACGAGTGTCGTCCATTGTGCCACTTTTTTCAGTTGTTCTCCTCTGACCACTGTCTGTCATGTGCACCGTAAACTCAATGAGTTCAGAATACTCATAACATTTGAGGAAACTTATTACTTCAAAACATTTAAGTAAACTAACTCATTTTTTTTTTTTTAAGTTAGTGGAACTTAAAATTTTTGTGACAAGTGGGGTGGGGCCGAGAGCCATGGAAGCAGAGCAACAGTGCTCATGATGTGTCTCTCATTAACAATCACATCACCGGCATTCCTTCGCTGCCAGTTATAAGCTTCGCCCCACTCATCATAATATTAATTACATACAGTTAATTTACATATAATGTAAATTAACTGTATAATTAAATGTTAGATAGCAAATAACACATGCTATTACAACTATCAAAGAGACTGTCATTATATACTTGCATGCATATATATATATATCTCAAACAACATACAGCATATATGGTCTTAAAAGTTTTGTAGCCCATCCTCAACCTAACCACAGGCTCTACTCTTCACCCCAATGGTAACCCTACAAAACTAACATAACAGAACCCCTGTAAATCCCAACATAACGCAACATTAAAGGTGGGATCAGTAGATTTTAGGGATGTAACGATATTATCAATATCCTGGTATCGCGATAGCAAAATTGTCTCGATATTATCGTGGTCACATGACTGTGTGAAATGATATGTCTTTCGGGCAAAAAGTGTAGTTTTTTTTCTGCCCGGTTCTGAAAACAGTTCTGGTGTGATGGGTGGGCGAAGTGTGGGGAGCATATCCTTTAATAGAGACATCTCACCTCATGAATATTATACCAGTGAATGTACTGAAAACCTACTCATTTACGTCAGATATCAATGCAGAAAGAGAGAGAGAGAGAGAGCGCGCGTGCGAGAGAGAGAGGTGCACAAAGGCGAGCTGCACGATTATTAATCTTTAAAAGATCACGTTCTCGATTTCATCACCCACTTAATCTAATTCCTAAATGACAATGATTCGCCCGTGTATATTAAACCTTTGACAAAAATAAAATCGTGACATTCAAATCTGCGTTTGCGCTGCCGTTGGTCTAGGGAGAGCATGTTGTCGTGTAGATATAAACAGCTTCACCATCAATCTTGTCAAACACACAGTATCATTATTTCTGTTACAAATATTCCAGTTATCACAGAAGCGTACAAAAGTGTATTATTCAGATACGCTGATGTCTACTTTACCGATCAAAATAGAATAAATCACCTTTTGAAAGTTCTTCTAATAACCACTGTATCGATTGCATTGTTACGCCACTAGGTGGCATCAAATTACTGTTAAAAATGTATCTATCACTGAATCATTCTTTTAGAAACATTCTTTTTCTTTATGAATCCAACTTACAAAAATATTGTTTTCACCTGTCTGGATCTTATATGTGTGTTCAAGCATCTTGTTTGTGTTGAATTTGTGGTAGCACTTTACAATAAGGTTCATTTGTTGATATTAGTTAATGTTTTAACTAACATGAACTAACCATGAGCAATACATTTGTTACTGTATTTGTTCATCTTTGTTAATGTTAGTTAATAAAAATACAGCTGTTCATAGTTTGTTCATTTTACTTCATAGTGCATTAATTATTGTTAACAAATACAACTCTTGAGAATGTTAGAAAAAATAATAGATGTTGAAGGTCCAGCTGGTGCAGTTATTTTATTTTATAAAAGGGAGTTTTAGGTCATTTAACTCATCTCATATTATACCTCATACCTCTAAGCAACAGTTATGATTAGAGGATAAAGAAAAGAGGACAGGATATGACATGATCATTGTAATGTTCAATCATTGTTTAACACTTATGGCACTTTTTTCCAAGTCTTCATTTGGCTTTTTTTTTTTTTTTTTTAATATCGCAATAAACATCGTATCGTGGACTTTATATTGAGGTATTATCGTATCATGAGATTTTGATATCATTACACCCCTAGTAGATTTTGAACAACTCTGTTGAACATTGTTGATATTTGAAATCAACCCAAACAAACCCACCCCTCTCTTCATTACTCTGCCTCCAAAACTCACACTCCAATACTGACCACCCTGCTCCAATTCGGTCTCGAACCCCGGCCTGTCTACTGCTGGCAGGTGAAGCGAGTGCACTAACAGTGAAATCATCGATCGTCAGTGTGCAGTAGTTTAACAGCAAAACTCTCACTATCTGGCCACTGTTACACAAGCAATGCGAGTGGATGTCTGTTTATCACAGCTGACGCGCAACAAAATGCTTCACGAAAAATACAGCTCAGATGATGAACGAGCGAAAGGAAGTACAAAAAATGAACATACAGTACACAAGAGTAAATACAAAGTGTTCGTTGTTAGTCGCAAACAGCACAGCAGCTCCAGACAATCAATGACACTCAAAGCCAGTGTTACTTACATGATAAGAAATCAAAGAAGCCTCCCCGTCTGTTTTCAGGCCTTCCCTCTTAGCTCTCTCTAGCGCTGGAAAGCTTTTCTGGTATAAACACGGGTCCTGAAGCACTTGCCCAGTCATAAACCTTCATTCCAGTGATATTCTTTTGAGCTCTTTTGTATTGTGTCCCATCTCTTGTTCTGCATATTTTTTTTTTTTTTTTTTTTTTTTTTTCTTATTTTCTAATCTCCCTCTTGCTCGTTCTCTCTCCTCGACCGTCATAAACCCCCTAATGCTGATTGGTTAGACGTTTGTTGTTGGTGTCGGCCTGACTAACTTCCAAACAGTGTTTTTGAAATTCTACTGAGTGCACCTTTAAACACTAACTTATGTCTCCCTATGTTAATCTTGTGCAAAAACACAAAATAACACTTCATTTATTATTTAACATTTATTTTGCTTATACAGTCTGACGCAAAGCATGCTGGGAATGAGAAATCTGCTGCAACTCAATCATATTAAGTTAAGCTTACTACAATCAAAATTTGAGTTCATGCAACTTTTTTCTATTAAGTACAATGAACTTTTGTTATTATTTGAGTGAAACAAACTCATTTCATTTAATTCATTTCACTGTTCAGTTTTACAGCGTGCTTTGATTTATTTTGGGCAGCATACTCTGCTGTGATGCGACTATGTTCCCCTCCAACTGTCTCATACATGTGCATATAACATGCTGTGTGTGTGTGTGTGTATATATATATATATATATATATATATATATATATATAATGTATATGTGTGTATGTAGTTTACATGATAAAAGTAATTGTTAACATTAAGCTAGTATACCTCTAATTTAAGCTAGTAACCCTCTAATTTTAATAATTTAAACAGGACTTTGAAGTTTGGGCAAAAATTTCTGGCAATGATGTTTTTGTGTATGTTTTTTCTCCACAGTGCTATAATGTCAAATGGTGATTGTTAAACACAGAACACCTCACTTATATGATTTTATGGTGAAATTTGTTATTTTATCAGGTTAAACTCAGGTGTATTTTGACCCTAAAACAATGCGCTGTGGCATTAATTCATTGTGAGCGGCGCAGCAAAAATAGACTCTGCACCAAAATGATCGTGACACTGTCGCTTCTGCTCTGCTCTTGTTATTCACACGTGCAGTGTGAATGTTTTAATCTGTTAACATGGGTGCTGAAAAAAATACTTGCTGCTTACGCTTTGCTTATGCGTCCATGCCGTACAGTGTGAAACTAAAATATTTCCAAAGTTCATATTTTTGACAGTATCCAAAGCAAAAATGGCTTATGCTAAACCTTTTACATATTTTTTCCATAGAAAAATTTATTTGCATAAGTACATAACCGTTCAAAAGTTAGGTCAATACAATTTGTTTTTGAAAGAAATTCATACTATCAAGGATGCAATAAATTGATAAAAACTCTGATGGTAAAGACATTTATAATGTTAGAAAAGATTTCTATTTTAAAATAAAGTCTGTAACTTTGAACTTTCTATTAATTTGATAATCATGAAAAAAAATGCCATGGTTTCCACAAAAATATTAAGCAGCACAACTGTTTTCAACATTTATAATAATAATAATAATAAGAAGAAATGTTTCTTGAGCACCAAATCATCATATTAGAATGAAAACGAGGAATGCAAAAAAAAAAAGTGCTGCGTGGGGTGTGAGTTCCTTATCTCGATGCTCTTTGGATATAAGGGATGATTCAGCTCATGAAAAATAATAACAATCCAAGGCACTTGTGTTATTGAAAAAATATTAAAAGCCTTTATTTTGTCATGGCTTAAGTATTTTAAAAAACAGGTGACGAGTACTGCACACCCTGGTTTTTATATTTTTTCAATAACACTCGAGTGCTTTGGATTGTTATTATTTTTTATGATCATATTAGAATGATTTCTGAAGGATCATGTGACACTGAAGACTTTAGTAATGATGCTAAAAATTCAGCTTTGCCATCACAGGATTAAATTACATTTTAAAATATTAAAATAAAAAACAGTTATTTTAAATTATAATATTTCACAATATTTCTGTTTTTACTTTATTTTTTAATCAAACAAATGCAGCCTTGGTTGCATAAGAGACTTAAACATGAAAAAATCCTACCGACCCCAACATTTGAACATTTGTAATAAAATAACTGGATAGGATGCATGCTCATTTGTTAGGGTGGGGTACAGTCAGTTATTCATTATTGCGAAATAAACCCAGACACAATGATCAGGGCCTTGCGTCATCCTGAATAGGTTTCTTTTGAGATAATAACCTATTAACTGTATATTTTATTGGTTATTACATAGCTGCTTACCAAATATGTAAATAAATGGACATAAAATATTAATCTGAACTGCAATTATTTTATTATGTTTGAATAAAGAGACTGAAAGTAGTTGGCTGCTAGAGACAATATTCAAATATACAGTTTAGTGTCATTATGTAAACATGTTCAGAAACAAATGTTACAGAGGACAGTGTTTATAAACACAGCTGAACAAGGGAAACTAGGGTTGTTGAACTATGTTTGGTAAAAGATTGAACGCATGCTTCGATCCAAATATGGACTGAAATCTAGCTGACAAGGCCAGCTCTATCATCATAGCTGTCTGCTGTACTGTCTGAGACCAGCAGAGGTCAGCAGAGCTTGTGTAAAGATGTTCTCAGTTTGGTCAGTGTATACATAATCTCTTGAATTGCCCCTATTATATTATTTTAAAGGCTCCTAATTTTGTTTTGGAGGTCTCCAACAATAGATTTACATGCATTAAAGGTTCAAAACAATTAAATTTTTTCATAACATACATTACACATCACCTCATTTCTCAATGAGTCGGTTCGTTCTAATATTCCATCTCTTTAAACCCCTCCTTACCGCAAACCTACTCTGCTCTGTTTGGTCAAACAGCCCAGTCTGTTGTGATTGGTCTGCCGCTTACAGCATGCGTCGGAAACAAAATGCCTATTACCATATCTGAATTTCAGCTCCGGAGGCTTCCTCAGCATGTGATACACAGTTTTTCGTATCAATTCCAGTGCAGCGCTGAAAACAGCGTCTTCTCAACATGCCAACAACACGAGCTCTTCCAGGCCTCATGTACAAGTACAGTGTTTGAGGGCGGGTCAAAGTAGACATTATTCGTGGGCAGCCAATGAAGACCATAGGCTGGCATTATGCAAATTTGTTACATTGTTATTACATAGGTATGTAACAGGTAGTGAGACTGGAATTGCTGACGACTCATTTTAGCAGTTCAGAAACGATTGTTTCTTTTAGGAGACAAAAACTTTTTGTTGTGCACTTTGACCTTTAAAACTTTGCAGACAATTTACATTCACAATCAGCTATATCACACACTGCATGAAAGGTAATATTCAAAAAGCATGATAGGGGCACTTTCAAATGGCATAAATATGGATGATGATCTTTTATAATAATCTATTTTCCTTTGTTGTTGATGTGTGTCTCTCTCTGTGCTGTAGTTCTCTGTTGCGGTATGGAGGGAGTTTGTCTCTTCAGAGTGCCATGAGCGTGCGCTTCAACAGCATGGGGACACAGCTGCTGGCTCTGCGCAGACGTCTACCTCCTGTCCTGTACGAGCTCCACTCTCGTCTGCCCAGTTTCCAGTTTGATAACCAGGGCTACTTCAACTCCTGCACTATGAAGAGTTGCTGCTTCGCTGGAGACCGAGATCAGGTTGGGATGTTCAAAACTTAGATGCCAAAGCTATGTGGGCAAAAAACTTCTTTCTTCATTGATTGCCATCCAAAAATTGAAGTACACTTTTTTTGCAAGCAACATATACACTACTGTTCAAAAATGTTTGGGGGATTTTTATTTTTTTAAATTAATTTATTTTTTATCTAGCACAGATGCATTAAATTGATCAAAAGTAACAGTGATAACATTTAATATTACAAAAGATTTGTTTCAAATAAATTGTGTTCTTTTGAATTTTCTTATAATGAAAGAATTCTGAAAAAAAAGTTTCGCAGTTCCCACAAAAATATTAAGTAACACAACATTGACAATAATAAAGAAATGTTTCTCAAGCATCAAATCATCATATTAGAATGATCATGTGACACTGAAGACTGGAGTAATGATGCTGAAAATTTTTCATTACAGGAATTTATTACTGTTTTAAAATATATAAAGAGTTGTTTTAAATTATAATAATATTACACAATATTTCAGTTTTTAATCAAATAAATGAACTCATGGTTAGCATAAGAGACTTCTTTCAAAAACATTTAAAAAATCTTACCAACCCTGCACACTACAAACCAATCACACAATATTTTGTTTTATTATAGTAGATATTTCACCAATTACCAATTTTCATGAATTGAGAAATCACATTTTCCTTGATCTTTTGACATGGAAGAGGTCATTATACTGTAAAAACATACTGTAATTTTCAGAAACTTCCTTGTTAGTCCAAAAACAGCTTTTATTGAAATCAAGCTCTGAAAACGACTCATTACGGATTTTGCCACATCATGACGTAATAGTGTGACGAAAGACTCCTCTGCTGAATCAGATCAGTGTCAAATTCTACATCATTGTGTCTTTGACCCCGTCAATTGGCACATTAGTGAGATTAGAAGGAGAGAAGAGATACAGGACTAAACACTGGACTAAAAATAACATTACCTTCCAAAGCATCATATTGGTAGAAAAGTGGTTATTTATTTTTAACTATGTGAATGTCTCAGTAGAGCATTATTTGTTTGTTTGGTACATTTCACTGTGGATTCTTTGGTAAATCAGTCACAATTTCAGCGCAGGCTTTGCAAACAGACTTTTAATGTAAGATATGGACCCGACAATAATGCCACGAACAATGACTAAACGGTCACATTGTTTCTCTTAGTAGCATGAACATAATTTATTTAAATTGTGATTAAATTATATACAGAAAGCGTTCAAAGAAACTTCACTTTATAATCGCTGGAGCTGTCCGTCACACAGCGTGAGTTTGTCAGTGACTGAGTTGTTGACTCTCACCAAAAGTCACATTATAATCAATGACGCTGTCTACACTGCGCAATGAATCTCTTATGTACATTGTGTGTGCACAGTTAGTTATGATGAAAGCATTCGTGAGAGTACAGAATGATGAAATCACTGCATTCATCCAATCAACAAACTGTCTGTCATCGCTGCAACCTTTCATGTGATCTGTAGATTTACATATAATGCTATAATCAACACTTTTCACAAATAGTTAATCTCATCAGCTGTAATAGTAAAAACATAGTAAAAGATTTTGAGAGAGTTCCACATGTAATGCTTATTTCATATGCAAAGATGTTAGCCAATCACAGCAGTGGCTGTTTACACTGAAGTCTCACAGCAGACACGCCCCTTCTAACAGAGCGTTCAAATCAAAGGGCTAAAATTAGTGTAGAAAATGGCCTTTTATTTCTAAATTATGACTATTTTTGATGTAAAAATCATACTAACATTATAAGTGCACCTCAGGAAACATTACAAAATAATAAAAAAGAAATGCAGTTCATGACCCCTTTAAGCTGCTGATTTGACTGTCTACCGAGCTTTGTGTCTCATGCAAGTGCACACATTATATTTTAAGAAGCGCCATTTATTGCTTTTATGTTTAATTCTTGAGTGCATCTGCCTAACCATGCTGGTTTAAGGTTGTGTCCACCAGACTGTGATCAGATGCGGTTTCTTAGGGTTTCACTTTGGTCACATCAAAAACAACTATTCAGAGCAACAACTAAACCAACAGAGTGAACAAATGACTTACTTGCGACTAACTTAACTAGTCCCTATATTATGTCTGATAATCAGCAATATAACAGTCTGTGTATGTGACTGATCACTGAAAGCGCAGAAGTTTCTGAGTTCACATGTGTGTACATGTTTGTGTGCATTTGTTTGTGGGTTGGTGTACGTGTGTCAGTGGGTAGATGCTGAGTGTGTGAGTGTGTGTTCAGGTATGTTCACTAAGGGGAATGTTGGGTTATGGCTTGTAGAAGCTTGTTTTATCAGTCTTGAATCTAAAGCTCAGCAGATGCTGTTCTTTCTGTCTGCCTGCGTTTGTGTGTGCGTCGGTCTGTTGGGCTCTGTATTTGGATTTTTTTGTATGTTTGTCCAGCTGTTTCTCCTCTCTCTTTCTGTCTGATGGTCATACACCTCCTACAGAGAATGGTGGATCCTCCTCCCTAAATCCTCTCTATCCTCTGAGCAGCTCAGTCTGTGTGTTACTCAGAATTGTTTTTAGAAGTTAGCTAAATGTAAGATGTCCCCAAAGGGAGTTTTTTTTCACATTTGGGAAAAAAAAAAAAAGAACTATTTTGTTATAAATAATGTACATTTTCTGTATTATTAAAATAATTTATTTATAAATGCTAGGGCTGGGTATTGACACAATTTTCATGATTCAATTAGATTTCTATTCACATGCTTGCGATTCGATTCGATTCGATTACGATTTCGATTCGATTCGTTATTTAATACCAATAACTGGTATTAAAGCGGAGGAGAGGATGTTCACATGTGCTCCGTGCTGCCGCTTCTGTTTAACTGAGGCGCTACAGCGATTTGTCACGTCACATTAAACAGCGCCAAAAGGGTATTTATTTTTTCAATCTCATAATAAGATGGACGTCTTTTGAAATCTAAAACTTTGCTTCATATCAAAAGTAACAAAGCACAAAGATTATTGCGATTTATTGGATGGGAGGCGCTACATGCTCTGTTCATTCATCAACTGAAAACAGACTAGACTAATCAATTCTTAAGATTTCAGAATCGATATTGGTTCGTAAAAATGAGAATCAATTAAAATCGAGAAATCGATATTGTTTACCCAGCCCTAATAAATGCATTAACAATACACTACCAAGTTTGCAGTCAGTAAGATTTCTTTAGTATTTTTAAAAGAATTCTCGTTGCATTTATGTGATTAAAAACTGAATTATTCTGAAATATTATTAAAATTTAAAGTAACTGTTCTCTGTGTGAATATATTTTAAAATGCAATTTATTCCTATGATGGTAAAGCTGAATTTTCAACGTCAATACTCCAGGCTTCAGTGTCACACGATCCTTCAGAAATAATTTTAATATGCTGATTTGCTGCTCAAGTAATATTTCTTATTATTATCAATGTTAAAAACAGCTTAGTAGTTTTGTGGAAATTATTTTGATCAATTAACTTCATGAATTAATTTCTTTAAAAAAATATAACTAGCTCCAAACTTTTGAATAGTATTCTATGTTATAGTTTCTTTTGTGTGCATGTTAATTTTTGTGTGCAGCAGTGCTACTGAGCCTGAGTGTTGTGTACGAATATATCATTCTAGAAACGTCTCTGTGGAGGCATATCATGTCATATTTCTCTAGGACTCTCAGACATAATTACCTAGCCTGTGTGCAATAATATATTTCTGTGTGTTTTCAGTACATCTTGTCTGGCTCAGATGATTTTAACCTTTATATGTGGAGAATCCCCAGTGACCCTGAAGCAGGTAAACACACACACTTATGCACAAGGAAACCATGTCTAATGTTGTTGTTATTTATGGATAGATTCACTCTCTGTCTCTGCAGGAGGTGCGGGTCGAGTGGTGAACGGGGCATTTATGATTCTGAAAGGTCATCGGTCCATCGTGAATCAGGTCCGATTTAACCCTCACACGTACATGATCTGCTCATCCGGTGTGGAGAAGGTCATTAAGGTTAGTTGTTACTTTCATACAAACATTAAAATAAACAGAATTTAGTTAGATTTATTTAAAGGGATAATACATCCCAAATGATTTTGTAAATTCTATGAGTAAATTCTGTCATCTTTTACTAACCCTTATGTTGTTCTAAACTTTTAAGACTTTCTTTCTTCCATGGAATACAAAAGAGATGTTCATGCAGCTCTTTTCCATACTATAAAAGTGAACGGTGATGGATTGGTGGATTTAAAAGGTTAGTTCACCCAAAAATGAAATTTCTGTCGTTAATTACTCACCCTCATGTCGTTCCAAACCCGCAGGACCTTCATTCATCTTGGGAACACAAATTAAGATATTTTTAATGAAATCCGCCAAAAATACAGATCAGTTTATGAAATCAGTTTATGCTGAAGACACAATGCAGAGCTTCCATGTTTACATCCGAACGCCAGCTCAGTATTGGCCAATGCTGTTCATGTGAGCAGCACGACGCATGCGTGTGATGCTGACGCAGGGCCGGCCAATAATGAGTCGGCGTTCAGACATAAACACAGGAGCACTGCGCTGTGTCTTCAATGTAAACAGCATAGGAGAATGACAGGGTATAGAAGAAATTGTTGAATAAAGTTGTTGTTTTTGCGCACAAAAAGTATTCCCGTCGCTTCATAACATTAATGTTGAACCACTGTAGTCACGTTGACTATTTTAACAATGTCTTTACTACTTTTCTGGAACTTTAACGAAGGTAATTACGTTGCTTTCTGTGCTTTCTATTTTGATTTCATTAAAAATATCTTAATTTGTGTACTGAAGATGAATGAAGGTCCTGCGGGTTTGGAACGACATTAGGGTGAGTACTTAATGACAAAAATTTCATTTTTGAGTGAACTAACCCTTTAAATAACTCAAAGTAATTAATATGGATTGTATATTATGTTCCAAGTTATCTAAAGTCATATAATAGCTTTGTGAGTGACAGACCACAATTTAAGTTGGTGTTCACTGAAAATCTTCCCCTCCACTGTTGCTGTCCAGTCACATTTGTGACATCACTGGTTCTCACGTACACTACCGTTCACAAGTTTGAGGGTCAGTAAGATTTCTTTTTTTTGTTTTTTTTTGTTTTTGGAAAGAAAATAATATTTTTATTCAGTAAAGATGCATTAAATCGATTAAAACAGTAAAGATTTTTACATAGTTACAAAATAATTCTATTTCAAATAAATGCTGTTCTTGTGAACTTTCCATTCATCAAATAATCCTGAAAAAAAATCAAGGTTTCTACAAAAATATTAGGCAGAACAACTGATTTTAAACACTGATAATAATAAAAATCAAATCAGCACATTAGAACAATTTCCGGAAATTCAGCGTTTCCATCATAGGAATAAATTACATTTTAAAATATATTCAAATAGAAAATAGTTATTTTAAATTCTAATAATATTTCACAATATTACTGTTTTGACTCAATTTTTTTTTTATCAAATAAATGCAGCCTTCGTGAGCAAAAGAGACTTCTTTCAGAAACATTTTAAAAATCTTACTGAAACCAAATTTTTGAATGGCAGTGCATGTTTTGGCTAAAGTTTCAATATGCAGAATATTCAAACTAGGTTTGAAAACTACCATATCACAAACATCATATGTCTTCAGAAAACTCAAAATACAGTCCATAAGACATTTTGACTACTTTTGTAATACTTTTATGGTGTATTTTTATCATATTTGGAGCTCAACAGCATCTGTCCCGTTTATTTTCACTGTATGAAGAGTCAAATGTAAATATTCTACCTACCATGTATCTCCTTTGGTAAGACAGTCATAAAGGTTTGGAACAACATGAGGGTGAATACATTTCTGAGTAAACTATTACTGCCTGACACGAGCAGACCTGCCACACACACACACACATACACACAGAGGAAAAGATTCTGCGTGTGTTGGAAAGATCATCGTGTCTGAACTTGTCTCTCTGCCACATTTAGTCTTAAATGAATTTCTGCTGTCGCTGGTTCAGCCGCACCTAAAACCCTGAAAGCACAAAATCTTGGCATGATTTTACCTGTCTCACTGTCTTTTTTTCTGGATTTACCTATATCATAAGGCAGAGCGTTACAGCTTTACAACTGCAGCTTCCTGAAATTTAGAACGTAACCAGCAGTTACTCTCTGGTTAGCGACGTCATAAACACAAAGACCACAAGGTCTTCATTTTTTGGTGTGTTTTTTTCCAGCTGTCATGTTCTGTATGAGTTTGTTTCTTCATTGTTGTCATGTGCTGTTGTGTGTGTAAGAATGAGACTGTAGTTTATCTTTTACTGGTGGTTCTTGTGAAATCTTTTTTGGCAGGCAGTAGATGTTGAGTAACACTTGCGCACTGTGGGCCTGTTCTCACTCACTAAACTCGATTTTTGTCAAAGACCATCATGGCTGTTTTTATATAACACGCAAACACAGACTTGGCAAACACCAGCACCTGGCATTTTTAAAAAGCCATGTAAAAATATTTACTTCACGAACATGGAAAACAGCGATAACGGCATTTACCTGTTGTCTGCAGGGTTGTGTTCTTTTCTCCACCTCAATGATATGTAATACTGAAAGTTGTCATAGGAGATTTCGTCTCTTAGCCCCACTTTTTGCTCTTTCAGTCACTTAAATTATGTGTTTACATTCCATCTCCATTATCACGAAACTCACGACACACAACAAACACAGCTCCGATCACGGCAACCGGTTTTTAGCGTTTGTAAATGCCGCGCTTAAAGATGCCGTTGTCAGCCACTTCAGAGTTCCTATTCCCGGTGCAAATGCAGCCAGGAACATGGCCCGGGGGGGGATTAGTTCTCAGGAAACTATCCTAGTGGCTAGTTCCTATAACTGAGTTCCTAGAACTTATTCGTTGTGAAAGCCCCTAATGTTGCATTTTCTTGGTATGGTTCGCTTTCACAAGGCAACATTTTAAAGCGTACCAAAATGTGTTTATGCAAGTCACATGTTAGTCCTCTTATTGGTCAGAGTTTCCTCTGCATCATCCATCAGGATGATTGACAAGTTCAGTCCACAACCACAAGCATATTGTGGTTTATTTGATACTGTCGACACATGCAAACACTATACGAATGTAGCCGTCATTCCTGCGTTATTATATAGCCTGTTTAATGCAGTTAGAGTGGGAAGCAAGGCTTCATCGGGACTGCATTCTTCCAATGCACCGAGAAGAGCAATTACACAACAGTTTAAGAAGAACTGTGCTCACTCACAGAATCAGACACGGCTGCTTTTTATATAACATATTTGCCGTTATGAATTATGATACCGCTTGGTTCGTTGGTCTGTTGGGTCGGATTGCTTTCTCACCTCAAACGAACCTCTCCAGAGTTCTTTTGCAATCGGGCACTTCGTTCAGGCGATCTTAGAGTGATTGTTTTGGTGCAGATCTGAATGCAATTGCAGTGTTCATATATGCCTAAATGAACCGAGCTAGAGTAGAAAACGTGCCAGGTTCTAAAACAAACACCCCAAACGAGCCAGGTGTGAAAGCACCCTTAATATAGGCGAAATAAAAACATGTGAAATAAGCCTAATTCAATCCTCTTTTATTCCCTGTATCTTTCTCTGTCTGTAGGTATGGAGTCCGTATCAACAGCCAGATAGTATTGGAGATCTGGAAGGCCTGGTGGAGGACAAATCTCGCTCTCTCTACACTCATGAGGAATACATAAGCCTGGTCCTCAACAGCGGAAGTGGCCTGTCACATGATTACGTCAGCCAGTCAGTGCAGGAGGACCCACGAATGATGGCTTTCTTCGACTCGCTGGTTCGCCGTGAGATTGAGGGGTGGAGCTCAGACTCAGACAGCGATTTGAGCGAGGGCGCGATTCTGCAGCTGCATGCGAGAGCTCGGCGGTCCACGCGCTCCACACGATCCATGCCGCAATCTCCTGCTAATGTATCCGCCGCTCATCAAAGCGACTCTGACCACTCCTCTTCATCTTCATTGGCCGGACCAGAAGCGTCCGGGAGCGAGCGGACCGATCAGGACAGGAACGGGTCGCAGAGGAGCCGGGCAAGGCCACGTGCATCTGCGTTTCTGCTGGACCTTGTGAATGAGGACTCCGATTCCAGCGGGTTCTGGTTGGATCCGATGCCCCGTCCCAGATCTCCTAGTCCACGTGAGAACTCGAGCATTTCTAGCCACGCCTCCTCAGCAGGTGTGGCCTCCAGTTCTAGCTCCTCCCCCAGCTCATCTTCTAGCTCCTCCTCCAGCACAGACGGAGTGGACGAGGAGCTGCGCAGGAGCAGGATGCGACAGCGCAACGCAGCCAGGTGGAGGCGCCACATAGGCCTTTCTGGAAGAGAATCTGCCCACAACCTTCACGGCGCAACAGATTTCTCCAACTATCCCAGCATTTCCGTCCATGATCCGTCATCACCCTCTTCGTCCTCAGGCGATGAAGGTCGACCTATCAGGAATCGTGGAAAAGCAAAGCAGAGTGGACACGTCTCAAGTCCCACGCGCTTATCTGACAGACAGTCACAATCGCAGTCCAGACGTAGGCGCCGCATAACTTCCTCTTTATCGGGTGGCGACGCCCCTGTGGAGAGGGCAAAATCACGAGTGGGCTTTCTCGCAGAGTCTGGGGAGGAACTAGAGCGAGGGAGAACTAGCGGAGAAGAGTTAAGTGCTGTGGAGGAAATAAACGCGACACTCAGCAGTCGCGCCACAGCGGCTGGGGTTAACGGACGTCCACACGCAGAGGAGAACCATGCAGACTCTATTCACCCAGAATGCTCTGGGGCAGACACAGAACTCAGTAAGAACTCTGGCGACTCCAGGACCCAGGGGGAGCCCTCTGGAAGGGAGTTAGCCAGTGTTGCTGGGAAACGGACTTGTTCGGACTCAGGAGACGAGGAGGATTCTCCATCGGAGAAGAGGGCGAAAATGTGGTGATGTCACAGCTCAATTCACTGGCTCAGAGTCAAACTTATTTTGAGTTGTTCATCTTTGGACTCTTTCAACGTCTTTTGGTTTATATTTTCTGAACCAACTCCTTTTATCTGATGTCATGCGTTCTGGGGTCACACCACAGTGATGACACTAAAAAAAAGATATTAGTGATATTAATATGTTATTGGAAGAAAAAATAACTGCAGTGCTTTTGGTTTCATAATATTTTAGTTCCACTGAACCTGTAACCTTTATGTTGGGGGGTCCTGGTTTGGTTTTGGGCTGTGAAAAGAAAAGGGATTTGATAGCATTTCTACAAGAATGCCTGTTGTGAGTCTGTATCAGTGGAACTTGGGTTTGGAGGGAGGGGGAGGGGGAGGGGGAGGGGTGAAAACAGTGTTTCCATGGTAACCTCATTGAGCAGCAGCTGTTTGAGTTGTGCATTAAAGTTCTGTTCCAGTGTTTCCATAGAAACCGTCTTGTGATATCTCATCTTCCTCATCGTACACCATTCTAATCATCATCAAACAGGAAGTAGCCTGCTGTAATTTCTGGGTGAGTGTTCTAGGATATTCCGATGTGAGAATCGTCACTATGGTGATGCATCAGTATCTGCTCTCCATCTGTCTAATGGAGCGGCTTGCAGGGCCAAGTGGAAGATTTATGAGAACATAAATGATAATATTACAGGTCAGCGGAGGACTTGTCTTAAACTCTTCCTCTACAGTCACCTGATTGATAGTACATATTCAACTAAATCGGGTATTTAAACATCTAAAGTGAGATTTGAAATCATAGGGAGTGTTTAAGAACAAGTCATTGCTAATAATCTCAGTACTACCAAAGTCCCTTTTGAGGACCGCCATATAGAGTACCTCAGGGATGACGTGTTTTTGTGCGCAAAACCTGGAAGCGAGTTAGCATTTTAGGACTTCCGGTTCCATCGGCCTAAAGTCTATGGGTTTTTTTGAATGGGTTTTTGCTAAATCACCTGAAATAATGTCTGTGGTTAACAAAGCCTCTAAATATTTTCACGTTTTGATCTATGACATAAAACACACCAGTTATAACCCGCTTGTGATTTTTTTTTTTAAACCTTTATTGTGTCTTAAAAACGGCGGTTGCTAACAAATTGCTAAAAGGGATTACTTCCTTTGGTGGGGACTTTAGACATTATCATGACAAACAGGACATTTGGACAGCATTTCTCATGAAAAAGTGGATAAGTATTCACACACAGCGCAGATCATAATCAGCGAGCATGTTTTTAAATAAAGTTTGAGGAAGCTTGGTGGTGGTGACGTTGATCCGCGACCATGGTGTGCTGTAGTCCGTTTATAGCCTACTGTTAGCTTTTTATATCTGACGACTTTATTTAGGCTTCAAAATGTATAAATGTTGTGTTAACTTGTAAAGATTATCTTGATAGACAAAACGTGTAAGTGTCATAACCCTTTGTTAAACACAGAGCTTATTTTTTGCGATTTTCCAAAAGTCTAGGGGGAAAAATGCATAGGCTTTCGATCGAGGGAACCCGTGCGCCGCTAACTTCGGGGTCGGCCTACAAAAACACGTCATCCCTGAGGTACTCTATTACGCGTTGCAGTAATAGAGGAGTGAACCGTCTTTCTATATCTATAGTCTTTGGTACTACTCAAATTTTAGCATCGGTGGCTGGTTGAATAAACTGCTAAGTCTAATCTTATAAGTTAGGCATACATTTTTTTTCCTGTAAGACTGTTCATAACTTTATGTCAGTTACATAAAAACATAGATTGGTCTAATTTGATACTGAAAATTAAGACTGATTACCCCTAACTAACTGCTGGCTGGTCATACTAGTTCTTAAGACACAGTCTTAACATAATGGCTCTGTTTATGCAACTGGCCCCTGGTTTGAATAAAAGTCAGCATTTATTTTTTGCATTCAGCTTAATTCACCTCAGAAGTGGTTATTCTGTGTTGTATATAAATTATGCAAACTATGTGACAATAACAGTATCATGACCACAGTTTACTTAACCAATAAGAAAATATGTGCAAATTCTAGCATATTTATTTTCATACTTTTTAAAGAGCAGTCCTCAGTATTACCGTTCAAGCGTTTGGGGTCAGTAAGATTTTACATGGTTGCCAAAAATTATATTTCAGATAAATGCTGTTCTTTTGATCTTTCTAATGAATCCTGGAAAAATGTATCTCAGTCAACATATTAGAATGATTTCTGAAGGATCATGTGACACTGAACACTGGAGTAATGATGCTGAAAATTCAGCTTTGCATCACAGGAATAAATTACATTTTAAAATATATTAAAATAGAAAAGTTATTTCAAGTTGTGAAAATTATTTCTGCAATTGGTTTTACTGTATCAGCCTTGGTGAACATAAGAGACTTCTTTCAAAAACATAACGACCCCAAACTTTTAAAAGATATGGACTACATATAATGAATATTCTCAACCCCTAATCTGTGACTCAAGTGTTGTCATTGCAGACCATTAAAAAAATTAAGTAATTGTGTCAAATGAAGTGAACTCTTACAGATATCCCCTGGTTATTTTGCAAAGAGCACAGAACACTTTGTTGGAGCCCCGTGAATCAACATGCAGTTATTGAGTTTGACACAGAAGAATTGCAGAACAGTTCCTGCGGCTGATGATGAACAGATTCAACTCATGGCATTTAGAGAATTCACAGAATCACTGTAGTATTTGTTTAATGCAAGCCCAGTGGATGAGAAACAGGTCGACCTTTAGGAAATGAACTAAAGCTTTTCCACTCCCCACACTGGCCACACGCACACACACAGGCGGACATGGTCTTGCTCCGATGAGCAGTTCGAGGCAGCCATAAATGGCATCGTCTCTCTGTTGTTGAGCACGATAAGGAAACTCCACCCAGCGGTAAGAGCTATACTTGACAGTTATTTGGCTGATGTCATTCATGAGTACGGTAACTGAGACACACCCTCAGTCTCCTAGAAGTCCGACTTGTCCGCACATCATGACCCCTGTTTTGCAATGAATCATCTCTATAGAATTGTGTTCCACAATGGCAGGCTGGTTTTACTCACCTGTGGAATCAGGGTTTCATGAAAAAAAGGCTTTTGCTTGAGATATTTCTCATGACCAGGGCCAGAAATCAACCACTTTATATAATAATGGGGGCATTATGTTTTTCATAAATATTATAATTACTCTAGTTTACTAGGTTTAGTACCTCTCTGGCCTGGTTTCACAGATAAAAACATAATTCATTATTATTATTATTATGCAGCATAATTTATTATTATTAATATTATCATTTTATTATTACTATTGATTTAATTCATAAGTCACTAAAAAAAGATATTGAAGTGAAAATCAGTCCCACTTTATATTAGGTGGCCTTAACTACGATGTACTTACATCAGAAATAAGTACAGTGTACTTATTGTGTTCATATTGTATTGCAAAACACTTTTGCTGCTATTGAGGTGGGATATGGGTAAGGTTAGGGACAGGTTTGGTGGTATGGGTAGGTTTAAGGGTGGTTTAAGGTGTAAGGGATGGGTCAACAGTGTAATTATAAATGTAATTACAGAAATTAATTAACATGTAGGTATTTTATAAAATATAAGTACAATGTAAAAACGTATGTATACAATAAGTGCATTGTATCAAATGATTAATTTAAATTTATAAAGCGGTTAGTTCTTGTCCTTGATTCTGATTGGTCAATATCGGTGTTTTATTCATCATAAAACACGGCTATGACCGCTTCACCCAACGGTTCTGTGTATCACTACACAACACCCTTAGCAACCACTCTTAGCAACGTAAACTGTTTGTTCTCAATTGATATTGTTCATTGAAGCTTACTGTATTATGTAGAAGAGTACTGAGAAAAAGATTGAGTGTGCGAGTTTATTACCTGCATTCAGATTTAGCATTTTCCTTCAGGTCAGTCCTATGTTCATAATAAAAAATCTGTTTAAATGTCCGATGTATTATCCTGTCTTTTTAACATTTAAGGGGTTTTCCCATGATTGACAGCGCTAGTCAAAACATTTGTCAGTTGCGTCTTGTTCCGTGTTCACAACAATTCAGTCTTTTCAATGTAAAAGTCTTTGCTACTGACTGACTTGCTCATAAAGACAATCTTTCCCGCCATCTAATGGCATAATGCAACTTCTGTTGCTGTTCACAGTCAGGGACTATTTTTACCAGTGGAAGGAAGGCTTTTAGTAAAAGTTTACTTCATGAAAGTTGCATTGATACATATTTCTGGCTTTAATATTTGTATTGTGTGGTAACTGTTTTATAAAAGCAATAAGGTACTCGAGGCTAGTGCTGTATCGTGAAAAAGTCACGGCTGAAGGGGTTGCAGGCAATTCATGATACAGCACAGCCTCTCGTACCTTATTGCTTACGTAAGTACATAGTAGTTAAGGCCACCTAACATAAAGTGGGACCTGAAAATCATTTTCTGTGTGGGAGGGCTGAGGCGACAGAAGGATAATGATGTTTCTGCTCCGCTGTCAGCATCTGATCATGTTTAGTTTTAGTTTCTCTATCCTGTAACCTTGTTCATCTTCTCATTCTGTCTGAATCAGCTGTAACACATTCTTTTATCAACAGGACATGAATGATGTGTACCCGCACGCCTTCTTAAAGTCCTTGTGCGCATGAGGAGGTTGGTTATTCTTATACTTTTAAGTCAAATAGGCCGCTCAGAAAACTGAGATAAAATTTCACAGGCTTTGCCTTCATCCAGGCAGCCAGCATCTTATCAGGAACATTGTGACAACAGCTCTAGATACTGTTGAGTTTCACACTCAAGGGGGGCAGGGGGTGGTGGTGCCAGCTTGTGTCGGATTATAGCCGGAATGCTTTCAAACTTCTCCAGAGATCATCCATATGAACAGAATCACCCTCCATAATATGGTCTACCTGTTGTGCTTCATATATGTTTCACATGAGGAGACAATGAGAAAAAGTTGTGTGCTTGTGTGAAAATACTTAGAGAGACTTTCTAATGTGTTTAATTGTGTGTGAGAGAGAGTGAAGTAGGACTGTGTGATCCATGTTGAAGCTGTGCATGTAAATTAGTCCTTCTGTCGTGAAATATCTTCCAATGTGTGTATGTGTCTGGTGGACCACCAGGAACACTGATGAGGGGGCCCATCTATTAAAATTTTGTCTCAGGCCCTTTGAATTTAAGCGGCAACCCAGTGTAGTGGAGTTTGTTTTAGTAATCTAACAGTCATCTCTCTCTCTGGTTGTGAAAAGTGTGACTGTTTTTAGTAAAATTATTCAATGACCTGAGGCTCCTGCCTGTCTATACAGACTGTATGCAGTTTTGTTGATGTTGGTGTTGATAATGTCATAGGTTATGTAGATATTTAGATGGCATATGAATCATTTGAATAATTTCTGAATAGATAAATATCTGAATGTTGAGCTTGGCACAAATGCAAAAGGTCTGGTGTAAACATTTCTCTGACTAATCCCAAAGCCAGTCTTCATGATCTTTCTAGAAAGCAGAAATTATAGATCAAGTGCAGACTGCAAGAGGACTATATTTTCAAAGGGGCATTTAATGGCAAATGACGCATCCAGATACTTTCGACATTTTGGCTTTCGTATGAATCAATATCCATCTTTTGTGTGTGTTCTTGTTTTTAAACCTTTATTTTTGCATGGAAGTGCTAGTCAAGTGCCGTGTCTATTGGGAGACTTTTATGATGACAGTAGGAGGGCAGCAGCCCTAAGGTACACAGTTGATTATTCAAGCTTTACTGAAGCCAAGAGCAGCACATCCCTGGAGAATAAACCAGCATCCCTGACAGATAATATATACAGTATAGGCCTATAAAGAGGACTATTATGGTGAAACACTACAGTGAAAGAAAGAAACAAAAATCTTATTGTTTTTCCTCAATGATCTACTCCTTTAAACTGCTTCAAGGGAAAGTGTTTCCTGTTTACATAATCCTAGGTCAAAAGTTCCCAAGTTTGGTGATCTAGATTGTGCCAACTGAACCAGCAGCTAGACTGGCGTTTAAAATCGTCTGAGAAGGTTCTAATACAGACATGCAGGATAACTTTCCGGTCATCATTTTCCTTAACGAATTTCTCTGTTTATTCATATGTCGAACGAAGAGAGAGAGAGAGAAAAAAAAACTTAACGTGTGAGCGAAATATAATGGTGGCAAACACATAAATAAGTTTGTCATAAGTTGAACAAAAGTTTTATTTATGTTGGCGAGAGTGTTTCACTGCTTTGATTAAGCAGCGTCGAGAATAAGATCTCACTGTCTGTGCGCTTAACCTGTGACGTCACTTTCCCAAACATTCGCCGCTTGGAAGTTTGTCCATATATGGAAGAGCGATCCAGACTACAGTGAGTGCATAGTGCGCGAGCGTGCTTCTGACCTAGTCATACTTTTAGGGATAAAATTGCTGAAGAATGTTCCTAGAATTTTGCTAAATCAGATAAAACTTTCTTTTAGGTCTTCAAATAGACAGACAGACAGACAGAGAGATAGATAGATAGACAGACAGACAGACAGATAGATAGATAGATAGATAGATAGATAGTTTTGTTATTATTATAAAATTTGTTTTCATGGGTTACGGTTAGTTTGTAATAATAATAAAAAAAAGGTTAAAAATTCTTTATTTGAAAATAACAGAAATCTATATCTATGGTAAAACACTATATATGAATAAGTGTGAGCCAAAGAGGGGTAGCTTCTGTACTGGTTCATCCTCTGCAGAGGGTGACTTCTGTTCACCCTACATGGCAGAGGCATTCAGTCCCAAACAACGGCCTTCTCCGGAATGTTGGGATGATGGAGGCAGGAGGTGGACTTTGATCTGATGCCATGTACTGCGGATGTTAAGTAGCGGTGTGAAGTTTTGCAGCTCTGAAATGTGAAGAGTACTTTATTGCAATATAATACATACTTGTGTTATTGTATAACACAGTACAATACAGTACATATATTGTACAGTATGAAACAAAAATACATAGAATAAAAGTCAAACCACAGCTCAAGCTTATTGTCATATAGACAATGACACATGGACAGACAGATTACTGAACATAAAGCATAATACAATATAAATAGAATTACAATAATAACAACATTTATATATACAAAATTTTAGGAGCTATAAATGTAAAATATAATGCCAAAATAGCAGCAGTTAAGAGATAAACAGAAAGGTGACAGTGCAAGACTGACTGACTGTAATTAATATCTATTTAAGAGTGAGCATGTGAAGGGTCCATAGCTATATTCATCAAAAGCAAACCAAATATTTGTTTATGGTATGTATAAGCAGAAGGGGGAGTAGTAAAAGTGCATTTACGAAAGGAAACAATAGGCAGTACAGTAAGATGTTCCAGGCTGTGCATCACAGAAATGAACTACCGACCCTTGTTCAGCCAATGCAGAGCATCAAATACTCATAAGGTGAACATCTGTTTGCGTCAGAGCACGCTATGGCTGTTCAAACATGCCCTGAATAAACAGAACTAATCATTTCTATCCTGATCCAAAAATAACCACAAGGATTCAAGGGAGGAAATCTCATCTTAAACTTCACAGCTTTTCTTCCCCACAGTAAGATGTGATGAATATGAGGGATATCCTCTGCCAGGCAGAGGAGGTCTAACCCACAGGTCTAACCACATATGGCCTCCATTTTTTCAGTCTTTTATCTATTTCCATAAATTATAATGGTGTGAAAGTTTCATAGGCTCATTAACCTTTTGGAAAAATCCAAATTAGGATGGTAGCTGTGTTTTGGAACATGGTTTTAAGCTGGTTATTATCTGGTTGACCCTGATACCATGTTCCAAAAAACAGCTTGACCACTATAAACTGATTTTATTGGTAGCTGGTACTAATAAATGGTCATTGGTAGACGGACTGTTGTTCTTAAAACCAGCTACCATGTTTCTAAACACAGTGACCAGCTCAAGATTGATTTTACTAATTATTAGACAATACTAATATGAGATATTTTGGATGTGGTATCCCCCACCACTTTCCTCCACCCTAAAAGAGGAACATGGGCACTGTTACCTGAGACACGGTGAGATAAAACAAACCTAGGGTGTGGTCACCTGGAGGGCATTGAGAAAACATTAAAGGATTTTTAATAGCAAGAAACATAGATAATACTTTATGAATCTTTAAATAAATAAACACAAACATAAATTCATCCTGCAATAGTGCAATTAATTCCAGTGACACAAACCTACCGAAAAGCTTTTCTAATACCTACGCCGATGCAGACAACCTACACTAAATATATTAACGGACAAAGATATTAACCAATCACCACCGAGTCTTTCTAGTGGGCGGGCTTTAAAGGTTTGCGCATTAGCCAATCAGACGCCCTGCGTCTCTTTTTATTTTTTTTCCGTTACTGTGAAGTTTTTGCTTGCCGATGCTCCTGCTAGAGGTTCTGCCTACTCGCCACTCTGGATAGCGGCCGTGAAAAACGGACAGAACGAGAAAGACAAGGAGGCACAGACTTTGGGGAGAGTGAACGGGGCAGGGAAAACGAGGCAGCGACGTTAGTTTCGTGCCCATCGTTTTAAGTGCGCACAGGAGTGTTTACTGCAGCGCTCTGTGGGAGAGAGAGGGAGAGAGAGAGAGAGACCGGAGGACCGGAGAGAGACGGGAACAGCAGTTCAGAATGGATCACCACCATCAACAACAACATCACCATCATCATCAATATGATGGAGGAGAGAACGACTATATGCAGCAGGAAGATGACTGGGATCGGGATATGCTGCTTGACCCCGCCTGGGAGAAACAACAGCGAAAGGTACGCGCTATAATCTCTTCACACCACCGGTTTAAGGTGCAAAGGGACTTTCTGCAAACCAGCAGCCTCGTTGTCGAAATGCGGAGATTTAAGGGCCCCGTCCGGAATCCGAATTGGGCTGCTGGTGAAATAGGCTTTGCATTGCGATCGCGTGTGTAAATTTATTTTGTATCACTCAGATTTGTTTGTCTCAAAACATTTGAGTACAGAGCATCAAAAGCTTGTACGTCTGTCTGTATTTGTAATCATTATAAGAAACTTGAAGAACATCTGTTGCGGGTTTGCGCATGTTCTTATTCACCACTCTGTCTGTTCATTCATTTGAGCGTTATCACGGCCCGCCCCCAGTCAAACGATCCGGACCCTGATCACCGGACACCGTGCGCCCACCTATCCTCTTCACCGCGCGCAACAGATGTCTATGGATGCGGCTCATATGATCTGCTGCGCGCGCAGAGCACGAGCTCACTTTATTTACGGTCAGGACACGCAGACTCTGTCTGGGGTTTTAACGTGTGACCCATGTAAATCTGAGAACCATTCTAGTTCCGATTCCCATTAACGATTCCAGTTCTCTAACGATTCTGTAGTATTTTTGAGGAAGTATCTTCTAAAAAACATTTACATTTACTTTCTTCGGCAGTCTGTTGTCAAATGATGAAGTTTCAGATTACAACAGAACAGATATAACAAATAACTTTATTTTGCAAAACGTATGTTTACCCCTTTTTTAAATGTATTTTTCTATATACAGCAGATTTTATCGTTTGGTTTTTATCTACACGTAGGCATATGAACAACTAGTCAGTAACTGAATTAAGTCTCACAAGTGCAGCATAATGCAAGATTTTGATTCACTTCGTGTTGATCATGACGAAAGTAATTTGCGGTTCAGTTTAGTCAGATTAATTTTGGAACATTTCATACTGATTTACACGTCTTTTTGATTCACTTATATTATTTGTTTATAGGAGTTGTTTGTTCGAGAATCGAACTTCACCGTAGATTCATTTAAGGAACCGGTTCATAAGAGTCGTCTTTCGGGTATTAGACTATACGGATTATTTCTTAGATTCAGTAGCGGTGAACAGTAGTTGCTAGCAGACACTGTCAGAGTGTTTTAATACGGTGTTCAGTGCTCATCGGTAGGAGAATGTACCGTTAACAGAGCCGAAAGTCATGAAAATCGTTTGGTTCCGGTATGTTTAACGGTCCTGATTAAGAACCGGCTCTCTGTTGCCAACTCTAGGCCCATGGCAGCTCCGTTAACGCATTCCAGTAGACCATTAGTTGGGGGAGGGGAGTGTTTATAAAAAATGTCTCGGATGTGATTTTCTGCACAGAAGTCTAAAAACTATTTGAAATATGAGTGAAACATTTGTCGCTCCCACACTCTTTTCTTCCCCTTTGGAAAACGGGGAGGAAAAAAGAACGAGTGCTGGAATCTGCTGCGGTTTGGGCTGGGCTTGTCATGGAGCGAGTCTGCCCAAAAATGGTAATAACAGACCCCGTACACGGCTGCTGGAAAACTTTCCCGGGTTACTTTTTTTTCCTTCCTCGAAAGCTTGTAGACTCCTGAATGATGTCATCAGCTACCGGCGGGAAAGACTCATGCTCAGGTATGCGGGCAGAGTCCTTCACTTCAGCTCCTACAACCATAAACCCATGACAAAACCATGTGTCAACGGGTTACACCAGCCCAGACATGCTGCTCCTACATAAAAGAGAAATTTAAAAAAAGAGGATCATCATATTTAGAATTTTTTTGACACATTAACCGCTATATATGTCATGGTGTGTATGTGTGTGTTTGTGTAGGGGTTCAGAAAGAAATGAGAGACACACAACTAGAAAAAGCCCTGAAGTGTTTTTTCCCGTCTCATGATATAAGCACTACATTGCGTTAGAGCATCATTTCCGACACTGTTCATTAATGACACACACACACACACACACACACACACACACACACACACTCCATACTGCCCATTAAACACCCTCTGTGACTTTAATGATGTGTATGTGTCAGACAAATTGGTTATTGTTCTGCTTTCTGACAGGGCTAAAAGGTCAGTAGAGAAGAAGTGAAGTAAATTCTGTTCTGCAAACACACACACACACAAACACACACACACACACATACACTGCAGGTATAGAGGGCAGCCCTCTCGTAAAAGACATATGGAAGTCAAATCTGGAGTGAATTTGCATTGAGAAAGTGAATGCCTGTGAGAAAAACGTCTGATTGGCTGCAGTTTATGTTTATGCGTTAAAGTATTTCAGCAAGTTCAGACTGGACCAATAGAATCAGAAACACATTTTCCTGTCTAATAACATCTGTGTAGGTCTGTAAGAGTTTGTCTGCAACTTCAGGGAAAAAAGGCCCTCGGGCTGGGCAGGTGTGAGGTGATTCAGCTTAAAACAGCAGCGAGACCTTATGAACTCTCTCCTTTTTGCCTGGCCCCATCTGTGAGGTCATATTTTCATTGTTTTGTTCACATGTCCCTTTCTTTTGCTTTTTAAACCAATCTGAGAAGGCTAATGGGGTCTTCAGTTACCACAGTTCCTTTTGTATTGCCACAAGACAGAATTCTGTTAGGTTTCAGCAAATATTCTGTTTACATTTACACTACTGTTCAAAAGTTTGGGGTCAGTAAGTATTTTTTAAAGAAACATACTTTTTTTAGCAGGATGCATTAAATGGATCAAAAGTGACAGTAAAGACTTTTATATTGTTAAAAAAAATCTATTTCACATAAATGTTCTTCTTTTGAGCTCTCTATTCATCATAATTCCTGGAAAAAAATGTTTTACTGTTTCTACAAAAATGTTAATATTAAATTGTAATAACATTTCACATTATTATTGTTTTTACTTTGTAAAAAATCGTACTGATCCTAGACTTTTGAATGGTGGTGCATGAGTTTCTGTTCTCACTCATTTATAGCGAATTTCTGCATCACTAAGTGGCACCAAACAGACAGAATTGCAAAAAGCAAGATTCAAACCCTCACATGTTGTCCATCCAAATCATAGACTGTAAAAAAAGATGGACAACTCACCTTCACTCTCTTCCATTGTAGAAAAGTAAAGCCGCCACTGTCCTAATATGGTGCTGACATCTTGCTCTGATTGGGGACCCTGAGTCTGTGCAGTAGAGTTGTCAATGGTACCGACTTCGGTACCAATCGGTACTGAAATTTAAAAAATGTGACTCTGAGCGCTGTTGAGCAGATTCGTAAACACCTCTGATGGCCATTGTGTTGACGCGCTCATCGGATATGTCTGTGATTGGCTACAATGATAAACGCACGGGACCGCTTGAAAGCGTTTTGAAAGCGGGAGTGGGAGCGTTTGAAAGCAGGCGTCTATCAGCGGACTGGCCCATAAACAGGACTAGTGTGAAATAAACAGTTATGGAAAATGTAGAAGTTTAACTTATAGCTCCAATCTCCTCCCGAAGATCCCCAAAAAAGTCTGTTGGCGCCTCAGTTCGCTCAGAGAAGCTGTCAATCTCAGCTGTCAATCATGATGTAATACTCCCATTATTATAGCATCAAATAACTAACTAAAACCAAACTTATTTAAAAAACAAACACTTGAACTTACATCAGTGTGATTAAAAACTACATAAAATGACAAACCATCTTTGCAAAATTTTTTTTGAAGTGTAATTTAATTGTTTAGTTTGTCTCACGTCCCATTAGATTACATGGAGAGGGCGGGGTTTATGACCTATGCTGTCTGGGACTAGCCACCTGTGGCCTGTTGCACAAAGCTGGTTTCAGTTTCTACCCAGCTAAGTTAAAGATTAATTTGAGCAAACTCTGGTTTTTCGGGGAAAATTGTTTTTTAGTGGGGTTCATTGCTATGGTTACTTACGCTACATGGCTAGCCTGCTCCTGAGCAGGTTTTGTTCTGGGTTAGAGATCGCAAACCAAAACTCGACCAATCAGCTGTGAGTAAAGTGACCTGTAGCTGATGCAATAAAGCCACTCCCCTGTATCTCTTGCTCCAAATTAAATCAGTTTATAGTGAAAACAGTTTAGAGTCAAAATTTCTCATTTTTTGCTGTTTATTATTTATTATATTTATATTAAATAAATTATAATTGTATAATTCATATGACATATTCATATAATTATTATTAATTGACAATATTAAACTAACTTTTAATTCAAAATAAATATAATACATGCATAAATATATAAAGCTTTAAAACAGGTTAAGTGTACATGTATACTTTTGAGCTCTTTGTGAAGCTATATAAATTATTTGGCCTATTTGTTAGATTCACATGCATTGATATAGTCATATATTTTCTTTCAGCTGCCTTCTCAAACTTCTCAAACTCGTTTATTCCTGCTTTGTAAATGCGTTTAATTTCATGAAATTTTTCGTAACGATCTTTTAATCTTCAGAAGATACGTGAATTGCACGGCTCTCTCGCGAGAAGTGAATCAAATGGACGTTCTCCATATTCCGTGTGATTGGCTGTTTGCCGCACGTGTCACATTTTTCGGTGCACGCGCTTCAGAGTTAATTGCAAACTCTGGATTAAACCTGAATTGACAGAAAACGTTTATACCAAGTGTTGTGAGTTGAGCCTGATCTAAACCAGGTTGGATTTATCTGGATTTGTCAACTCTAAATCTACTCTGAAACTCAACTAGCTTCATGCAACAAGGCCACTGGGGCGATCAAAATGCTTTGGCTTCACTTTTCAGGACTTGTGCGGCACACTTTGATCCAAACAGACAGTTCCGCCCCCTAAGTTGTTGTTTCATTTAAAGAAACAGTTTCATTTGATGCTGTTGGTGGCACATAAGTGGCAAATAAGCTTGTAGACTCTGAAACTTTAAGTAGTATTCAGCAAAGCTCATTTTCATCTGAAAATATGATTTTGCATTTAAATTTGCAGCAGAACAGAAGTTTTACCGCAGGCATTTCCCAAAACACTATTTTGGTAAGGGTTGAGACTCACATAATCAGGTGTCAACTATTTTTTTTTATCATCGTTTTCATATGTTCAAATGGTAGTTTAACAATTTCTAAATTGCTTGCCAAGTATATAAAGACCAAAATTTCAGAGACCTAAAACCACCCAGAACACCCTAGCAACCACTTAGCAGCTCCCTAGCAACAAGCCACTACATCCTAGCATTATGGTAGTGAGTTTCCTTCAGAAAATGTGAAAATCTGATTTTTGTATTGAAATGGCAAAATTTGTCTTCCAGAGTGCCGTGCAGTGTGTGGATAGTAGTGGGTTATTTTAAGTGTTTCCTCACTGCAGTAGTTCACTCTGCCTTGGGCAGGTTTTAAATGGTTCTGTTTGCAAGTCTTGACTGCTCTGATAAGAAAGATGTAGATCTTCAGAAACAGGAAATCTGAATTAGTCACATATCATTGGGTTCTGAGATCTATATCTGACAATTAGCATTGTGCAGTTTCTTGGTGTGTGTCTATAGGGTTTTAAAGGGTAAATGTAGGTGGAGCAAGCCTCTGGCTTTTTCAGTCTAAAGAATTAAAGTAGGTCTGCTTGTCGCAATCAATCCTCTGTTTTTCTCTGTCTCTCTCTCACTCATTCTGTTTCTCTCCATCTCTATTAGAGGGAGAAAGTTGAGTATCCCAAGGGGATACAGTGACTGTTTTTTAGCTCGTCTGAGGTGAGTTCCCTGAAATCTGTTGCATATCTCAGATCTAAGAAGAGATTTTTAATTCTCTGTGGAAATACTGACATACATGAATAACTATGTTTTAGCATTTTTTATGCAGATTTTTACAGAAAATCTGCAGCATTCCATGAAACATGGTAAAATGCGAGTACTGCTCTCTTATTGGTAGCTGAATGCATAATAAAAGTCACATGAATAGCCAGAATAAGAATATCTAATAAACCAACACACAAACAGCAGGGTATGTGTAAAATTTTGTGAATGGCAGCTGCTTCAATTACGTGGAGTTCTGAGGGCACAGATGCCATGTAGGCCTGCATATAACACGTGATGTCCTCAGGCGTCATCGCATGCCTGATTTTGTCCCTACCGCTTTATTGAAAGCTGGCCTTTTTGGTTCTTGAGCAGAAGCTTTAATTTAGCCAGTGTGTTGTACCGAGTGACCATACAGCATTAGAAATTATTTTTAATGCTCTACATTTCAATGTGGTTGTTATCAGTGGTAGAAAGCAATGGTGGCAGTGTCACAGCTCTCTAAGGCCATAACCATGTCTTGAACATTGTGTGGGACCAAACCAATTTTTGGGGGATGAGGGCTAATTTGGCCATATCTGATTATTGGTATGGACTTGTCCTCATGTGTTTGTGGTGGTTGGTTACCCTGCAGCACTTCGATGCAGACTTCAATTTATTGCTTTTCTATAGCTTGCCGTCTGTTCTAGTCAAAAAATTTGAACAAATGTGTTCAGTTTTGTTTTATTAAAAAATTATAGGGCAGATTGAAAAAAGTCCCAGTGCAGAAAGTGTATAACTTCATTAAAAACAGTAAGATTGTTACATTTTTCATGCATAACCTAATTACTATCAGTGAGATAATCCATCACTATTTCTTTCTTGACATCATAACCAGCACGTCTGTGAACACACACAGCTGTCCCCACCAGAATGACATGCTTAATGACATCCATGACACAGTTTCTGCCATTTCCTGTCCTGGGGTTTGATGTTGGGACATGATGAGGTACTTTATCCCTCGCTGTGCTCTTTCAGCCAATGAAAGAACAGCTTGAATAGATCTACAATAGTGTAGAAAATGCTGAAACCTCATTTACTCTGTGTGTGTGTGTGTGTGTGTGTGTGTTTGTGTGTGTGCTCGAGCCAGACCAAGATGCTGTGGGATGCAGTTTATTGATGTGTGTGTGTGCATTCTTAAAAAGTTTCTTTTATTGACTGTGTTTAGTCCTCCAGTGGCTCTGCAGTTTGCAAAGTCAAATTTGTCAATTCAGACTTTTTATCTTAGTGAAAGTCATGCTCTTCATGCAAATCATCACGTGCCGCTCCTAACCTGATGATGTGCTCAAAAAGAGGACTTTGTTCCCTGGGACTATCTGACAGAGTTACCAAGAACCAGGCCGTATTGTTCCTCATATATAACCTGTGTAGATAATGAAACATTGCCCAGAGCTGTAACAAGCCGCAATGAGGAGATGTGCACATAAACTGTGTGTGTTTTAACTTTAATTAATGTAAAAGCAGTGATCTGAGCGCGTCAGCGTTTAGCTCTAAATGAAGCCGCTGGCTGTTGATAGGATTATTAATGAGCCATTAAAATGTGTGTCTGGAAACCTGAAAATAAGAGACAGGCTCACCTTAGGAGGGTGTAGTGTGTGTGTGTGGGGGGGATGGCTAATGTGGAATGCGTGTGGAACCGAGACAGTGGGACGCTCGTCTCAGGGGCTGATCAGCACTTCCTGTCTGGAAGAGAAAGCCAGCAGACACCAACAAACAGCCTACTAATAGACAGATAGGGCGAGAGAGAAACAGATGGAAACTAAAGTAGATCTAAAGTAGATAAGGTTGTAAGTTCAGTACTAACATTTTAGTAGTCAGTACCAGTACCAGTAAATTTTGCGGTTCTCGGTAACAATTTTGGTACCAGAGCAAAAACTGTTAAGTACTTTAAAAAATGTTGTCCCGTTTTGTGTCATCCATTGATTATCACTGTCAATCGTCACAGTTGCAATTGCGCATTTAAAGGATTAGTTCACTTTAAAATGAAAATTACCCCAAGCTTTACTCACCCTCAAGCCATCCTAGGTGTATATGATTTTCTTCATTCTGATGAACACAATTGGAGTTACATTAATAAATATCCTGACGCATCTAAGCTTTATAATGGCAGTGAACAGAACCAACGAGTTTGAAGCTCAAGAAAGTGCATCCATCCATTATAAACGTACTCCACACCAGTGTTAATTTTGACAGCAAATTTTGATTTAGTTTTAGTCATAGTCTTTTGACTAAAATGCCATTTAGTTTTAGTCATATTTTAGTCGTCGGAAATTGTTTTAGTCTAGTTTTAGTCGACTAAATATCATTAGATTTTAGTCGACATTAAGTAAGCATTTCTCTGACAATACACAGATCCAATACATTGATACACATCTGATATTCTCCAAACTGTTTAGTTCACTTAAGACATAACCAACTGTACTTTACTCGCCAAAGCGGACGTTTTTTGACCATTCAAGTGCAAAAAGACAAGAAAGAGAGCTCAGTTCAGTAGGCTACTTGTCAGGGACTGACACACTTATCATTGAGGTACTATTATAGTTTTTGTTTAAAATTTTGATTAGATTTGATTTTTAGTTGTTCTGCCTTCATTGTAATTTTAGTTAAAAGTTTTAGTTTTTTTTTTTTGTGTCTTTTAGTTTTTGCTTTTGAATGTCTATATAGTTTTTTTATTTCTGTTTTAGTTATTTTAGTACATCAGGTTAAACTAAAGCTTCGAAACTAGATGAAATAAAATACGTTTACATTTTTTATATATTTATTTTTTATTTCAGTTAATGTTTATTTCAAGTAATGGAGATTTTTTTATGGTTTTAGGTTTAGTTAACTATAATAACCCTCATACTTGTAAAATATATTGAATAATGTGTCAAATAATGTTCTTAGATACAGTAGTTTACTATGAATTAAATAGAAATTAAATTAAATACAGTTTATTGTGTAAACAAAATAACAATAACGACCAGGAAAAAATAATAATTTTATTTTTTAATAATAAAAAACACCGTGACTCTTATTCTGAAATTTCTGCAGTCCGCACTGTAGCAGGCTGCTCATTTAAGTTCAGATGAGGGAGATAAAATATGCATTCTTACAACTGTCTAAAACATATTACCATATAGTAATATATATATATGTAGTAAACGTCATAATTCATCAACATTAGTTTATAAGCAATCGCTTGGCATAAATGTGTGCTATTCATTAATTGTGAAGTAGTCTGAAGTGCTGCTGGACGAGCCTGTAGAGTGCGCAACAGCGCCGCTTTTCCCGCGGTTAGATCAGCACGTTACACTTCAAATGTGCGCATCTTCCACACAGGACTGCAGTCCTGACTGGATATCTTCCCAAATCGTCCCTCTCTATCATTTTCGGCAATTTTCGTTGTTATGCAATGACGAAAATTAGAGTAGATTTTAGTCATAGTTTTAGTCATTCAAAACGCATTTTTATTTAGTCTCGTCTCGTTTTCGTCAGTGAAAAAATGTCATTGACGAAAATTGTGCCGAAAATTATTCGTCAACAAAATGAACACTGCTCCACACGGCTCCAGGGGGTTAATAAAGGCCTTCTGAAGCGAAGCGATGCGTATGTGTGATGCGTATGCGTAACACCTTCGTTCATCTTCGGAACACAAATTAAGATATTTTTGATAAAATCCGATGGCTCAGTGAGGCCTGCATTGAAAGCAAGTTAATTTACACTTTCAAATGCCCAGAAGCGTATAAAGTTATATTTAAAACAGTTCATGTGACTATTAGGCTTGCTACGGTAGTCAGTGTTACAGGTGTTACCCACCGTGGCACCGAGGTTAATTTTTTTTCCACTTTAACGCGTTAAAAATAATTGCATTTAATGCAATTAACATAGTATCCATTTTCTGTGTTATATGATCAAGCTCTTATTCATGCTAATGCTTTTAAACCATTCAAGCGCGACAAGGCAAAAGAGAACGCGCTGTCTGTGAATGTCCTGCCTATGTGACACACACACACACAACGCGCGCGCGCCAGTATCGAGTTCTCTTCTGCACTTAACGAACCATAACACACACAAATTATGCCAAAATGTCTGTTTTGTTGAGTGTTTTTCAGTAAGAGTAACCCACCATTCAATTGCCATTAATTTGAAAGTGAAAGTCGGCCTTTCCGTAACAAAACATCGAAAGCTCAGCCGAACAGCTGATCATAGCTGTACAGGGCGGGTTTTTATTTTTCATGTCAAAAACATTCCTCGTCGCGGAGAGCGCAGTTCATGGTTGCATAGCAATGACAGACGCCACGGGAGCGCAAGCGCTTTGGAAACAAGGAGAAAGCGACGTGGTCGCGCTTTCCACACGTTTTTAGACGCCATATGTGAACGGCCCCATAAGCGGTTTAAAAGACAAAAAGAGGTAGAAGTCCCGGCCCCTGGTGACACCGGTATTACCCATGTTGTCACATGTCAATTAACCGGTAGGAAAATTTTCTCACTGTCACATCCCTAGTGACTACAGTGGTTCAACCTTAATGTTATGAAGCGACGAGAATACTTTTTGTGCGCCAAAAAAACAAAATAACGACTTTATTCAACAATATCTAATGATGGCCGATTTCAAAACACTGCTTCATGAAGCTTCGAAGCTTTACGAATAATTTGTTTCGAATCAGTATTTTTCTTACACAAACGCATCGCTTCGCTTAAGAAGGACTTTATTACCCCCCGGAGCTGTGTGAAGTACGTTTATGATGGATGGAGGCACTTTCTTGAGCTTCAAACTCGTTGCCCCCGTTCACTGCCATTATAAAGCTTAGACGCGTCAGGAGATTTATTAATATAACTCTGTAAGTCATATACACCTTAGATGGCTTGAGGGTGAGTAAAGCTTGGGGTAATTTTCATTTTAAAGTGAAAAAATCCTTTAAATATAGTTGTCAACCCAGTACTTAGTTCGTTTGAAAGCAGCGTCTCTCACCAGGTACCGAATATACCTGGTACTCAGTATTACCGGTACTAAAGAAATGTCTTTTTTTTTTTTTTTACTACTGTCCAGTATCAGTAGTACTGGTATGTTTGACAACCTGCAGGTGTGAGATGAGTTTAAGTTTAGGCTAATACACAGGGTTATGGGTTTGTTTAAAGTTTCCTTACAAAACACCACTAATGCAAAAGATAAACGGTGAGACAGACAGGCGTTTTATCTGTTGAATGGGGATGATGTCATTGTCTGTGTGTGTGCGGTCAGCATTTTCTTTAAACAGGTAACAGCTGTTACACCTGTCCCACGTGCACACCTGAGTGGGCGGAGCTAATGCGAGGAGCAGATAGGCTTTTGTGTCTTGAGAGGCTTTATTCCTGATGTCTTTCTCTGGCTCTCACACTGAGAATGCATGTAATGTATGAACGCCAATGCAGTGGATTAGGGATGTACTGATATTAAAGTTCTGGCTGATACTGAAAAGTTATCTGGCATAACATGGAAATAATTATTAAATATTAAATAAGATTATCATTTAAATACTAAGTTTGAATAATTAAACAACAATATCAAATAATATTAAATATACAATTTCATTAAAAAAATTTTTTTTTTATCATTTTTATCATTTTTTATGAATTTAGACATCATAGCATTATAATGTACAGTATGAAAAATGGATGTTCATGTTAAGATCCGTTAAAGATTACATTTAACCGTGTTACTAAATTATTAGTTTATTTTAGAAATAAACTTTTTAAGTGGGTGCAAAGGTAATCTAGATGTGATTGTTCCATTTTTAGGTGAACTATCCCTTTAATGTGATGGTTTCTCTTCTAGGACACCTAATTTTAATTTCAGGGGTTTGTTAAAATAAATTGAAAAGATGTCTTAGGAAAGTACAGTTAGAGAAAAGATCTAGTATCATTCGTTTGCAGATGCCGCTTGGTTTTCACTGATATTTAAAGATTTTTGAGTGCCCACAGGAGCCACTATATGCCATGCATGTGAGAGATTTTGCAGGTGGATCTATAAAAATGTAGTTTTCTCTCTCTATAGCAGTAAATAAACGGGTCATTTGCTTGGCTTATGGGGGAGTTTGTTTGTGTGTGTGTGTGTGTGTGTGTGTGTGTGTGTGTGTGTGTGTGTCTCAGGCCGCCTGATTGTTTGTAGGTTTTCTGGCATTCGTAGTTGCTATGGCAACCCCATGACGATGAGCTGAGCTGTGCTGTATTTCACACCAGCGCGAGGAAGAGAGAGAGAGCAGGAAAAGAAAGCAAGAGAAGGAGTGAATAGAGGGTTAAAAAAGAGCTATTATGAAGAAATATTTGTGGTCTAGGTGTGAGGAAATCTAGCAGCATTCCTGCTGAGTGAGCAGAGATCTGCTGCCTGACTATATTTACATGCATTTGTATGCGTATACATTTGCATGGCCATGCATGGATATCTTTATATATGTGCATGTTTGAATGTCCCTTTTTGTTTTGTTCAGCAAGAATGCATTAAACTGATCAAAAATGAAGGTTTTATAATAAATGCCGTCCTTTGAACTTTATATTCATCAAATAATCCTGAAAAAACTGTTTATTGATTACAAATAATAATAATAATAGTAGTAGTAGTATTAATATTAAATGTCTCTTAGGTTGAGCACCAAATCATCATATTAGAATGATTTCTGAAGGATCATGTGACACTGAAGACTGGAGTAATGATGCTGAAAATTCAGTTTTGCCATCACAGGAATAAATTATATTTTGAAATGTATTAAAATAGAAAACAGTTATATTAAATTGTAATAATATTTCACAGTATTACTGTTTTTGCTGTATTTTTGATCTGCACAAATAGTCACATATTCGATCTGTAATAATTATTTGAAAAATAAAAATACTGTTCTAATTTTGCTACATGTTGCTTTGCTGGCCGTTAAATGCAGTAAATCCATGATAAATCCTAAGCATACAAACTAAAACTCACAGTAGCTATGTTTCCATCTAGAATTTAACTTGTGCGCAAAATTGGAATATTGCATAAAACATTTGTGAATAAAGCAGTTTCCATCCAGTGAGCCAAAGAGAACAAAAACGTAACTTCCTGATAAACTGGCACTAAATATCACTAAGAAAAATAGAAGTTGCTGCAGTAGGAGAAGCCACTGTATATAATAAATTAATTGTTCCTCAGAGTGCATAGATGAAACACAATAAACGTGGTCATGTTATCTTGCTTTCGGAGGTGAATGCCTGCTGTTTAACTCTATAAACTTGAATTTTTTCTCACACAGTAATTTTCAATTTGGGTGCACTACACAATACATATTGTCACTATCCATGATTAGGCATGTGACGGTATCAAATTTTCATGTTGTGATAATTGCTGAAGCTTTTATCACGGTATACGGTATTATCACGGTATTGAAATAAGATGCAAAAAAAGTGTTGTAATATAACAGGTTTAAGAACTCTTTTTCTTATAACAAAAAGAACTCTGAACATTTAAATACAATAACGCAATACACACACAAAAATAAAGTACAAGGTTTCAAACAGATTAAAGTGCAAAAGAATTATAAAGATCAACAGGTAACACTTTACAATAAGGTCTCATTATTTAACGTTAGTTAATGCATTAACTAAGATTAATAATGTTTTGTTACAGAAGGTATTATTTTCTGTTAATGTTAAAAAATACAACTGATCATTGTTAGTTTTAGTTCAGGTCCATTAAATAATAGTTACAACTTTTTAGTAATGTTATTAAACCAGGTCCATTAAATAGTAGTTACAACTTTTTAGTAATGTTATTAAACTTTAACTAAGAAATTAACATTAACTAGGATTAATAAATGCTAAATATTTTTCATTGTCAGTTTTGTAATAATGAATTAACATGTTAACTAATGAAGACTTGTGTCTTAAGTTTTACTGAACAATAACAAATAATCAGAACATTTTCAATCATTCTAGCATGTTGTAGTCCAGATTAAAATGTAAAAATGTTTAAGTTTGAAAATAAATAGCCTTTTAAGTTTTTAAATATTAAGTATTTGGTGCTGTGATGAACAACATTGTGAATACAAAAAAACTAAATGGCTATTTGAAGGATTTTAGATACTGTTCAGTAGTGCAGTTGATTTGTTTACGGGGTTTCCGGGGTAACCGCAGAATTTATGCTGTTTCATCAGTGCCCTCTGCTGTGACACGATATATTGTTACACCCCTAGTCTTTAGTGAACATAAAGAGTTGGGAGAAAATCGGATACGTGTCTGTGTAGATCCGTGCATTCAGTCTTAAAGTGACAGTAGCCTAATAACCTTGTTGCTTGTGTCATTCATGTTAATCAAACAACAAAACACAAAGAGAAAATCACTTCTTGCTCTTGACTGAATAACTTCAGTAGCTTTAATAAGAATCAATTCATATTTAATTCATAAAGTGAAGTCCATGTAGTGTTTTTTTTTTTTTGTTTACTCAATTTCTTACTTGAATGCTACTTAAAAACACCTACTGTAGCTAAAATGTAAGCACTGTTTATTTAATTTGTATGTTGTATTTGTCCTATTATTTGTAATTTGCATCTTTGTTCTTATTTTTAATTACAAAGATAAAATGATGAAAAGATTTGATGATAAGATTTTGGTCCACCTCTACTTTGACCTAAGTGGTCTGTCATTTTTTTTTCTTTTATATTTCATTACCTTGTATCGCAAAATTTTTAAATTAGGGAAATTAGTTTGGCTATACTACTCAGCGACTTGCAAAATAGTCTTAAATACCAACAAAAAGAATCGTGATAAAATCATCAATAATGATCCTGCCTGAAAAAAATGTGATAATGTATTTTTGCCATATCGCCCACCCCTAGTTATCATAATATCCCCACTACAATTAGAAATCACATGAAATCCAAACAATGAACCATCGTTTTTGAACAGTTGGAAAAGTTGCATCTTAGGGGCTGTTTACACGACACCGTTTTCAACTAAAAACTGGAAAACGTTTTATGCGTTTTGGCCATTCATTTACACGACAATGGTGTTTTGGTGGCCTGAAAACGCAAACTTTTGAAAACGGGTTTCAAAGTGCAAGTTTTTGAAAACGATACCGTTGTCATCTCCGTGTAAACTGCAAAAATGTGAATCTGTGAAAGCGGTGACGTCATTCACATGTGTATTACATATTTAGTGTATCCACCTTATTTTTCAACTTGTTTTATGTGAATGTGCGAGACTTCCGATTTATTAGCCGCTATTGGAAAATAACGAGGAGAATATCAAAGTGCAGTAAACTGTAAAAATAAGGTGGATAGGCATGCGCCAACTACTTGTCTGGCATGTGTAATACAGTGTTTTTAGTCATTTTCGTGGATCCGTGTGAACGGGAATAGTTTTGATAATGTTGTATTCTGTACAAAGAAAAAAACTTTTCCATTTTTAGTACCTCGTTGTCGTGTAAGCATACCCTTAAAATTCTTCCCCTCATTAAATTCAGTCCTCTGTTGAACTGCCCTTGAACAGAAGAGCACATCTTATGTAAACGCACCCTAAGAAAACCAGTCACCCTAATTACACAGGACTTCTTTAAAAAATGATTAGTCGACTAGTCGCTTACGTTGCCCATCGGCTAGTTTTTTTGAAAACGTGTCGTTTTCAAGGTGCACTTTCACTTTTGTCGCATCACTTACATAAACCTATAGTAGCTCATCCTATCTTTGTTTGTTATTCATAGTTTTTTTGTCTTCCACGTTTTTGATACGCATTACAGTGGCTGGAATATTGTAACAGCTCTTGCGTGTTCTTATCCATGGGGATCGGCTGTATCCCATCATGTAGCAGACTTGTCTCCCCTCATGTCCAGATCTAGAATTTTCTCCTCACCTCTTAAAGTTGGAACAATCTCCTGCTTTTACATGCATAAACTGAAGGATCTCTGATTCTGTTAAGTGGCATATCAATCGTATTAGTGTGTGAGTGTGTTTAGCTTCTGTTCTGCTCCACAGCTGTTTCTCATCAGCTCGCTAACATACCGAAGAATCCTGAAGCCACAGATACTCAGCGCTGCCATGACAACCCTTGTAGAGCGCTCACCCTCCCTTACTCTCCCTCTCACTGTCACAATCAGGCATGGTTGTAAATGATTACAGAATTACCAAAGTATTCAAGTGCATGTATAGCACAGGTGTATGAAATAAATAAAACTGGTTAAAGGGTTTTAATAACTTGTGCTGTTTCAGGCTTTGTGTAGCACCTGCCGCTCTGCAAATCCTTCTGCAGGGTCCCAGCATTAGAGAAAGTTTATTTTCAACAGTGTCACTGATCCTTTCAGTCTGATCTTAACAGTTTTGTGAACCTCTTGAACCTTTTTCTTATTTAATTTTGAAGGGGATGTTTATGTACTGTAATAGTTTTAAAGGGACAGCAGCAAAACATAGTGTGTTTAGATGGTGAGAGTGTGAAAAATTGTGAAAAAATGAAATTTGAAATGTAAACTTTGACAATAAAAAACAATATTATTTTTTTTATTGTGGACATTAGAATTGTTTTATATGAAAATGAGAAAATTAGTATATGACCCATTTAAAACAACAAATAATTAAAATAAAATGAATAACGTTTTTCAGTATCATTTACCGTTTGATGTTTGGAATAGATTTTGTAAAGTTTGAAGAATGTTTTAAGTGACTATTTTGTATTTTCATTTTTAATGCTGTTCTTTCTTTGGTTTCCAGAATTTATTCCCAGTCTTATTTGAACATTACAGGCATTTGTTGCTCTTAAATTCACATTGTGTTTTGGTTTTATTTCTCTTCTCAGCTCTTATAAACTCTTTTTCAGACGTTTACTGCATGGTGCAATTCTCATCTACGGAAGGCGGGGACGCAGATCGAAAACATTGAGGAGGATTTTAGAGACGGACTCAAACTCATGCTGCTCCTAGAGGTCATCTCAGGTCAGTGACATCTTCTATCTTCACCGTATCTTCTTTGATATTATCAAAGGATCCCTAGATCCAGGCTGAAGAAAAGGGGTGACCGGGCTTTTGCCATAGCTGGCCATAAATTGTGGAACAGCCTAATGCTTTCTATCTGAATAATCTCGAAAGAATCACTTTTTAAAGCAAAATCTCTTTGAGAAGGTTTATAATCTCTGGGTCAAATGGGGCTAGTCTAAGCTTCAATTATGTGATTATGTTTTACTGACATACTGTTGATATTGATATTGTTCAAGCATAGAATTTGCATAACTTTCAGGAACCTGTTTTAGTCTCCTGAGGGCAGTGTGATGTTGTGTGTGATGTAATATTATGATCCTGGATATTTAAACTGTCTTTCTCTGTAGGAGAACGCTTGGCCAAACCAGAGAGAGGAAAAATGAGAGTCCATAAGATCTCCAATGTGAACAAAGCTCTGGACTTCATCGCCAGCAAAGGAGTCAAACTGGTTTCTATTGGAGCAGAGGGTAGGTCTCCCCCCTCCAGCAGTGACCTATATCCTGCAGGCTTCCAGGGTCATGGGTTCAGTGTTCCAGCATGTGGGATCAATGGCTATCAGATGATCTGCCTGTATGTTGTATGTGTACATCTCATGTCACATGAAGTCCCTCCCCCTTCCAATACAGTTAAATAGGTTAGACATGCAGTCTAACCTGACATATATTAGACCTATCTGACAGTGTGTATGTATTTTTTCTGTTACCTGCTCTCTCTCTGTCTATTTTTAATCCAGAGCAGCATTCCAGACAGATTAGCCATCTACCAAAGCCTTTGCCTTGGTAACATACTGTTACCAGTTTGTGTGTGTGTTTGTCTGGCAAAGCTGGGATACACATACACACAAGCACATACTGGGATGTGTGTGGAGTGTATTATGAGATTAGCCTAAGAAGATGGAGAGGAAACACATGCATGCTTATCTAGATATTTAAATGGTGACTTCCAATTACAATTATGTGTAAAAAAACAAATAATTAAAATGAAACTTTTTTGCATATTTAAAAGTGAATACAGACATTATTTAGTCTTTATATAATTTTTAAACCATTTTTCCTTTTGAGAATGTCTCCAAAAAGGAGCTTTTGGGGACATTTTCAGCAGTTTTGTATTTAAAAGTTTAGATAGTTTAGTTCAGTTTAATCATATCAAAGAAAACAATCTATCAGAGCTGTTCTCCTGCACTTTAGACTCTAAAACCCTGCTAAACACCTGCTCAAAAACTGCTCACTTTACAGTCTTAATTATGAAAGGTTGTATGATATTTAAGATATAATAGAATTATTTGGAATAAGGGTGGAGTTGTGATGGTGCAGGGATGCCAGAGGAATTTTCACAGGAGTGAAGCAAGCAGCCATTTATGGGTGAATTTTGCAAAACCTGTCAAGAACATGTCCAGGTCATATTTCACCCAGAAAATCAAAAGAAAAAAATGAACAATAATTATTTTAAGGAAATTAGGGGTGACCCTGAATAGTCGATTATTCGATGCTTCGATAGGAGGAGCCTGATTCGACTCCCAATCTCACAGTCGAATCTTCGCAGAGGTGTTATGAAACGAGATATGGGGGTGCTCAATATCTGATTTTACATAGACGTACCAGTTCTCTCCCAATAGGTTAATATACAGCCTGTTATGATAATGCTGTAAATAAAATGTGAAAAGAAAGAAGCTTTTAATAAATATTTTTAATGTGCGTGAATAAATCCAACCACCCCTGTGACAGATTTAAGTTTCACTTCCATGATCCGTGACCAACAGAGGGCATCTTGGCGGCAGGGATTAATTCTTTAACAATGTCTGGGATAAGAAAATCTAAAGTGTAGAATTGGATGCACTTTGAAATGGTAAAGGATGATCCAAAAAACGCAAGATGCAAGATGTGCCAACAGCTCATGTCCTACCATTCAACAACGACAAACATTGCGGCGCACTTCTGCCGGCCAACGTTTACAAGTTGACTAGCGCACTATTTGAAAAGATTCAAACGGACACAGGCAGATCGTGTAAAAGACAGGATTTTTTTCGGTCAGGTAGTGTACAAGTGATTTCAAAACATTTCAGCCGGTTCTAATTAGATTTTTGGATGCTGTGAATGTTTAGCTAAAAAGGCTGCCACTCCAGTTTAGCGTTTATTGTCTCTGCAGTTAAAACGACAAAGTTGACAATTCTGGCTATACTTTAGTTATTTTAATAATTTCTTTAATTTTAATTTATTTATTGATCACTCTGGGTTATCTAATTTAACTATTTGTGGCTTGTGTTTTGAATATATGTTCCCCTGCACTTCAGGCATTTTGCAGTTTTGACTTGATTATGACTATTTCATTTTTTTAAAATGATTTTTATTTATTAGAACGGTATATTCTGTTAAAATTAATTTTTGATTGTTTTTTGGTGCATCGATGTTGCGCTGTATGTTAAAGCTTGCTCGCACAGGCAATTTAGCTGATTTAATTTGATTTGCCGACATGTGAAATGCATATCTGTCTGCAGTGTGGCCTTTCTGCAGTTATTTATATATATATTTAAGGTTTACTGATCCAAAATGTTTTTATTAAAAGTTTTCTTCTGTATCTTTGTGTGGTGTTCTGTACATCGTCCCAGAATGTTTATCCACATTACCTTTCATTTCAGTTTAAAAAAGATAAAAATCATTGTCAGTTTCGTATATCACTTGACAGGCAGTTTGGTCGCTTTATTAGAAAGTTGTTTCTCTGTGCTGTGTGTGAAAGAAAATAAAAGTTGTCTTAAGGCGCGGGTATAGGCCTTACTTCATTTTCCGCGTCCCGCTCCATCTCGTGCACAGTTGAGCACGCGAGCCTTTCAAAGTAGCCTATACTCCTTTGGACTTAAGTGCGGAAAGAGTTCCTGCGCACTCATATATGATTCGACTATTAGTCGAATATAGGCAATCTGATTCGAAGCTGATTCGACTATGTAAATCCGTATTCGGGACACCCCTAAAGTAAATTAAGTAAATGTCATAATTTTCATAACAATTAAGCAATTTACTGTATCATTACTGTAATGCAATAAATAAATAAATAAAATGGAGGCCAGCTAATAAGAGCTGTGCAGATAAGCCTCACTCCCCTTGCCTCAAGAGGCACACTAGCGACTAATGCTAGAGGCTGCAGTCTTTAGCCTCCTGTTAGTGCGCCCCCTTCCCACGCCAGAGACCCGGGTTCAAGGCCCACACATCGCGGGGCGAGTAGGACCTAAGGGGTTTACATATATATAGGCCTATATGATGCAGAATTATATAATCTGTTTCTGATTCTGATATGGCTTTAGTTTATAAAGTGATCTCATTTTTGAGCTTTTACAGTAAAATGATGCTGGTGTGCTTGTGTTTGTTCTGCTCAGAGATTGTTGATGGAAATGCTAAGATGACTCTGGGGATGATCTGGACCATTATCCTCCGCTTCGCCATCCAGGACATCTCAGTCGAGGGTATATATAAATATATTACGCACACACACACACACACACACACACACACACTTTTAAGTTTATAAGTGGTGCATTAGATCTTGAAGAAAAAGACACTAGGTAGTTCATTTGTGTGTGTTAAATATCATGAGAGTTAACAGAATGACTACTGACTTATATTAGCATAATTAAATACGGTTCTGCTCTTTTGGATTTCTTGGATATTCACTATTAAATACACACAATGTCAGGAATGTGTGAGTCATGACAACTTTGTCTTTCCATTACTGAGATTACATTTGATACGTGTGTGTGTGTGTGTGTGTGTGTGTGTGCAGAGACCTCAGCTAAAGAAGGCTTGTTGCTGTGGTGCCAGAGGAAAACAGCTCCCTACAAAAATGTCAACATTCAGAATTTCCACATCAGGTGAGCAGACAGGAAATGAGCCTTAGGGAGAAACAGATTGAATGATGGGAAAAGAGCAAGACTGACAGAGATACTGCAACTGAACACTGAGCTACAGCGTCATATATTACTTTTCTCTGTGTGTGTCTCTCTCTGTCAGTTGGAAGGATGGATTGGGCTTCTGTGCACTCATTCACAGACATCGTCCAGAGCTCATTGATTACGGTAAACTGCGCAAGGTAAGGCATTGCGAGAACCTCTGACCATATATACAGACCAGCAATATAAAAGACAATAACCTATGTTTTGATGTTTGCTTTCACTCAGGACGACCCAATGACTAATCTGAACACCGCCTTTGATGTCGCTGAGAAGTACCTGGACATCCCTAAGATGCTGGATGCAGAAGGTAAGACATGTAGAGGACAGGTTTTTTTCTGTTCCACTTCACTGTGAAACTAGGTTAGACCTCTGTCTAAATATAGAGCTGTAGGAGGCACACAGGTATGTGTGTAGGTTGAATTACACCCCATTACTGCAGGTGTGATTGTGGATGTTCCCTTAACATTTGGCCTGTTCGGAGGGATTTTTAGGATAATGTGCTGTGATGTTTCGTGATGAGATTGTTGCAGTGCTTGAACTGGATTGATATTCATCAAACATTCTGGTTAAGGTTTGTTTTTAAACTCCATTCAGCCCAAATATGCAGTTTGCTATTAAACTTTGTTTTGCAGATAATTTCAGTCTTAGGTGTGCTATCTGTTTTTAGCTTTTGTGAACGTTATACTTTTTGAACTGGCTGCCAATAGCTGCTCGCATCAAATTGAAGGCTCTGATGTTTGCCTATAAGACAACCACTGGCTCTGCACCACTATACCGAAGCTTGCGTTCTTTTGTGGTGCCATCCCAAAGAGGATGCTTCCCTGCTGTTGGAATGACCTGCCTAGCTCTATCTTTAGCCATTTTCAAAAAAAAAAAAACTCTTTTTCATCAACACTTGAACCAGTAATATTAGCCCTTATTTTTTCTATTTCTATTCTCTCTCTATTTATTTAAAAAAGAAAAAAATCCTTGCTACGAGCACTTTGCTGGAATAACTGGGACTTGACACGGCACTTGCATACTGTTGCACTCGTGTTGATTTGATTGCTTCTATTGTTCTCATTTGTAAGTCGCTTTGGAGAAAAGCGTCTGCTAAATGATTAAACGTAAATGAACAAAAAAAGCAAGACGGCGGTTATGTTGTCATAATATGTGCATACTGAATTGTGATGGGTCTTCTTTCTTACATCCATATGCATACTGAATTTTGTCTTTTCTTTCTTGCAACTTTTACTATTTAAATATGAAGCCACTTGACCCTGCAGAGATGGTGTCTACTTTATGTGTGGATTGATATTCAGATGTATAAAAAATAATACACATTTTTACTGGCCCCACCACAGAAGATAACACATTTTATTTTTAAAAAATGTTTAGTTATATGTCCCAGAAAATATTTATACTAACACATATTTTTTGAATATGTATAGTATTTATAATAATATATATTTAATATAATACCCACTTAATATTTGTTTATTTATTAGAACATATCATATTTATTAGAATATATAAATAAATGTTAAAATTTCTTTTAAAAAAGTCATTATATTTTTAATTTGTAATAAAAGCTTGAAATTATACAGCTATAATGTGTCTCCATCAGCTAGATAATCTTGCTTTGGTAACATAATTCAACCAGCACAATTTGCAACAACATTTATTTTATAACAAAAGAAGAAATGTTAAGTGGCTAGAATGGAACACTTCATTTACGCAAAAAGCCAAAAACCTAAACTTTACCATTATTCTTTTGCTGCTCGAAAGCACTAGTATTTCCTGGAGGAAATACAAATCTTGTTTAAACTTGTTAGGCATTTTTTGAAGATAGTTTCATTTTAGGTTGATTATAATCAGGGCCGACGCCAATGAGGGACATTCACGGGCAATGCCCCCCCCAAACGAGTTACTGTGCCACCCTCCCTCCCCGCTTGACGCGAGCAAACGTGAAAGCAAAAAGTGGCTGAACATGATTTCCCCAACCCTCTCTAGAAATATAAAATGCCCCTTGATTTATGTGCCCTGGCGCCAGCTCTGATTATAATGGTTTCATTTCTCCATTCACGTTAATAATTCTTTCTTTACACAGGAAATCACCTCGTATGGGGCTCTGAAGTGTGTGACTATGTGTGATGTGCTCTGATTATTAATTTTTTCTCTCATTACTTTAATATCACCCCCTTCTTTCTCTGCAGATATTGTTGGTACGGCCCGTCCCGATGAGAAGGCCATCATGACCTACGTTTCTAGCTTCTACCATGCCTTCTCTGGGGCGCAGAAGGTATCGCAGGGCACCCCCCTCCCAATGTCATGAACTTCTACACTCACCCAATAAGTCCCTCCCATCACTCTGTTTCTGCTCACTGGTTACTGTGTTCACCAGTAGCAGTGATTACTGGATGTCGTGGTTTCCCGTGACCGTGACTACACTCCTAACAGTCTGCCTCTCTCTGACTCTTTGCAGTGCTAAGCTCCGCCCCTCAGGGCTCATGCTCCTTCTACAGTTGCATGAGTCTTTCCACCTGTTGCATGAAGGAAGTTAATTCTTATGATGAAGGCATGAGTGTGTCTCCACTTCAGTCTCCTAAAAAATACCCAAACATTCACGGCATCAATGAGACTTCCTGAAGACCTCTTCATGCCTTGTATCATTTCTGTAGAACTGTGCCCGTATGTCTTTGTGTCTATGCAGTCTTTTACTCTGTGCTTTTTTTCTCTCCCTTCCTCTCCACCTCCTTTTCTCCACCTCTCTCTCTGTTCCTGCTCCCTCTTTCCCTGGGCAGATATCGTTAGTACGTTGCGTCCCGATGAAAAGGCCATCATGACGTATGTGTCATGTTACTACCACGCCTTCTCAGGCAAACAGAAGGTGAGCGCAGACCGACATCAGCCAGTCAGCTTCCACATCAAAATCCCAGTCAAATCTAGACTGAAAGAGATGTGATATTACATGTTCTTCACTGAACCGAACTTCCTTGTAAAAAAGAAGTACACTTTAGCATACTCTTAAAAAAAAGAGTACTTATTAAGGAAATTATATACTTTAAAAGAATATTTTGTAACAGAATTTAATATTTTCAGACAATTGCATGTTATTTGCAATTAAATGAAAATATATTATAGTGTAAATTTATTTATTAAATGCAATTAGTTACTTAAAAGTGCTTTTGACCCACTTAAGTACATCTTAATATATAATTTCACAATTACTTCTATTGATTGTCTTTGAAATGTTTAAGTGTGCTGCTGAATGTACAAAAATTTCTATTCAATTATATGTCATGTGATTAAATTAGACATTTATGATGAAGTTACAGTTAATTACATTTAAAATGTATTAACTTTAAATATCTAATAACACACTACAGTTAAAATTATAATCAAGTATTTTATATTTGTGTTATTATGTTAAACACATCAACACGTACTTTAAAGTAAAACTTTTATTGTTACATTTACAGAGTGCACTTTTTAAAAGTGTACTTAAGTGTGTTAAGAAAAACAGTTTAAGTTCACTTATTGTAAGTGGGCTTTTTAGGTTAATATTACATTATCCATTATATTATGGAAATACAGTTTTTTTTTTTTAAATATCTTGGTTGCACTTTATTTTACAGTATTTGCACTTTCAATGTACTTACAGTGTACTTACCCACAAAAGTACTGAGTAATATAAGGCAACTACATGGGTTAAGTTAAGGTTTAGAGGTAGGTTCAGGGTTATTACCCAGTTAGTGTCATTACTACATTAAGTACATAGTATGTTCATGCGAAACAGGGCTGTAAAATAAAGTGCTACCAATATCTTTTAAGATTTAAATTACACTACAAGTGCTTATTAAATACAATTAAGCGCACTTCTTTTTCACAAGGGCTATTATGGTAAGGTCAGTCTCTGATATCACTGACGGGTCAGAACCCTCCTACTCTGAAACTTCATTGTGACTTTCTACTCATTTCTTGTTTGGCTGTGATATTTCTCTCTTTCCTTCTTTGGTTTTGTGTCAGTTCTGGCTGTTTCCCGGGCAACCCTGCTGTAGTATTACATAACACCTCTCCGCTCTGTTTCTCCACACATCTGTATGCACACACACAGCTCTTGTATAGAAACCATCAAAATTCTTTACATTTTAGAATAGGTGTTGAAATAGATGTCCAGCTAAAATTAGCAACAGACATCAATGGGACAGTTGGTTCATTCCTATTCAAACTGTCTTTATTATTCATAATTCGTTCTGTGTCAGTCAGTAGAAAGTTGGTCCAGAAAATTCACAGCGGTGAATATATTTAGGCAGACTCAAGAATTGGTATATTCATATATATTCATGAATCTGAATCAGCTTAGGCAAACTCATGAGGCTAAAGCCCTGAGCCAGAAGCCACATCTTTAGGGGCTTTCACACTGGGCACATTTGCTGTGGTCCGAGTCCAAGCGCAATTGTTCCCGCTGCCCCACTGCAGCTTTGGTCTGGTTTCACACCTGATTCTATCGAACCCTGGTGCATTTGCGTTCATCTTACATCATCACAAACGTGCAAGACGCATGACATAAAACAGGACAATATATTGTTTTTTATGAATTTGGTGCTATTACGCGCAACAGAGTGAACGACACTTGGGTTTACTATATGCCGCTCTTTCACTCACTATGCGTGATTACACTGCACTCTCACTCTCGATCGAATCCATGGTAAATCATCACCACTGTCATCCCTTACATGTGTTTTGTTGAACTAATGATGTTGACATCGGCTAAAATGCATGTGCAGGTTACTTTGCTTCGTGAACAAGTGCGCACCCGAGTCCGAGTTGCTTTCACATTCATGCAAATCGTGCCACAGTTCCAGTGCGATCGAACTACAGGTAGTCTCATGTTTGGTATCCCGGTGAGCTCCTAGGTCCACATGACGAACTAGTTTCAAACTAAACTGCCAGTATGAAAGGTCCCTTAAGCAGCATATACCGCAAAATAATATGTTTGCACTTTTTAATGTGGCATAAACATATTTGAATCTGGATTGGCAGAAACAATGCATCACTTGCTATTTCTGCCTAAACTTAAAAAACATTTTTATGTAATTTAAAGTAGTCAGATTGATTCAGTTCTATTAAATAATAGTTTTGGCTTGTATGAAACCAATCAATTTAGATGTTACCTTTTATGTATGTAACATACATACTTATTGCTAACTGCTTATCGCTAAATTAACTACAATATTTTACTAACAAGAGGCACACTTTATGTATTTTCCCATTTTGTGGACATCTTCAGTGCTTTCTGTTCTGTGTGCACAGATTTTATGTGGGTCTGCTCATGAGTTATGTCAGTTCATATAGACTCAATTTAGACAGACTCTAATGGCTTGTTTCCACAGAGTGGTACGGTTCATTACAGTACACAGTTTTTGCTGTTTCCATTGTCAGAAGTTGTGAACGGTACCCTAATTTCAGTACCACTTTTCTGGACACTTCCGTTGAGTGCCTAGCACAATAGTACCAATAATACCTGTACCAAAAGGGTGGAGCTACACTCACTGGAGGACGTTGACTGGTTGAGAGAGAATCGTCACTTGCATGTGCTACAAGGGGAATGACATCACAGTACCGTTGCAACACAATGTGTGTTCAGCTGTTTTTCCTTGCAGCCTTCAGCCTTTGCTCAAACAAAGCTGCTGTATGTCCTCCATTGTTGTTTACTGTCACTTTCTTCTTCACGCGAGAATGACGTTGATTGCTACTTTCCGGCATACACCATGCCTATCAAGTAAGGGTGCTGTTGGCGGTGGAAACGCAAGCCGGATCAGAGTTAACCATCCCGAATCGTACTGTACAGTACTGAACTGAACCGTACCGCTCAGTGGAAACAAGCCATAAAATCACAATAAAAGTTCATTCAGAGACAACTTGTTTCTCACTGACAGGGTGAAAGTTACTACTTCATTGTGCTGATTCATCACATCCAGCTGGGTTTCCTCAACTCTGTGTGAGCGTTTCTGAACGGATGACTAACATCCCTTGATAAATAGTTTCTACATGCTGGGTGTGTGTGCTCTGCACACTCAGATCCTGTCTGTTCTTATAAGGCACGAGTCTGATTGTAAACCCACCAAACAGTTCTGTATTCAGAAAAACTTCCTCTGACACACCCATATCCAAACCCACACCCATGCATGATTATTGTGTAAATAACTTTTAAAAAAATCATCATTTTCCAGTAACTGTATGAGGATAAAACAAGCTAATTTAATTAGTAAAGACACAGTTGTATTGTTTTGGTGATAGTCACAGACTCTTTATTTTCTACAGAAGAAAAAAGCAAAAACAAATCCAAAGTCCAGCTTTGGAGTGACAGGAATATGAGTAGATGATGACAGAATTGTTATATTTTGATGACCATATTTGTACAAAGCAATATTACTTAATTTTTGGATTTTAATCATAATCAATACAAATTTAAAAACATGTAAAAATCACTTTCTATAATTTGTTTATTATATTTTTATTTTCAACACAAAGTACAACAAATAACACATCAATATAAGCCTAGTAACAAAAAGTTTATTCAGTTATTTATTTTTTCAACTGAACAATGGAAACTGTTTTTTTTTTTTAAATGCACTATTCGAAAGAAATTGTAAAATCACAGCAGATTTTCCAATAAAAAAATATAAATACTTTTATCCACTATTGATCAGCATTATGTGCCAACATAAGTAACATTTCACATTAGCATTTAAAAGATGATTATGAAATTGAGAGCCACTGCATGAACTCTGTCTGTCACTGACAATGATAAACTGAGCTTATCATTGTTTTCACCTCTTCCTTTTTGGCTTTTAGAATTGCAACTCGCTTCCTTACCCCCACCCCCCTCCAAAAATACACACATTTATAATTAAACATGCACAGAAGGGTTATGTGATATTGACGTAGCGGTTGATTGCTTTTGGTAATGGTAATAATTTGACTTAAGCACCTCAACACATAAAACCTTAACAGCGTTGCCATGGCGCTGATGTGGTTTCCACAGAAACAGAAGCAGATTCACTGTCCTTTACCCCCTCAGGCCGAGACAGCAGCCAATCGGATCTGCAAAGTGCTGGCTGTCAATCAGGAGAACGAGCAACTGATGGAAGACTATGAGAAACTAGCCAGTGATGTGAGCACACTCATTCATGTTCTCTCCTCTTTACTCCCATCCTCCTCTTGTCTCCTCGCCTCTCCTCTCCTGTCATCTCAACCTGTGCTCATTTAGGGCCAGTGAGAAGTTTCAGTAATTTAAACTCAGATAATATCCAGCACATTTAATCTACAGTGTTCATATGGTCATGGAAAACAGGGAATTTTAAAATACTGCTTGTCAGGCCAGGCAGTTAAATGAAAATTAATAAAATCTTAAAAGATCATGGAAATTTCTGTAGTGAATATGAATTATTTTATGCTCAGCTCCAAACTATTTAATCAGCTTTGTTAATATTTTTGTGAGTGCAGTGTCTAAATAAAGTAATAATTCCACAATAATTATATGTAAATAAAAAAAAATTAAGATAAATAAAATAAGTAAAACCCATATCCTGTAATTCGGAATGACTGGAAAAGTTTGGAAATTTATTATTTAAATTATATGGGAAACCTGTGTCTAATTCATAATAAAAAACAATATATATCATATTTAAAACCCAATCTCATTATCATTTTTCTCTCTACCTCCTTTATCTCATTCTGTCTGCTCCCAACTTTTCCCAATGTGTTGTATCCTCTTTTTTCCCTCTTTTTGTTGTTTCCTCCCATTTTTTTCTCTCTCTCTTCAGCTGTTGGAGTGGATTCGCAGAACCATCCCGTGGTTGGAGAACCGCGTTCCGGAGAACACCATGCAGGCAATGCAGCAGAAGTTGGAGGATTTCCGGGACTACCGACGACTTCACAAACCACCTAAAGTTCAGGAGAAATGTCAGCTGGAGATCAACTTCAACACACTGCAGACCAAACTCCGCCTCAGTAACCGGCCTGCGTTCATGCCCTCAGAGGGGAAGATGGTCTCGGTGAGAACTTAACACATGTACAACCCAAGTTTTGGAGCATCCAGCTCTAATAATTGGATCTGTAATATTGGTCAGTAATGAATCGTCTGCATGTGTAGGATATCTCCAATGCTTGGGGAGGGCTTGAGGGAGCAGAGAAGGGTTATGAAGAGTGGCTACTGAATGAGATTCGCAGACTGGAGAGACTCGACCATCTTGCAGAGAAATTCCGCCAAAAAGCCGCCATCCATGAAGCCTGGACTGATGGTAACATATATATATAGCAGAAAGAAGGAGAAACACACATGCTATGTCCCAATTTGCCTACTTATACTATGCCCTAAAAGTATGTACTCTATTTGTGAAGAAAAAGTGGATACTTTTGAGTGTGCAGCAGAAGAATAGACATGATTTGAGACATATTATCACATCATAAATTTGCATTCTGTCTCATAGTTACGTGCGTTTTGTCACTGTAAACCAGCCTGTCCATAATCCTGTCACAGTTAACATCTTCATACACACCAAATTTTATTTAATTAAATTTACACTACTCAAACTATTCTTCCTACCATATCGGAAAGAAAACAATTACCACGTTGATTTGCCAGCCGTGTGTAGGGGTGTAACGATTCACTCATTTTCTCGATACATCGATTACAAATCCTGACTATGCGTCGATCTTGAAACATGGATTTTTGAGCTCATTGCATGGCCATTACTGCTGAAATAAAACGTTTTCATCGCATGGAAACGTCACTGGTATTTTCTACAAGTTAAAATACTGACATTTTACAGGAATGTCAGTTTAAGTAAAATCCTGCTTGTTCAAGGATGAGCATTTATTGCATGGACGGAGCAAAAACATAATGCAAGTGTCTAAAATGCATATGCACAGTTCCTTTGAATGATACATGACATTTAACTAAATGTTGTTAAACTGAATGTACAAAGGAAAGTGCTGAAATAACCACAACATTAACAACAACACTGAGCATGTTTACATGCACACCAGTACACTGATAACTCACAAAAATCAGCTTATTGAAATAAACTGTCTGGGTGTACATGCAATCCAATAATCCAACAACGTAAGAAAACCGCATTTACATGACTTTATTAATAAATCAGGTTATTTCCTGATAGTGACGTCAAAACTTAATAATTTGCGTATATGCAAATTATTTTTTATCTGGTTAGATATTGATTATTAATAACTCAAACCCCTTACAGGGTGTCTCTACTAATCGTTGGACTTGCGAACATCTGCCATGTTTGTAGTTCTTTTTATTCATGTTTGTAGTTCTAAACCAAATCCTACACTAGCAGTGGGTTCTGGGCAATATCAGCCATTAGAGTAGATCATCCGTGGCCTTTTGGCATACTCTTTTCAACATACTATGCTTTGGGACACACTTATTCTAATCTCACATACTATTTAGGATGGATAGTATGCACATTGGGACACAGGGACAGTCTTTTTTTGTTTAAAGAATTTAGTTTCTCATTCTCTCTATGGTATGGCTGATCTTTGCTGCTCCCTGTAGGTAAGGAGGAGATGTTGCAGGAGAAAGACTACGAGACGGCATCCCTCTCAGAGATCAAAGCTCTGCTGAAGAAGCACGAGGCATTTGAGAGTGACCTCGCAGCTCATCAGGACAGGGTGGAACAGATCGCTGCCATCGCACAGGAGCTTAAGTCAGTAAACACACAGAAAAACCTGATTCAGATAATGCTTGTTGAAGTAGTTTAATAGCTTCACTCTCACACCCATTCTCTCTTTAGCGAGTTGGAGTACTACGACTCTCCAAGTGTAAATGCTCGCTGTCAGCGGATCTGTGATCAGTGGGATTCACTGGGAGTTTTAACTCAGAAACGCAGCGAGGCCTTGCAGGTAAAAATATTGAAAAACAGGTAAAACACCTTGAATTAAACACCTTGAACAGGTAAAACACCTTGAATTAAACACCTTGAACAGGTAAAACACCTTGAATTTATTCTGACCTGTAGAAAATGGCTTTTCACTTCTTTGGTGATATACTGTCTGCCACTGTGTATGTTTTTGTGCTGTAAGTGCACTGCACTCATATGTGTGTGTCTTGGCTCTGTCTCTTCTCCCTCAGAGGACCGAGAAACTGTTGGAAACTATTGATCAGCTGTACCTGGAGTTCGCCAAAAGGGCGGCACCCTTTAACAACTGGATGGAGGGAGCCATGGAGGACCTGCAGGACACTTTCATCGTCCACACTATTGAGGAGATACAGGTACTGCACATTCATCTTCCATCCATCCATCCATCTGTCTGTCTAATCTGCCTTCCTGCCTGTCCCAACATAGAGAGAATGGTGCGATTCAGTCATAAAAATGGAATTTACTGTATAATGTGGAATGTCATGGAATTTGGCAAAATATGGATGAATGAATCAAAAGCAGGGCTGTACACTTAATCAAATTGCAAGATGTACTAGTCTAGTGTCTATGACTATAAAACCACAAAAAGGCATAGTCTTTGAATATGAAGTCAGCATGTTCTGCGTGTATTTGTGCAAATGACATGATCTGTCCATCCATCCATCTGGCAGATTTCAATTGTGACTGTAAAACGTTTTGGTGCATTTCACATAAAAGTTGATGCAAGAGTGAAAATTGAAAAGTTGCAGAGGAGGAATGTTTTAGAAAGTTATATCACCTTCTCTTGTGTGTGTGTGTGTGTGTGTGTGTGTTTGTGTGTGTCTATCAGGGACTCAGCACAGCCCATGAGCAGTTTAAAGCCACACTGCCTGAGGCAGATAAGGAACGACAGGCCATCCTGGGCATCCATAATGAAATTGCTAAAATTGTGCAGACATACCACGTCAACATGGCTGGCACCAACCCCTACACCACCATCAACCCCCAGGAGATCAATGCCAAATGGGATAAGGTTTGAACACAGTTCTGCTTCAGAAAATAGACTTGTGCAGGAGAAACAAAAGGGAGTTTTCCGAAAAATATGTGATATATGTTTTATATAAACAGTAAAATGGGTACAAGAAGAGATGCTTAATTCATCTCCACACTGCTTTCTCCCTTTCTCTCTCTCTCTCTCCTCTCAGGTGAGGCAGTTAGTACCCCAGAGAGATCAGGCCCTGATCGAAGAACACGCTCGTCAGCAGAATAACGAGAGGCTGCGCAGACAGTTTGCTAATCAGGCAAATGTTATTGGGCCCTGGATCCAGACCAAGATGGAGGTGGGACATGAGCTAAATTAACAGAAAATTAATCACATTCTCTTATGGTACTGTCAGAGAACTGAGAAAAGATGTCAAAATTGTCCTTGGTGAGTAGTTTACAAACATGGTCACATGTGCCATTGATTTACTACAATAATGTTCAAATGTTTGGAGTTAGGGCGACTTTTTTTAAAAATTTTTTAAAGGAAATTAAAACTTTTATTCATCAAAGATGCATTAAATTGATCAAAAGTGACAAAGACATTTATAATGTTTCAAAAGATTTCAAATAAATGCTGTTCTTTTGAACTTTCTATTAATCGAAGAATCCTGAAAAAAATGTATTACAGTTTCCACAAAAATATGCAGCACAACTGTTTACAAAATTGATGATAATAATAAGAAATGTTTATTAAGCAGCACATTTTCTGAAGGATCATGTGACACTGATTTAGCTTTTCCATCACAGGAATAAATTACATTTTAAAATATATTAAAAAAAGAAAACAGTTATTTTAAATGGTTTTGACTTTTTACTGTATTTTTGATCAAATATACAGAGACTTATTCAAAAACATTTAAAAAATGTACCGATTACAATCATTTAACTACAGTTATTCAATTGTTAAAATACTTAATTACCTAATTGCATGATAATTTTATATAGGATATACAAGTTATTATTTGTAAGAATAGTTATTTGGAGCAAAGTAGACACAGGACTTTCTAGTTTAAAATTCTATGGGAAGTTAAACTAGAAAAAAAAAAAAAAACTTAGTAAGTAAGGTTAGTTAAAGTATTTTAATTGTAACTATGTGTAGACCCCCTCATCAGTCCCTCAATTATTTAAGTCATACATTTTAAGATACTTTGTATTTGCCCTTATGAAAATTTACCTGAGGTTAACATTGACGTTTGTAGAAGACAGTGAGATGAAGTCACTCATGGAAAAGAATGCATCTGATACTGCTAAATTAGCTCTGAAATATAATTTGGGTGGCCTCAGAAAAACTTTGCAGGGAAAAACCCTGGACACTGAGGCATAGATTCAGGAAGAACTGTGGTTATTAACTTATTTTAATATTCTATCTTTAGGAAATTGGCCGAATCTCTATTGAGATGCACGGTACCCTGGAGGATCAGCTGACCCACCTGCGACAGTATGAGAAGAGCATCGTAAACTACAAACCAAAGATCGACCAGCTAGAGGGAGACCATCAACTAATACAGGAAGCACTTATATTTGACAACAAACACACTAACTACACAATGGAGGTATATACACACAAAAACTCTCAAATGCTCACTTCCAAACCCCCTAGTGCATTTGTATGTTCCTGACATCTCTTTTCTTTTTATAGCACATTCGTGTAGGTTGGGAGCAGCTCCTCACTACCATCGCTCGCACCATTAACGAGATCGAGAACCAGATTCTGACCCGTGACGCCAAAGGCATCAGCCAGGACCAAATGAATGAGTTCAGAGCCTCGTTCAACCACTTCGACCGAGTCAGTATTACACTTCACAGTCCAACACCACAGTTTAACATCAATCAGAGCAGTAGGATGTCCGAGACCATAACTTGGTCACTTCACCTGCATTGTTACTGACAGAGAATAGCATGACTTTATTATTTTTTTTGTTTATATTACCTAAAAACATTTAATTTGTTAATTTTGTGATTGGCTGCTGCGATACTTTGGGTGGTACCTTGCAGACTCGGGCAAAATTTAAGTTTAAGTTTAGGTCCTCTTCAGTCAAAAATGACCGAAACATTTTACATTTTTAAATTTTTTAAATTTTTTGCTTAATTGGAATGGGATGACTTTTGTCGCATTAGCTATGTGAACACACAAAAAAAACATGGACATGATTCAGATATGTTAAAGGGTCGAAAAAAAAAGAGTCACACTTGGCTCCTTTCGCGGTCAAAAAAAAAGTGCACAGCAATGAAGGGGTGACACTCAAAATGTCAAGAGTGCAAAATAGTAAAAAAAAAAAAAAAAGGATTTTAAATGCCTTGTCTTTATTTCAACATGGAATACTGCTTTAATTGAAAAATAATAAAAAAATATATTAGAAAAAAATTGTGTATTATTTTCAAAGGGGAAAAATTGCTTATAAAAACTGTATAAATATTGCATAGTATCATAAAATACCCTCAAAATTTTAAATAATAATAAAAAAATATTATTGAACAAAAATATATTACATTGGTTTTCCTGAAAAACAAAAAAAGTTACATTTCAAGGCTTCGGTTATTTTTGACCGTGAAGGAGCCAAGTGTGACCCCTAAACGGAGAGGACCAGAGGGTTAAGATTTTGTTCCCTTTCAGAGCACAAGTTATCATTTGAATTTAATTAATCATGCGCCACAGGAAGTTAAATTGGAATGACAAAGTAGAATTTACTGAATTGTGATTTAAAGAAATTCAGCAGATAATGGCATTCTGGAAAAAGCCTTTTTTTCCAGACAAGACCAACAAAGTTTATCTCGCGAAACTTATTATCTCAGTAAGTGTTGTTTTAACAAGAAAAAGTAAAATTGGGCAAGGTAAACTTTGTTAGTCTTGTCTGAATGTTTAAAAAAGGCCTTACAAACTTGGAAATGTGAATTTCTTTGAATTTCAATTGATTTTAATTCTACTTCCTTTAATTCAAATTTCAGTTCTTCATCAAGTTTGCTACCTTTACTAATATTCAACTCAGGAACTGAATTTTGTTTCACTTCTAAGTAGAGCACAACCCTGGTACCTTGTAGTCCCTGTTTTGCTCAAATACTTGACCTATCTATTATCTCAAGCAGTCAAAATGACCAAAATGCATCTGAGTTTTGACTTTCATAGAAATGCATTTGTATAATTGACCTGATTTGCATAGAGTGGAATTAAAGTATATATCACCCACACATGTCCCAGATTACAGGCTGCCATGCTGAAACCTAACGCTGCACTAAAAACCCACGCAGTGCCGCCCAAGACACCTTAACATCGTTAAAACAGCACAACATAGTTAACCGAGCACAGCAGGCCCAGATTTTGAGCAGCACATATCAGATCTGTCCTCACAGTCACTTCCCCTCACTCACAGCACAGTACTGCACAGTTTGTCCTAACGTTTGTGCACTTTTCTCTTCTTTTGTCTTCTCGTTTTTCTCTTCTGCATGGACCCTCTTCCACCCCTCCACATGTCTGCATGACATTCCCCCACCCCTCCCATGTGTGTGCTGCATGTCCACGCTGCTGACCTCTGACCCTGCCCACGGCTCTGACACCCAGGACCACTCGGGCACACTGGGCGCTGAGGAGTTCAAAGCCTGCCTTATCAGTCTGGGCTTCGATATCGGGAACGACGCACAGGTACACACACACCGACACCAGCCAGGGAGTTCTGCCATTAACCACACTCTTTTTGTTTTGTTTTTTTTCCCTTTCTACTCTCATTTCCTTATTCCTTTCATGCTGTTGTCTTATTTTTTTCCAATTTTTTCTCAACCCTTCCTCTAAAATGACTTCTTTCACCTATACTCCTCCCATCCTCTTTTGCTCTTCATCTTTCTCTCCACTATTACCTGGCTCTGTTTGTCCTTCGTGGGTTCCTGTAGAAGAGAACAGGCATGATGGATGCAGAAGACTTCAGAGCCTGCCTCATCTCCATGGGTTATAATATGGTAAAGCAGAGAGTTCAAATCTCCATGGGTTGTGATCAGGTTAAACTGAGAGTTTAGGTCCCCATGGATAATGAACTGGTAAATCATATAATCTGAATGTGTTGTAATATGGGTAAATTGATAGATATAATCCCTCTGGATTAATCTGGTAAAACAGATTTTAAAACTAAATGGTATAACCTAGAAAATTATAGATTTATGTTCAGCATGGGGTATAATATGGTAAAGCAGTTATAATCTCCATGTGTTCTCTGCTAAAGCAGAGCTATAATCTGGTTTAGGATGGATTTCCTGAACTCTTGGTTAGTTACATCTATGTGGGTTATTATTTGACAAAGTTGCTTAAGTATTTCTGGAAAACGTAGCTTGAAGTAGTAAAAAGAAGTCCATGGATTTTAGCCTAATTCAATCCCTATGGAATATATATTTATAATCTACTACATGGTATAACCTGGAAAAACAAAGATTTATTATCAACATGTTGTATCCACCTTATATTTAATGTAATAGTAGGTGTGGCCACTTGTAACTTGAATGTGCAAAAACAGTCTGTTATTCTGCTTGTTGCAAACTGATATTGGTTATCGTATTATTTTAAAGGGGTCATGACATGAGAAATCAAATTTGCATTGATCTTTTGACATTAAAAAATTCTACCATTAAAACATCCTGCAAGTTTCAGAGCTTAAACGTCCTCCTTATTATAAACAAAGCATTTATTTAATCAAGCTCCAAAAACAGCTCCTTCTGATATTGGGTGATGTGTGACGTCACACAAGCAAATACACTATATTGCCAAAAGTTTTGGGACGCCTGCCTTTACGTGCACATGAACTTTAATGACATCCCATTCTTAATCCGTAGGGTTTAATATGGAGTTGGCCCACCCTTTGCAGCTATTACAGCCTCAACCCTTCTGGGAAGGCTTTCCACAAGGTTTAGGTGTGTGTTTATGGGAATTTTTGACCATTCTTCTAGAAGCGCATTTGTGAGGTCAGGCAGTGATGTTGGCGAGAAGGCCTGGCTCACAGTCTCCGCTCTAATTCATCCCAAAGGTGTTCTATCGGGTTGAGGTCAGGACTCTGTGCAGGCCAGTCAAGTTCCTCCACACCAAACTCGCTCATCCATGCCTTTATGGATCTTGCTTTGTGCACTGGTGCGCAGTCATCTTGGAACAGGAAGGGGCCATCCCCAAACTGTTCCCACAAAGTTGGGAGCATGAAACTGTCCAAAATGTCTTGGTATGCTGAAGCATTAAGAGTTCCTTTCACTGGAACTAAGGGGCCAAGCCCAACCCCTGAAAAACAACCCCACACCATAACCCCCTCTCCACCAAACTTTACACTTGGCACAATGCAGTCAGGCAAGTACTGTTCTCCTGGCAACCGCCAAACCCAGACCACTGCATCCGACGCTTTGCATTGCACTTGGTGTGTAAGGCTTGGATCCAGCTGCTCGGCCATGGAAACCCATTCCATGAAGCTCTCTACACACTGTTCTTGAGCTAATCTGAAGGCCACACGAAGTTTGGAGGTCTGTAGCTATTGACTCTGCAGAAAGTTGGCGACTTCTGCACACTGTGCGCCTCAGCATGCGCTGACCCCGCTCTGGCCTACCGCTTCGTGGCTCAGTTGCTGTTGTTCCCAATTGCTTCCACTTTGTTATGATACCACTAACAGTTGACCGTGGAATATTTAGTAGTGAGGAAATTTCACGAATCGACCTATTGCACAGGTGGCAACGGTACCATGTTTGAATTCACTGAGCTCCTGAGAGCGACCCATTCTTTCACAAATGCAGTCTGCATGCCTAGGTGCTTGATTATTCACACCTGTGGCCATGGAAGTGATTGGAAAACCTGCATTCAATGATTTGGAGGGGTGTCCCAATACTATTGGCAATATAGTGTACATTTGCATATGCCTGCCTCCAGAACAAAACACCGATGAATAGTTTTACATCATGGCACCATAGGCCCTGCCCACGATACACTGGTTTTAAGAAAACTACAATTCATTACATAGTACAAGAAGAGGGATTGTAAATCCACCCCCTTCAGGCTGACATTTGCTACACTGGATGTGAGCGTTGCGTCATGTCAAAAGCAAAGAGCACCCATTATAATCGCTGACACTGGATACAGTATACAGATACAGTGCATTCAGTTTCTGACTTATCCATGTGCTCGAGTCGACAACAGGACAAATGGAAGAGTGAAAGAACGTTTTCTTTGATGCGTCCAGTTTAAACAGCTCCTTTGGGTCTCTGTAGAGCAGGGGTGTCAAACTCATTTCAGATTAAGGGCCGGACTGGAAATAAATAACCATGTGTGGGCCGAATTAATAAAATAAATAAATAAACCCTTAGTGTACTGATAGTTGCATTAATATTAACCATATAAACAACACATTAATTTGCAAGAAAATTAGTACACTGCTCTTTAAAACTGCATTTGTTTCTACAGCGAAAAACTATTAGATTTTTAAAATAATGCTTTATTTAATTTTTTTTTTTTTTTTTAGAAGCAAATTGGCTGATTCTGATACTGGTTGCAGATTTTTTTTTCAAGCAAATTTATTTGTTGTTTATATGTTCAAAAAATATCTGTAGCTCTTTGATATTAGAGGCAAACACTGCATTTTTATCACAATCCCAACAAAGATGTTATGCACATGACCATGAGCAGTTGTTTTTAATTTAAATTATTGTATAATTTCAAGATTAACAGCAAAAACAGCATGGTCTGACTTCAGCTTTGTGAAATTATGCTACATTAGACACCTTCTCTGACAGCAGGTGGCGCTTATGGAACAGCAGTGATATAGCATTTCCATGGTTACCGCTAGACACAAAGCAGCGCTGAGTCGATAAATAGGCTAATACTACTTTATACGGAGATAAGAGGAAAAGCCATCAACTTTTCTGAAGACAGTTCCCTTCAGAGATACATTCATATCAACCCCAATTCATGTTTATATTATTCTTCCTATTTTTCGCGAAAAGTGAGCTTGTGCATGGTAGAGTATTTTCTCTGCTGACGCGTCTCTTCTCCTATTTGTGTCCGTATTCAGCGTGTACCTGTACTAACGTCCTGTTTACAAACTTCGTAAATATTTCCACACAAATGAAATTTTGGGAAATTATTACAAAGCACTTTGTTTGCAAGCCCGGAATAAAGATTGACCAAAATAAAACTAAAAAACGTTTGAATTTATGACCAGTGGACTACTGCATCTCTATTTTTTTTTATTTTATTATAGTTCAAATCATCCCCGGGCCGAATTGGACACCTTTTAATTTTAATGGCATCCCAGATCACATCAAAGGATTATATGTTTGTTTGGAGCTTTTTGTTTTGTAATTGAGGCACAGCGTAACGGAGAGTTGGCAAAGAAACTTTTGTTGACAGATGACGCAGCCAATCATAACAGTGGGTGTTTACTGACTAGCCTTAAAGGAGCCGCACCTTAAAAATGGATCATTTCAGACAGAGGGTCAGAATGGTTGAAAAGAAATTTTCCACATATATGTGCAAAAAAACTTAATTAACATTATAAGTGAACCTCAAGGAACATTAAAATCCATTTCACGACCCCTTTAATTTAATATACTCAAACACACTGGTTTGTAACGCTAATAGTTTTACAGTTTACAGTTTTCACAGGAAATAGCTTACTTCTGCATTGAAAAATAAGATGGATAATATAGTAATAAACTCTATGCACTATCTGGTAAGGCAGAGTTATGTGGTTAAGGGCAGATTTCCTGAACTCTAGGTTAGTTACATCTATGTGGTTCAGTGTTATTTTAGTATTATTTATACAATATTATAGTATTTATTCATATTTTGAATTAGCTTTTATTTGTATATTTTCATTGTAGTTTTAAGTTTTTGTAATTTTATGTGCTTTTGTCATTTGTATAAGTTTTTGTTTTGTTTTTCCACATGGTTTTAATTAATTTTTTACAGTTTAAGTTTTAGCTATTTTAGTACTTCAACATACACTTATTTATTTAGTTAGTTGCCAAGGCAACAGAATTTTTCTTAGTTTAAGTTTTTCATCTAATATTTATAATTTATTTTATTTCAGCTTTTTTTCAATTACCAAAAGCAAATTTTAAGTTTTAGTTAACAATATTAACACTAATGTGGATATTATTTGAGAAATTACTCAAGTATTTCTGGAGAAAGTAGCATGAACTGGTAAAGAAAAGTCCAGGGATTGTAAATGAGTTAAACTAAATTATAATCCCCATGGAATAAAAATCATAAGCAGAAAGTTAACATGGTATATAGTCTGGAAAAGCAGAGAATTCTAATCACATTTTTAAGATCTAATAAAGCATAAATTGTTAAGATTTCCATGGATTAAATTGTTACTATATAATCTCTAATCTGTTAGAGTTATTGAGAAAGAGTTATTTAATTATTCCTAGTAAAAAAGTAGCATCAGCTATGCTAACCCAGTGAGGAACAACCCTTCATATTGTTTTCACAGTGATTTTTAAGCAGCATTTCTCTGTTCTGTAGGGAGAGGCGGAGTTTTCCCGCATCATGAGCATTGTGGATCCTAACAGACTGGGACTGGTCACATTCCAGGCCTTCATTGACTTTATGTCTCGCGAGACGGCCGACACAGACACCGCTGATCAGGTCATGGCGTCGTTTAAAGTCCTTGCTGGAGACAAGGTACATATACAACATTCAAAAGACATTGTCCTGTGTTAAAATGTCTAAATGAATAACTAAATGAATAACTCTTGTCTGGTGCAGAACTATATCCTGGCGGATGAACTGAGGCGTGAGCTCCCCCCTGACCAGGCCGAGTACTGCATCGCCCGCATGACGCCTTACACCGGCCCTGACGCCGTCCCGGGAGCTCTTGACTACATGTCCTTCTCCACCGCCCTCTATGGGGAGAGTGACCTCTGAACCGTGACCCCTGGATGTGGGGTCAACCTGCCTTCTGATACAAACACACACAAATACGCATATTCATACACACATATACATAGCTCGCACTCTATGAGAGTAAAAGTGGCTCTTCAGCGCTGATCTAGCACCAACAACCAGAGCAAGCAGACCTGGTCCCAGATCAGCCAATCAGAGCAGCTTCCATCAGCACCACACAATAATGTTCAGTCATTTTTGTATCCTCCTATCAGCCCAGGCCTTTCTGTGTGTACGACTTCCTGCTCTTTTTGCAGCCGTGTTCATGAAGTCTGTCTTGCCTGTCTTGGGAACTGTGTCACAAAGACGAAGCTTAATGCTGCCTTCACATGCTTGTCAGAAGATCCTACTTCCCCGTGAAGTCGTAATTGAGTATGTCGCACTGAAGGAGAGAAAAGGAAACAAGACGTGAATGCCTAATACTGTTTTTCTCTGTGCAAACATACAATATGCAACAAACGGTTACAAATATACACAGTAGCACGTGGTAGGCAGCATCATGTTATCGTTGTGACCTGTGAACCATGTGATACATCATGACCATGTGTTACGATTGATACACTTTTTTTACATGAGGTAAATGCTTGATCGTTCTCTTGTGACGGTGAGTCAGATTTCATGAACAGATCTTCCCCTTTCTGCTTCCAAGCGCAACATTGAAAAACTCTCCCTCCCCCAGAGGAATGTTTTCTGTATTTTTACTTCTTATTTTGTGTTTTTTCCTCTTCATAAAGGAATAAAGTTAACATATTTTATTATACAGAACAAAAAAAGGTATTTTTCTTCACCTTATTAAAAAACTTTAAAAAATTATGAAAATTTAAATAAAGAAACAACCACAGTTGCGTGTTTGTGTTTTTTAATTGCATGTATGAAGGAGAAATGTGTTCTATGAACTTAAGATGATGCTTTGTTTAAATGTAAAAAAGACAACAATTAGGCATATTATTTTCAAAACTGTCAACTCATCAGTAATGAAATTTGCTGTGGAGAACCAATGATACTTCTCGACGAGCACAGTTTTCTTCCTGTGACATTTCCTATTTAAACAGGAAGTTGTGGCAGAACATATATATAAAGGACCAAATTCCTATAGGGGAGAGTGGGGTAAGATGAGCCATTTTTTACTTATGTGGTCCTCAAGATAAGGGAAAATAAGGCAGAAGTACATTGAAAGTATTTAAAGTAATTTCAGGATGTTTCCTATCATTTTAAATGATCAGAATACATCTATGACAAAGGGTTCTAAAAATATGGCTTCTTATAAAAAAGTGTTCCTCTGGCTCAATTTACCCTAGGTTAGGGGTAAGTTGAGCCAAGTCAGTAGGTGGGTGTAAACTGACCATCTATCTGAATAAAACCCATGTGAAATTTTTACAGATAATGTACATATTTTAAAACTAATTTAATAATCAAATTTCCTTTTACAAATATTCTTTGTAAAAATATTTTACAAATATTTCTTTTTTTAAAGCTAAATTAAACATAAAACCAACCAAATGAAGTTGAAATTTCAATATCTTTAATTGTTTGCATTTCTGAAACAATATGTTGAACATCAAAGTTGTGACCTTCCCATAAACAGAGAGTTTGTTGAGTAAAATTAAATAAAAATTAAATAAGAATGAATAAATGTCACTGAAACTAATAAACATTTTAGTCAAAAGGTTCTTGACATGGTCATTTTTCTGCAATGTCGACCATGTTAGGCCATTAGAGACTACAGGTGGAAAGATATATTTGATTAAACATCCTCTGGTTCGTATCAGAGAAGGATTTGGTGTACTTGTACACTATTCCTATCAAATAAACTCGAAAATAAAGATAAATTAAACCAGTTGCGTAATATTACATTGAAATGACACCAGTTTATACTTCAGATTTAACTTAATTCATTGCCTTATGGTGGGGTAAGTTAAAACACTGGCTCAATTTACCCCACAGCATTTGGCTCACTTTGCCCCATAGCTGCCATTTTAGGAAAAGCTAGCTAGCTTACCAATTCAGAATAATATTTAGCTAAATGACTTGCATGGTTTTATACATTGCTAAATCACCAATATGCATCATAAGTAGTTTAGACCTGGACAAATTTGCTTTGATGAAACAGCCATTACATCTGTAATGTTAAAATTTTACTTTAACAAGCCAACAAGTTTTTAAAGTAAATAAGCGACTTCCACTCCTCCCATGTGCTTCTCCTTTTCACAGTCTGGCAGAAATGATGGATGGTTCTAAAATATATGGTCACATGACAATAAAATGGTACGGTTGCCAAGATACAGGGGGTGGGTCAACTTACCCACTGGCTCATCTTACCCCACTCTCCCCTACTTTTAAGATTATGTACATAATTTGATTACCTTCATGATAAAGTACATTCATTAAAGAAATTGGTGTGCCCTCTGTGTAAGTTTTTTTAAGAACTTCCCTAACGTGGTTTTGGCAAGGTTCTCTCAAAGTTAGAACAAATTTTCTACCAGTAACGTTAATAGAACGTTTGTTCAAAGTTATAAGGTTTTCAAAACATTAGCACAAAAATGTTCTTTATACATTATTCATGGAACGTTCTTCTTGAACCTTTTAGTTGGACGTTATTCGTTTTTAAACGTTACTACTTACCACACGTTCAGATTATTTTTTAAAACTATTTATTTTAACTGCTTTGAATCTGACAGCTTTTCAGCTACATGGACTCATACGAAAAAAGCATTTTGTCAAGTGCAAATTTAGAGAGTACACCAGCATAGAAATGGCCTCAAAGCTAACAGACATGGACTAAAAGCCACAAATTCTTATTTTGATTTCATGAGTTTCATTATGTCATTCTTGCTAATCTTAAGTAGAAAGTTTGATTTCCATGACAAAGATCTACTTAAAATGCTCTAGAGTTTATTAAATAAAGATATGTATCACGTTCCTTTATAATTAAACTAAGTAAATTCACAGTAAATTATTATCTCTTAATCTATGCGCTCATTTTTAAAGTGGAACCCATTACTCTTTTCTTAGTTCTACACGGACGGAATATGAGGCTGTACGACACCGCTGCAAGGATTGTGGGTTTACATGGCTGCGCCCAGTGAAGTCATGTTAAATTATATCATACTGACTTTATTCTGAGTAATATGATATTATAAAATGACGTACATGAACTAAACATGTGGAATCAAGTTCGTAAACTGCAAAAGAACAAAACAGTGAAATATGGGATCCCGATGTTGGTGAGCGTTTTAATGTATTTTCCTGTATGCTGAATGAGCTGTTACTATTATCATCATCAAGTTTTATAGTTATGTTTTAAATATTTGTGTGTGACATAAACTTTAGTAATTAGACCAAGATCGTGGTTTAAATAATAATTGTAGTAATAGTAGTAATGTAGCGGTTGATTCATTGACTGTCAAAGCAAAGGTTACATTTGAATATTTCGTGTGACGTCATTTTTGTCCAGTATTAGTAATATTTGATGAAGGTTTTATGTTGGTTTTTCAGTTAAAGGTTTTATACGAGTGTATTGTGAGTTTTTTTTTTTAAGTAGTAAAAAGAAAACGTGTATGAAATCAATTAATGCCTAAAATAATTTAAAAATAATCTCAAAAAATTCCGTTCTAAGTTTCAGATTTTGGCAAATATTGTGTTTTTTCTTTTTCATTGTTGAAATTGATGATATCTCAGTTTTTCAATGTGCAATATATTTACACTTTTACAGGTTTTCTTAACTATGTTGACCACTGTTAGCCTATCTAGTTTCTGCCTTTGTAAAATCAACAGTTTTGAAAAGACTTTACATAACGAGGAAGACTGGTGCTCATATTTTTGCTTATGTTTAATGTTTGTATAATATTTTCTGAAGCTTCTGGTCGTGGGAGGGTCGTTTGGATTGAGAGAATTCACTCAGATTAGGTATGATGCACAGAAGATCAAAAGGAAGGTATGTGAAACTTCGACTACACTATAGCATCTGAAACACAATCTCTCCATCTACAGGTCAATTGCTAAATGGACAGAACTTCAGCCAGAACTGATTTCTGCTGTTCAATACAACCTCTTAACAGGTTATTATCATACTTCCTTCATGTTATCTTGTTTTTTGGCATGTTTGTTTTAGCTGGACCCCACACTGGAAGCCCGGGTGAACACTGAAAAACAATCTGTCATCCTTGAGGAAGAGTATGAGGTAATAATGAGAGCAAGAGTGATGAATGGATCTGTAATGTTTTATAGTGTTATAATGTTTTAAAGAGCCATCTGCAGTTTTGCTGCAGCATGGAAGCTATTAATAGTGAGTTTGTGGTAGCCTAATGGTTAAACATCTGGCTTGTTAAATGCAATGGGTTTGGATTTGGATCTGACGCAGGGTGACTCAGGAATCGTAATCACAATTTTGTCATGCAGTTTGTCAAGTAGGACACGTAACACTAGGTTGCCCCAGTGAGACTGACTGACCTGGCAATTAGTGTGCTTTAAGTTATTTTGGACGGAATGTGTCTAGTTAGCTGTTTAGTCCCAGCTAATTGCACTAGATGGCACTTGGTTCATTTAGCATCTCCATTTTAGGCTGTGGGTTGTTGAGGCTGTCATTATACTGCAATGGTGATTTCTCTCTGACTTTCAAACTTTATTTTTAGCCTCATAAGAAGTTACAATGCCATTAAATGTGACCTTCTTCTACCAGGCAAGTAGTAGAAGAGCGCCCTCAAGTGGAACCAAGGAGGTTTAGTTATTATAAGCCATTTTTATATTAGATTTCACACTTGCCCACCATGAGTCATTGAAACAAACAAATAAACGCTCCACTTCAGCTAATTCAGCTCATCTTTTGTAAATAAGTACAATACTGATCAAAAGTTATGGGTCATGAAGATTTTATTCAGCAAAGATGCATTAAATCGATCAAAAATGACAGTAAAGATATTTATGTTACAAAAGATTTCAAATAAATGTTGTTCTTTTAAGATTTCTATTCATCAAAGAATCCTGAAAAAAAAAAAATCAACATTGATAAGAAATGTTTTTTGAGTAACAAATATTAGCATATTAGAATGATTTCTGAAGGATCATGTGACACTGAAGACGGGCGTAATGATGCTGAAAATTCAGCTTTGCATCAAAATATATTATTATAGAAAACAGTTATTTTAAAATGGAATATTTATTTAATAATATTTATTTTTACTGTATTTTTATAAAAAAAAAAATAAAAAAAAGGCAGCTTTTGTGAGCTTAAAGGGTTAGTTCACCCAAAAATGAAAATTCTGTCATTTATTACTCACCCTCATGCCGTTCCAGACCCGTAAGACCTTCGTTCATCTTCGGAATGCAAATTGAGATATTTTTGTTGAAATCCGATGGCTCCGTGAGGCCTCCATAGGGAGCAATGACATTTCCTCTCTAAAGATCTATAAAGGTACTAAAAACATATCTAAATCAGTTCATGTGAGTACAGTGGTTCAATATTAATATTATAAAGCGACGAGAATATTTTTGGTGTGCCAAAAAAAACAAAATATCGACTTATTTAGTGATGGCCGATTTCAAAACACTGCATCAGGAAGCTTCGGAGCATTATGAATCAGCGTGTCGAATCAGCGGTTCGGAGTGCCAAAGTCATGTGATTTCAGCAGTTTGGCGGTTTGACACGCGATCCGAATCATGATTCGACACGCTGATTCATAACGCTCCGAATCTTCCTGAAGCAGTGTTTTGAAATCGGCCATCACTAAATAAGTCGTTATTTTGTTTTTTTGGCGCACCAAAAATATTCTCGTCGCTTTATAATATTAATATTGAACCACTGTACTCACATGAACTGATTTAAATATGTTTTTAGTACATTAAAGGATCTTGAGAGAGGAAATGTCATTGCTCCCTATGTAGGCCTCACGGAGCCATCGGATTTAAACAAAAATATCTTAATTTGTGTTCCGAAGATGAACGAAGGTCTTACAGGTGTAAAACGGCACGAGGGTGAGTAATAAATGACAAAATTTTCATTTTTGGGTGAACTAACCCTTTAAGAGACTTTTAAAACAGCATTTTTAGAAATCTTTTTACATATACTGTAGAAATCAGGCCGTTTATTAATTTAGCAACGACTTGATTAGAAATTAAATGCATTTTCTATGCATTTATTCTTGGCTTTTGATCGCCATTTTTGTGCTTTGTTTTTTGCACTTAATTTGTGGCTATGGTAAAAAGCCTCATTTTAAAGTAATCTAATCTCTTTTGTTGCTGCAGAAATTGAAAGATATGGACTTGGGTGGATGGAAGAACATTCGTGGCCCTCGACCCTGGGAGGATTCCAAGGAGTTCCAGGAGCAGCAGCGAGCACGGCTCAGTAAAGGCACATAGAACTTTAAAGTTTAAACTCCCCCTACTGGCACAAAGATGTAAGACACTTATTAAACCAGTGCAGTATACCTTGGTTGTTGTCACTGCATAATATATCAGCACTATTATACGTTATTATATCTGGACCAGAAGCTACCAATTTAGTTTATGCTGGCATATGCCACTTTGTTGTCTTTTTTGGAAATATACTTCCTAATACACTTTTATGAATGTGTGGCTGGGTATGCGTCTAGTATGTTCTCTGTACGGTGTCTTATTTATGGCATCAGGCAGGCTGTAACTAACTATTATGCCATGTGTGTTACCTTGTCAGTTCACATTCACAGTAATGCATAACTCAAGACCCATTAGTGCGTTTGAGTGATAATACATTACCCCCATGTTCTTTCAGTGGTGCAAACGGAATCAGTGGTGCCTGTGCACATGCTGGATGAGTGGTGTACAGTCTAATGGCAGTAGACACTAGGCATGAATGACCCTTCTGTACATTAAAACTGTATTTGAATATCACAATTTGAAAGATAGGTAAATACTGTCCAGAATTCATCAAAGTTAGCAATGGTCTCACACAGCATGCAGCATAGGTTTCGTTTTGTGTGAAAACATGATGGAAGGCTGAGTGCTGTGTGAAAATATATAAATGAATGAATTCTGTTAATGTATAATGGGGGAACAGACTGTCTTCGGTTGCATTTGCTTTTCATCTTCCCTCTGTGTAATGCCCAAAGTAGTGTTTATAAACGCAGCGCTGCTTTGTTTACAAAGGTTACTGTGGAAACGGCTCTATTACAAGTGGTGCTACAAGTGGTTCAGAAATGACTCCTTTAACATTATGCTAATGTTTATATCTTCTGTAGCTTTAAAAATTTTATAGATATTTTACATTGTTTAACAGTAAGGATCCCCCCCCCCCCACACACATTTTCATGGTCCCACCTCCAAAGATGAATCAATTTGTAAATAATTTTTAGCAATGCGTTTTTATATTTTATTGAATATTTTGTGAATGAACTTTAAAAAAAAATTTAGCGTTGCATTTTTATATTTTACATTTTATTTATTAAGTTTTCTTTACAAAAATGATTGGAAACACTTTACAATAATTTAACCCGTTAACATTATTCAATATATTAACTCACATTAAAGGTGCAATGTGTAAAATTTAGGAGGATCTATTGACAGAAATACATTATAATATACATAACTATGTTTTGAGTGGTGTATAATGACCTTACATAATGAGTCATTATGTATTTATTACCTCAGAAAGAGCCATTTATATCTACATACACCGCGGGTCCCCCCTCCATGTCAAGTCGTCATTTTGCGCCGGCATGTTTCTACAGCAGCCTTAAACGGACAAACTGCTCTACAGAGCACGTTTAGTCACTATGCTGTTCTTCTTTTAAATCGTTTGTGTTTTTTAGAGGCAGCTTGCATCGTCACTAAGTTGAATACGCACAAAGTAGTAGTTAGTAGTCTGGTTTATTAGAAGCAGAGACTGATCTTTGTTAGAAGTAAGAGGAAACCTCATTGCTTCACTGGCTAACGTACTCTCTGCTGTCTCAGACAACGACATCTTTCCCTGCGTTCCATTTGGAAAGGCTCATCCCTATGCCCTAATATATCCCGTTTGGAACGCACCGTTTGTCTTGTGTCGGCCAGACAGCCACCATAGCTTCTCCGAAAGGGAGGGGTGAGCACCATTGGTTGCATTTCACAACCTCACCACTAGATGCCACTAAAATTTATACATTGAACCTTTAACTAACAATGACCAATACATTTCTTACTGTATTTATTTATTTTTGTTAAGGTTATTTAATAAAAATTAAATCGTTCATTGTTAGCCCATGTTAGCTCAGGTCCATTATAGAATATGAACAGATACAACTTTTGATTTTAGTAATTATTAGTAAATGTTGAAATCAACATGAACTGAGATTTATAAATGCTTTAGAAGTGTTTTTCATTAGTTCATGTTAACTTATGTAATGTTAACAAGTGGAACCTTATTGTAAAGTGTTACCTAATTATTTTTACAAAAATATTTCTTTGTGAAAATAAAATATACAACAAGCTGGATATTAAACAACTGTAATGTATTATGTAGTTTGTAGTTTAACAAATTTTTACTGACGCTTTCAGTAAGACTATCAAGACATTTTTGGAATTTTGACAAAACCTATCTAGGTTAGGCAGCTAAATAATATTAACTTGGTGCCAAATAAGCAGAATTAGCAACAGCGACATATAATAATCTCAGAAAACCAAATTTGCAAGGCATAAAAATTGATGTACAAAATCAATGAATGCAATATTTCAGTGGCATTGCAGAACTAGCCTGGAAGGACCAGTGACTGTCGACCACTGTTCTTTCAACTGGCCTAAAAATCTCTCACACTGACCCAAGGCCAGCTGGCCATCTCTTATGTTGAGCCGTGTTTGCAATGTATATTATAATTTATGTTGATAATCCTTTTCCCCCCTAACTTGTTGGTTCACTGTCTTTCTTTGTGGTTGTTGTGCTTTTCATGCTACTCAGTGTTGTTATGCCCTATGCAACCTGTTTGTCATCATCTGTACGGCATAAACGCATCAGTGAGATGCTACAGAGCATGCTGAAGCGCTAATATCTGGGCAAGATATCACCTCCTGCTGCTTTAATCAATGCCTACACCTATGGTTGTGTGATTTCAAAGGTTTAATCTTTGGAGATACATTGCGTCCAACTGTGAAGCAGCACACGGTCTTGATTCAGTCCTGGAGTGCACGTGTATTTCCGACAGGATCCGGGCACAGGCTGCCGCTCTCAGGCTAATGTTAACGCCAGCACTGACTCATCTGTGTGATGTGAAGCTTTGTTCCGAGGCACATTTTAACAAGCCCCTGCTGACTTTCCCTCCTTTCCCTCGTCACTCTCCTGCTGGAAATTCCAGCACTGTCATATCATGTGCTCCGTCACTTTAATTGCTCAAGTGGGAATGATCCTCAGGGGCCGAAGGGAACACGTCAACAAATCTGACTTCAGGAGTCCAGATATCCTCAGGGGGCATTAAAGCCACTCATGTGTCCAGTACAAGTCAAAACAGAGTTGACGGGGAGAGGCTCTAGTATGTTTCAGTAAACTTTTGAGATGTTTTGGCTGGTCAGGTGAGGAGCACAAAAAATGACTAATTAATTTGTCATGACAAGTGTGACAAAGTGATTTTATTGCAGTGAATTCTCTACAGGACATTCATTTGATGCTAGTTTAAACTGTTTAATTTCTTATTCATTATCATTAATTTTTTATTAGCCTATCATTAATTATTATATTGATTTGTGATATTAATTTAGTAATAAAATGTGACCTTTGTTCTGTACTTAGCATAGTAACCAAGTATTTGCTATGATTTGGTCTTTGAATAAGGTATCTGAAGATGTTAGTGCTCTCTCTCTCTCTCTCTCTCTCGTAATTTTTTTATTTTTTATTTTAGTTTTTGTATATATTTTATACATTTTATATTAATACTAACATATACTGTATACACTACCATTAAAAAAATTGGGGTCGGTAAGAAGATGATTCTTCAGAAATCATTCTAATATGCTGATTTGATGCTCAAGAAACATTTCTTATTATTAATGTATAAACAGTTGTGCTGCTTAACATTTCAAGGTTTTTAAGGAACAAAAAGATGAAGAGAACAGAATTTATATGAAATAGAAATATTTTGTAACATTATAAATACATAGTTCTGTCATGAAACTCTAGATAGCGCAGGCTGATAGGTCCTTAACTCAATCTGCTTGCAATCACATCATTCTCTATAGGGCACAGTTGATTGGTTCCTGTTATATCAGCAGCCAATGAGCTTGCAGCTCAACCATCAAATATTTTGTCAGCGTTTGCTGTAGCAGTTTTCAGCACACTTTCAGAAACCCTCCACCTTCCCCAGCTCCACCTGCTACGGTTAATTCATGTATGCTATATTGTACAGCAGCGTGTCGTGTATCTATTGGCAGTAGTGAGTCCTGTACTTAGTATTAATTTCTTTAAAAAAAATCTTGTTGACTTTTGAACAGTGTGTGTGAGTGTATACTATATAGTATATTTACTGTATATACTATTTATATTTTGAAGTAACGTGCTTACAGGTAGTATAATTCATTAGCCAAGTCTACTGAAAGATTAGAAGAACGTCTGATATTTGACTAAAGCAAGGGTTAGTTCACCCAAAAATGAAAATTCTGTCATTAATTACGCACCCTCGTGCCGTTTTACACCCGTAAGACCTTCGTTGATCTTCGGAACACAAACTAAGATATTTTTGATGAAATCTGAGAGCTGTCTGACTCGTCCATAGACAGCAATATAACCAACACTTTCAAGGTCCAGAAAGGTACTAAAGACGCCGTTAAAAGTCGACGTGACTGCAGTGGTTCAACCTTAATGTTATGAAGCGATGAGAATAACTTTTTTGTGTCCAAAAACAAAACAAAAATAACGACTTTACTTTATTCAACAATCTCTTCTCTTCCCTGTCATTATCCTTACGCAGTTGCCACAGTAAGCACAATGAAGGCTTCCGTGTTTTGTCCCAATCCCGGCTCAGTATTGGCCAAAGCTGCACACGTGAGCACGATGCATGCGTGTGATGCTGACGCAGGAGCCGGCCAATAAGTCAATTAGGTTAAGCCAATGAGTCGGCGTTCTGAACGTAGAACCTGGAACTGCTGGACGTAAAATACATATTTGAATGACACAGAAGAGAAGATATTGTTGAATAAAGTCGTTATTTTGTTTTGTTTTTGCGCAAAAAAAGTATTCTCGTCGCTTCATAAAATTAAGGTTGAATCACTGCAGTCATGTCGACTATTTTAACAACGTCTTTAGTACCTTTCTGGACCTTGAAAGTATTGATTATATTGCTGTCTATGGACGAGTCATATACCGCTCGGATTTTTTCAAAAATATCTTAATTTGTGTTCTGAAGATGAACGAAGGTCTTACGGGTGTGGAACAACATGAGGGTGAGTAATTAATGACAGAAATTTTCATTTTTGGGTGAACTAACCCTTTAAGAGTGTAATTTCTGTGCCGCTAGCAACACCAAAAATAGTGGAAAGCAGTTAGGAAAAAGTGTTTACAACAAACACTTTTAACCAAAACATTTTTAAACTTATCACCTTTAACCTCAATGCTTGTTTGTATTTTTGTGGATTCTTTTTTTTTTTTTTGCCATATTGACTGTTTTTGCCTATACTGTGTGTTGGTATGGATAAAAAAGTATTCTAAATGTTAGCAAAGTGTTAAATGCCTTGCTCAAAAATCCAGACATGACAGAGCTGGACTGTGATCTCAACAACCCTTCAGTCGCCTCAACCTGACATGTAGTGGCGACTTGAACCCGTAACCTCTTCCACCCAGATCCTTAACCATTAGATTAACAGCCCACTAACAGATTTATGTGGACAACCCTCTTTACTGCAGTGTGAGGAAGCCTCTCACTGAAACACTGAGCAATTTATCTGACTCCTCCACTAAGGGTGGCACTTGCATTTAAATTAGACCTCCTGAACTCCAATCAGAGCTCCACCACAGAGCTATAGCCTATTGATGTTAGTAAACATCTTTATTTTTTATTCTTCATTGCAGAAATAACCATTTCAGCCAAATTCATTCCACCCTCACTGTCTTAGAGAAAATTCAGAATGGGCCCTCAAATGTTTAAATGTATGATGTTGCCTAGTAGGTTTTTGTGTGTGTGTGCTTCTAAGATTAGTTTTGCAGATTAAATCTTTAACAGTGTTTTGATAAATCTGGCTTAGGCATTGTCAAGCTTCACACACAGACACATGTACGGTGTAAATCCCCGCTGGACAGATCCTCCTCCCTCAATTCTGAGGGAACATTTTATAACCTCATTTCACCTATGTTTTTATGCTAAAATGAAATATCTAGTGAATATCATTATTTTCTGTTTTTGCCGGAGAAAAACTCACCACTAAAACACTAGGGCTTTGTAGGCTGTTATTACCGTTGGATATTGCTTTGTGGTTGATAGTGTGATGGTTGTCTGGCTAGTAATACTTTAGTAAACACCACTAATAAGGCATTGTAGTAATTTCACTCTGCTTTACACCACTTTGTTTTACACTTTGTTAGTTGTTAGTGACGGTATCTTTGAGTTTATGCAATTTCAGAGACCTAGAGCAGAGGTTTAAAAGCAGTCAGGAACAAAGTATCTCCTCCTTCCAGTGTCCTTCAAAATTGGACCAATCCTAATGTCAAAGGTCAGTGGGAGCTTTGCGACCTGGATGATGGTGGCACAAATTAATCAATTCCCACAGGAAGTCAATCCAGCAACTATATGCACAAAGAAGACTTGTGGAAGATGCTGTGAAGATGCTCAGACTGGAGTTGTAAGCTGTGTAAATGTGACTCAGTACGTTTGGCACAAAACCATCAGATCTCACCTGCAGAGCCTCATTACAGAGGAGACGCAAGTCCTCGCTTCTCCTCTAGTAAGGCCTAAGGTTCCTGTTTTAATATATTATAATAAAATTGTACTAAATTATCATTAATGATATAATAATGAACTAGATTTACATTTCCGTTTGTAGGCTTAGGGTCAGTACAATGTTTTTTTAAAAAGAACTTAATACATTTATTTAGCAAGGAAAGGTTGCATTAATTTGATCAAAAGTGACAGCAATAACCTTTATAATCTCTAATAAATGCTGTTCTTTTGAACTTTTTATTTATAAAAGAATCCAGTAAAAAATGTATCACATTTCCATAGAAATATTAAGCAGCTCAACTGTTTCCAACATTGATAATAAGAAATGTTGGAATAATTATGCTAAAACTAGCTTTGCCATCACAGGAATAAAGTGAAAAAAATATGAAAATAGAGAGTTATTTTTAAATTATTTGCTCAACATTTAAATAGTCTGGTTCAGTGTTTGCTGTAGGCTAGTGCTGCAGTGCGTTGTCAGAGTTCCTCTGAAATCCTCCAGCTCCACCTGCCTAGGTCTGATACGTGATTTATGTGTCTGTTTATGCAGAAGCAGCATATTTTACATGCTCACATGTTCAGAAGTTACCGTTCAAAAGACCTTACTGACCTATCTTTTTTTAAGCTTACATTAATGCATTTAGTCTTAAATTTAAGATTGAAGTATTAAAAAAAGAAAAAAAAGTGATTTACACTATGCATGTTATATATATGTAATGTTACATTATATATTTGCTTCTATATCTGTTTGCATACCAATTGAGGTGTTTTGCAAAATTTACAAAAACATAACTAGATAGCACCTAAAGGCCTGCTCACACCAAGAATGATAACTGTATTTGCGTCCAAACCAACGAACGATAACGGTCTGTTTATTCTAAGCTCACGCGCTGTGGTTTTAAAGTGTGCACAACATGTTTTTCCTGTTCTTGTTGCATTTGCACGGCTTTAACCAGCAGATGTCCTCGGCATGCTATGTTTCGAGTGAATAGCTAGTGTAATCGATCTAATCTAACAGTGAATTTAGCTGATGAAGTCAATATAGTGGAAAAAAAACAACGGCTAGTCTTTTTCACTGCAAGTCAATGTTGTCGAAACTAGCGCTAGATACCTGAGGTAATTTTATTTTACACTGTTTGCTAGCCTGTCATAATCTCATCTCTGGTAATACTTCTCACCATTTATTCCGAGGGTATCACCGATTTATTTTCCATATTTTCCATTTTCCATTTAAAAGGGTGACTTGTCAAACAGCGGTGGCTTTTTCTGGACCTTGCAGATTAACTTAACGTCTGTCATTTTAAATGCGCGAGCAGGATTCTGAGCGGATTCTGATTGGCTGTCAGTGTTTTATCGTTCAACAGCTGGAAAAAAATCGTTCTGAAAGTGATCCCAACAATATCGTTTCTCTATATCGTTATAGCTGTGGTGTGGACATCGCTATTCCTTTATATTTAGAGCGATTTTTAGAACTATATCTTTATCGTTATCTTTATAGATATCTTTCTTGGTGTGTACGGGCCTTAAGACTGAAATTAAAACCAAGTTTGAATAAAGTCTGTATATTAGGCAGAGCCAGAAGTTCAAAGGCCTGTTCACACCAAGGACGATAACGACAAAATAGTTCTAAAAATCGAGTAAAAGAATAGCAGAATCCACAACATAATGACACAGAGAAACAATATCATTGGAATCACTTTCAGAATGATTTTTTTTCTCAGGTGATGAACGTTAAAAACATTGACATCCAATCAGAATCCATCCTGCTTTAACGAGCTCGAGCATTTAAGCAGAAGATGACAAAACTACAGCACACACTAAGAATAAATGCACTGGTGTGGACACTATCGTTATAGTTATCTTTCTAGTTATAGTTCTTAGTGTTTGGGGTTTAGAATGTTTGAGGAACTTCAATATAGTGCTGCCTTTCAAGCACAGTAACTAATAAACCGCCTTCAAGTAAACATGCCTATATGTAGCATATGTACTTGTATACATACAGTATAGTATGTAGGCCTATATGTCACACGTGTATAGTGTGCGTGTTTTAAGCGTTTCATATTTGTAAGTGTGCAGTTGTGTTCTCAGACTGGTGGTTTGAGACTCCCTCACACGTGTGCTTCAATTTTTCATCACAAACTGCAAGAAAACGGCATCAATTATTAATCGCAGCACTAAGAAAAGAAGAAATCAAATTCAATATTTACCGCATACTTCCTGAGCTAGCAAATCACATGGCAAAAAGGATGGAAAGGAGTGTGTGAGATTGTGAGTGTGTGTGTGTGTGTGTGTGTGTGTAGGTTACACAAGGGGCCCTGCTGTGAAATTGGCAACGTTTAGAGGAAAACCCCCTTTCCCCCTCGAAGAACAAACACCCACATGAACTCTTAGTATTGTAATTATCTTTTAGAGTTCGTACTGTGTAATTAGCGTGACACGCACACACCTCCACGCTGAAACAGATAACATCAGTATCTCACACACATAAACCATTATATCCAACAAAATTATACTTGCACTACACCATTACTGACTGATAACCCTTTTTGTGTGCTGATGCTGTCTGTATATGCATAGCTTATTGTTTTTCTTTGTCATAATTCTGTGTTCTATAAATATCCTGATGCTCTGCAGCAGAAGGACTGTTCAGGCAGAAAATACACACACATACACACCCTCTGGCAGAACTATGAAACAGCACACACACGAATGCCTTATCTTGTGGACACACAATCTCGGATTCATTCATACTTCAGCACGCACACACACACACACACACACACACACACACACACGTTTCAGCTGCCAATCATGTTTGCACACACAAAAATACTGGCACTAACAAGCCAGCTGGGCATCAACGCACAGAGCACGGACGCTACTCCATGGCATCACTACATAGATATACACGTCACAAATATATAGGAAAGTAGTCATGTCATTGTGCTTTTTAGAGAATAATTATCACTTTGTCAACATGAAATCTAAAGCGATTCTGCTTTATCTATTCTTTAGCCTTCCTGGTCTTATTTTGAATCATTGGTAAACATTATTCCACAGGAAACGTCATCAAATTCAAATAGCTTGCTCCACCTCTAAACAGCTTTCCATCCCTAAGCCTTCATATTTTTCAAACCTTCCCCTCCTGTTACATTTTTCATATATGGGTCAATGACGTGACGGGTCTTTTTTTTTGTCCTTAAGGCCTTAATAATAATAAAAAACAAAGAAATGACATCCAAAGTATGTAAGGTAGTACAACTAGATCACTTTTATTGAATCCAAAAGGTTTTCATTTTAAAGATTTTGAAGTGTCAAAAGGTCATTCGGTTTAACCGTCAACTTCATTTGTGATTAACATATTTTAAAATGTAATAAATGTATATATTTTTTATTCTGGCATGATTTTATAACGTCGTATATCAACATAGTGCAAAATGGTATTAAAATTATGTGCAGAAGTCGTTGCTTTGTTATGAGAAAGAATGTTCGGAAAAATGAATTTCATTGATGTCATTCGGAGCAACCAATATAAAGGGACCATTTTGGATCAAGTTATGCGGTCAATATCATGTGACAGGATGTGACATCATTCAAACACCTGCAACAGACGACATGGTCATGAAGCAAAGTTACTAACTCTCTTTTAACTATTTGAAAAATTCATGTTTTCACTTGCTCATATGCATGTCCCGAAAAATCAGGTCATTCGGTACAACTGCTATAAAACATGGAAAATGTTGTAATATTTTAAAAACTTGTACTAAATATAATATGTTTGATTGTCCTTTTGCTAGCTAGCTAGATATCAGCCTGTTAGCATTGTTTGAAAATATTGTCATTCGGTATAACCAAAAGTGTCTTTTGGTAAAACCAAAATTTTGGTTAAACCAATGACTTTTTTGGTGATAAATTTTGTCCATCTTGTAAAAAATGACAAAAGCAGTGTGATTATCAAAACTAGGGATGCACCGATCCGATATTCAGATCGGGTATCGGCTCCGATACTGCCATTTTTGCCAGATCGGGTATCGGCCGGACGGGACCGATCCAAATCCGATACTGTGTGTATCAGTATATGGCTGTAATACATAGTCTGTGTTATTGTTAGGCTCCACAAAAGGCACAAAAACATTAAAAAGCACCAGAAAGTTTCTGTGCACTATATTCCAAGTGTATCCAAATATTTAAGTCGTTAAATTAAAGTTCACGTAAATGCCTCCCTCCGCTACGGCTGTCAGTCATTCTCAATTCAGCATTCAAACTGCGTGTCGCGTTCGGTTACGACAGTCAACACAATGAAACTCTCTCCAAGATGAATCAGTGTTTCTATTATTATACTTCATCTGTAGATAACGATACCGTTAATGCAATACGCATCAATATATCTTCACTTTGTGCTTTGAACTTTTCAATGCGAAGCACTGCCGCTGCGCGCTGTGACTCCACGATGCTTCAAGCGCATCATTCTGCACACGGGATGCGCATAAGCGCTTTGTGCCGCTCTGTATGGGAGCCGTTCATATTATAATACTTTTGCGCAATGAAAGATTGTTAATAGCATTTTTTTTGTTCTGTCCTATCTATCATATGTTGCTGCCTCATAGAAAAAAAAAAAAAAACTCCGCTATAAATTTAAAAGAAATGTCTTTTAATTTTATAGTATAGCCTATATTTATATATAAATATATTTAGTTTTCGGATAACGCGACCTTTGAGATTTTATATATATATATATATATATATATATATATATGTACACGTCACACTACCGCCGGTGACACTCCACGACCGCGGTGGTGCTTTTGTCATGCCGACCGTCACAGCCCTAAGTGAGGCATACAGTTTATTAGGCAATTTAGCACTTTTTTTATTATTACTTGAATATCGGATCGGTATCGGCCGATACTGAATTCCAGGTATCGGATCGGTATCGGAAGCAAAAAAATAAATTTCATTTATTTGAAATAGAAATCCTTTATAACATTATAAATATCGTTACACTTTTGATCAATTTAATGCTTCCTTGCTGAATAAAAGTATAAATTTCTTTCCAAAAAACAACTCATGGTCTCTAAACTTTGAAATTTTAGTGTATGTTTTTATTTCTATTTTATTTTAAATGTGTAATGTAGTTTAGCGTTCGTTAGCTCTCACAATAATTGTTTTTGTAAATTTGAGTTTCAGTTCAGTTTGTTTTATTTTAATATGTTAGAGCTGCCAGTAATGTGCTAACTGCTATCATTTAAAAATGTTGTTCATTTCTCACATTGTAGTGTTATTGCTATCTAGTGGCATTGCTTAATGTAGGTTGCTTGTAAAGGTTTCAAGTTTTACCATGTTTCAACAATTTTCGGTCATTATGATTGTATTTTGGTTAATTTTGGGGTCATAAATTGTATTTTAGTTTAATTTCAGTTGTCTTATGATAGTTTTATTTTAGGTTAGGGTTAGTGATGAACATGTTTTTATTTAGTTTTCACTTTATTGTTTTCTTAAACGATAAAAACACTGCATTATGGAAGTACAAGGGTTGTGAATAATGTCTCATGTTACCTATTTTTATTCTTCAGTGCAAATGTAATTACACTCCTTAAACATTGATTGTCCTATTTATTTAGGAACATTAAGCCTTGCTGTGTGTGTGTGTGTGTGTGTGTGTGTATATGTGTGTGGTCCTTGTAAACCTTACGTTATGGGGACAAAACATCCCCACACAAATGACAATATCAGAAATCCTTGTTTTTTTATATATGTAAAAATGCAGAAGGTTTTCTATGAGGGTTGTGTTTAGGGTTAGGTGAAGAATATACAGTTTGTGTGTGTGTGTTCGATAGCTTCTGGATGTCCTAGGATGATCTAGACAGCCTTGGCTGTGGAGCAGCTGTGGTTTTGAGGAGTCAGAGGAGAGGGTGAGGATACACACACAGTTTGACCTGTGTTTGAGTTTGACAGAAGAGATGAATGTCCCTTCATTACGTGTGTGTGTATGTGTGTTAATTTCCCTTCAATGTGCATTAGAGCTGGCCACTAAGGTGTTGTCCCCAGTAGGTAGAGGGTGGACAGACGTGCTGATTCAGCTGATGGACTTTTTGCCTGCCACATGCCTGTCTCACTGCAAGAGGAGGCAGACAGCTGAGGTCTATATCTGCTGTTCTCTGGCTCTCGCTGCATCAGCCTCTCCGTGACTGCTGTGGGCACAGTGTCCGCCAGAGTCTGCTGCTGAAGAAAACGTGAGTAGTGTTTGCTTGTGCAAAACTCACTACCACAATGCTAGAGTGTTGTGAGGAGTCAGAGGAGAGGGTGAGGACACACACACACACACACACACACACACACACACACACACATGCACACACAGTTTGAGCTCTGTTAAAGTTGACAGAAGGGATAACTTAAAAAAGAACTCAAAATTGTAATTGAAAGTTGGCTTGGAAAAAAAAATTAGTTTGAACGTTTTGAAAAAGCTTAAAAAGGCCTGATGATTGATCTCTAGATCTCCTCTGTTTCATATAATAGAAATAATTGTGGTCTGACATGAACAGCAACAGACATACAGCAGGGTCACCAAATCTAATAAGGCTTTTTTTTTAAGGTCACCAAAATTATTTTTACTGTTTTTTTTTTTTTAAACATAATGTAAAAAAAGCAATATTGTGAAATATTATTACAATTTAAAATAACTGTTTTCTTTTTTTTTTTTTAAATGTAATTTATTCCTGTGATGTCAGAGCTGAGTTTTCAGCATCATTCAGTGTCACATGATCCTTCTGAAATCATTCTAATATGCTGATTTGATGTTCAAGAAACAGTTCTTATTATTATCAATGTTAAAAACAGTTGTGCTGCTTAATTTTTTGTGGAAAATGTGATCTGGATTCTTTTATGAATATAAAGTTCAAAAGAACTCAATTTACTTAAAAAAAAAAAAAAAGTATCAATGTAAAATTATTTACTGTCACTCTACTATCACTGTCATGGTCACCTGGTGGAAGCTAGTTATTTTAGTTTATAAAGTTTTAAATATGGAAATTTTTCTTACAAAAACCCATTGCTTCGGTTCAGAATGCCTTTATTAACCCCCTGGAGCTATATGGATTACTTTTATGATGGATGTATGTATTTTTTTTTGGGCTTCAAAATCTCACCCCCCATTCACTCCTATTATAAAGCTTGGAAGAGCCAGGATATTTTTAAATATATCTTCAATTCATTCGTCTGAAAGAAGTTAGTCATATACACCTGGCTTGAGGGTGCAAATCATGGGATAATTTTCATTTTTGGGTGAACTATCCCTTTAATACTTAGGGTTAGTAGTTTTTTTCAAATCCCTGTTTTTTAGCTGGTTTATGTCTGTATAGTGTGTGTGTGTGTTGTTCATTTAAATTATCATTAGACTCACATTAAGCAGTCAATGAGCATCAAAGATCCAGAGATTTGGAAGCAACTGGGAATGCATGGCAAAAAAAAAAAAAAAAAGGTGAGGTATTCACAAACACCAGAGAGATGGTTGGCTATCGGCTCGGGAGCCATTCATTCATTGATTCGCTCCTCAGCTGATTTGTCCTTCACTAAACACCCACAATCCTCTTCAACAGAACAGCTGTTGTGTGTGTTGTGTTAACAGGTCATTACTTGTGTGTATGTCTGTGCTGGTTTGTTTTAGCTTTGTTATATGTGTGATAAATGATTTGGTCAAGTGAAGGGCAGCCATAATTAGAAGAGGCTGGTACAGTGGGCTGATTACCCTGGGCACCATCTTTCTCTCTCTCTCTCTCTCTCTCTCTCTCTCTCTCTCTCTCTCTCTCTCTCTCTCTCTCTCTCTCTCACACACGCACTTTCCTTGGCTGGAAGTAAGACTGATAATATCAGCATTAATGATATCTGCAGGAACACAGATTAGGTGACTGATATGTTTTGGATCTGATTGTCAGTAAAAGGCCTCATAGATTTTCACTTGTAAACAGCTGATCTGAGATCATTTGTTATACACTATGTCAACAAAATTGAGCTTAAATTCAAAACCGTCTATTAAATGTTCTTATGACCATAAAAAATGCCCTCAGAATATGTTGTGTAGAGTCTCTGAGTTCAACAGTTAACATGAAAAATTGTTTGCGACCTATTTTGTTATATTTATGTATTCAGCTGATGCTTTTATTCAAAGTATTCAAAAACAGTGCATTTTTCAGTGTATACTTTTTATCAGTTTATGTATCTCGGTTAACCTTGGCATAGCACCAGTCACAGGAACAAATAGTTACATAATGTGAGGCAAAGTGAAACAGGATAGTCAGTGAGAAAAAAGTTTGGACAGGACTTGATTTGTCTCTACATGACAGGTGGTTGGAAAGAGAGGGTTTGAAATATAAGAGGGTTTGGTGATGTTGACTGAAAATGAAAAGTGTTTACATTTTGATTAAATATTACTTTTTTATTAAAACACAGATAGTAGTTCACAATAAGACAATGGTTATTTAATGGTCAATACTGAAATCTAGAGAGCAGTGTCCAATAATAATATTAATAATAAAAAACAATTTAAAAGGATAGTTTACTCAAAAATGTAAATTCTGTTATCATTTATACATCCTCACGTCGTTCCAAAACTGTATCCTTTTCTTACACAAAAGAAGATATAATGGGGTCCAATGTTGTTTGGACTCCAGCGTTCTTTAAAATATCTTATTTTGTGTTCAACAGAAGAAAGAAAATGTCATACAGGTTTGAAATGACATGAGGGTGAAAAAATTATTTAATTTATGGAAAAAATGAAAATGAAAATAATGTCATTTATTACTCACCCTCATGCCGTTCCACACCCGTAAGACCTTCGTTCATCTTTGGAACACAAATTAAGATATTTTTGTTGAAATCCGATGACTCAGTGAGGCCTGCATAGCCAGCAATGACATTTCCTCTCTCAAGATCCATTAATGTACTAAAAACATATTTAAATCAGTTCATGTGAGTACAGTGGTTCAATATTAATATTATAAAGCGACGAGAATATTTTTGGTGCACCGAAAAAAACAAAATAACGACTTATATAGTAATGGCCGATTTCAAAACACTGCTTCATGAAGCTTCGGAGCATTATGAATCTTTTGTGTCAAATCAGCGGTTTGGAGCGCCAAAGTCACATGATTTCAGCAGTTTGGCGGTTTGACACGCGATCCGAATCATGATTCGACACAAAAGATTCATAACGCTCCGAAGCTTCCTGAAGCAGTGTTTTGAAATCAGCCATCACTATAATAAGTCGCTATTTTGTTTTTTTGGTGCACCAAAAATATTCTCGTCGCTTTATAATATTAATATTGAACCACTGTACTCACATGAACTGATTTAAATATGTTTTTAGTACATTAATGGATCTTGAGAGAGGAAATGTCATTGCTGGCTATGCAGGCCTCACTGAGCCATCGGATTTCAACAAAAATATCTTAATTTGCGTTCCGAAGATGAACGAAGGGCTTACGGGTGTGGAATGGCACGAGGGTGAGTAATTAATGACATTATTTTCATTTTTGGGTGAACTAACCCTTTAATAATAGCAAATGAGATTGCATTTACATTACTCTTTCTATTCTTGAGATGGCTGCCAGTAAAATTTTTTGTAACAAATTCTATTCAGGATGACCATTTCTGTTATTCGTCAAATCTGGCACAGTTTCCATGCAACAATCTCAAAACGGTCCAATATTATTCAGTAATTCAGCCTGGCTGATGTATCAGTCTATCTACAGAATGTGATATTAAATTAGATTAGATTATCTAAAATAGTAAAAAAGAAAATTTTGTAGAGTATAATTTTAGGTGCACAGATGAAAGCTGAAGGACAATAGACAGTATGCAACATTAAAGGCTTAAAGCTATCTATAGACCAAATATGATATTTTGACCTCTTGCAATTATTGCAATTATTCCACACATGGCCATACTTGGCATTTTAACAATGATTCAAGGCACGCGCGCAGATGTGATATTACATGCACATGAATTATGGTGCATCTTCACACAGTCCCAGCTGATGCGATGACGTAGAAGCGTGTGTCCGCGTGCGTTCGGCGGAGGGTGTGTTTCCAAGGCGAAATCTGGAGAAGGGAGGCGGAGATTGAGGGGGGTGGGGGGGAGAGGTGACTTTAATTCTCAATATTTGCCATCTTAAAATTCTCCCTCTCGTGATCCAGGGACAAACGAGCAGGGCAATGCGTGCAGTCTCTCAGCTGTGATGAAAGGAAGCGGTAATTAAGCAAGGGGGTTGTGATGTCTGCAGATGAAATCCACAGATGCTGATGGAGGGAATGTTTCAGATACAGCGGTTGCACTGGTGCTGAATCGGGATGCTTGGTCATGAAATGAAACGAGGCCCGCTCGGTTGTGAGAACACCAACTTGTTTCCTGCGCTATAACGTGAGACTTGCAGAGAGAGAGAGAGAGAGAGAGAGGGAGGAGGGGGCGCGAACGTTCGTTCGCCGCTGTTGCTCGGAGCTCGCGGAAAAACCGATCACATGGATTCCAAGGTTCCATTTTTCAACGGCGCTTCGATCTGAGCGCGCGCTGACAGCCCCGGTGACCGGCGCATCCATCAGAGACGCGCGAGGGAAAGAGGCATCACTTCGCCGGTTCCATCGATCTGCCGGAACTGGGCAGGCACCGGAGTCGGTGCGTGTGCGCAGGAGTGAGGAGGGCGAAAGCGGCCCTGGGGTATTTCTGCCACCGAGGAGCAGCCAGCTGCACGCTTAACGGAGAGGAAACTGATCTGGCTGGAATATTTGGCGTTACCGAAAATCATTTAGGAGGAAAGCATTCCTCATTTGCTCAAATCACAGGTACGTACCTTCCGTTCAATGCGTTTGTGCGTCGCTATTGGTTAGTCAGCGATAATTAGTGCAGTTCGAGGCACCACCGGCTTTATTTAGGGATAGTTGGAATGTAGCGAATTTGCCTGGATAAACGGCAGAAGCTGTTCAGAGTGGATGTGGAACTGTGGAGAGAGACTGTCTCCAAATTTGCGTCACAGTCATTTCCTCCATAATGCCACCCAAACGTAAAATAATCATTGTCAGTTTTGAATTCGCCTTTGAAATGAATACAAGAAGGACCGTAAAGAACGTGATGGCTTTATTTTTTTTGATAAAATATGTGGATTTAGTTTATGGTGATTTAGTCTGAGGCTCACGTGGATCATTTGGGCTGAGAACCAGTTCCAAGAAAAAAAACCCGAAGGATTTTCCTGACATTCGGTCTTCGAACATGCATTCTTCCGCTGATGCGTACTAAAATACTCTTTACAGTGTTTCCTTCACTACTATTCAGCGGAAACACCGCCACTGAATCAAGTGACCATTGTAGTCCGATTCCCGAACAAATGACTCTTTTGAGCCGGTGGTTCTTGACGAATCCAAAACATACTGCGCGACCAATGTAGTTCGATTCTAGAAGGAATGACTCTTATGAAGCCGGTTCTTTTTAGTGAATCAAAAGCCCTTATGAATCACTCGAAACCGTTAGTGAATCTATTCGACTCACTTACTGAACCCAAAGTTATTAGTTTCATCATCATGTCCTGCTTTATTCATTAGACTGCTGAGGGTAGTAAATGTAATAATTAATTTCTCATAAATATATTTTGTTCTCAAAAGCACTACAAAAATCGCTCATAGAACCGGTATCGTTATAGGAATCGGAACTAGCATCGTTAAATTCCTTAGTATTCTCATCCCTATGGATCAATAACGAGGATAAGTGTCGTTCGTGGCGGGTGAAACCATTTGTGTGTTGACGGTTCCTCCTCCATTTGCCGTTTAACGGAGGATGTGTGCGTTTCTAGTGCTTTTCACTTGTGTTTCAACGTACGTATCTGAATGTCCCTCTCGAACCGAGCTCAAGCACGTGATGCTTTCACAGAATCCCAGCATCCTACACATCAGATTTGGTCCATCAAAGTCCCTTAAGCTGTATGTCAAACATGAGGGCAAAACTCATACATGAGGCAGAGGGTTTTTGTAAGATGCACATATGGGATTGTAGAGTTAGTCATCATGTTCTTGTGGGGGTCTGAACAGGTAAAGAGAATTTGCTGAGATATGTGATTAATTTAGGACAGCTGCCACCTGCCACACTCTCCTACATTTGTTTATATCCCTATCAGGTGTCGCCCCAACTGGGCATTTCTTAAAATAGGGTGGGGGGAGGCTCGTGTTTGTGGGTGTCTCTAGTTCGCCCTGTCTCCTGTTACCCTGAGAGACGTGTACTTCTTTTTCATCAGACCGGTGAAAGTCAAAACTTTGGGAAACAGATATGCTGCCAGTGGCAAACTTACTCTTGTGCATTTGTGTGGTATTTAGATTTTACAGTGTTGTTTGTACATGTGTATGATGAAAATACATACATTTGTATACACACTCAGAGACATGGCTGACTGCCTCCAATGTTTTCTCTAATGAGCACACAAAATTCGTTAGCTTAAAGGCCTCATTAGTATGTTAATTAGCCTGAGTTGTTCATAGGCCTTTTGTGTGAATATTTGTAGTCTATTCATTGTCTGAAGTGAGAACACTAAGATGCCTCTCAGCGGCAGTTGTCAACAGTTGCGTATGAACGGATTTGCTGAGGGTTCTGCTACGCAGGCTGAGGTGTGATATACGAGAGAGAGAGAGAGCGGAGGAGTGAGGACGAAAGTTTCCAAACATACTTTTTTCCCACGATTTACGCCTAACGCATGGCCCATTTACTAGCAAGTCCTTGTCGTGGAGAATTTGTGTGCTCTGAAACACATCAAGGCAGCTATTTGCTATTTGCCTATTGCTTACAGGTGCCAATGAGGTACTTTAACGCATGCTGAGATTTACATGATCGTATTAGCTTGCAACCCACAGGCATCTCATTGCCATGGGAACAGCTGAGGCGGTGGAAAGGAGGTTACCCATGATTGGCTCGCCACCCTGAAATGCTGCCAGTCATGTTTCTTGAGAGATCTGACCTGATCTTGGTATGAATGAGATTCAAACCCACCATCTGTGTGATGGGATCCAGACATTGCCAGCGGCTCATAGTTTAACCTGTTGAGTTTCGTTGAAGGACTCTTGTAACCGGTATTGGCTGACTTTCCAAGCTATAAGCTACTCATAATTAAAAGTAGTTAAAGGGATCGTTTACCCAAAAATGAAAATTCTGGCTTAATTTACTCAATGTCATTTCAAACCTGTATGACTTAGTTTTTTCTGTGGAACTCAACAGAAGATATTTTGAAAATGTCTTGTGTGTTTTTTGACCATACATTGACAAAAAGTCATGGAGTGTTGTTATTGTTAACTAAAACTAATAGAAATAATTTTATAAAATGAAATAATAAAATAAAATATAAATATTAAATGTAAAATTTAAACTTGAAAAAATTAAATAAAAATAAGGAACATTGCCTTATGGCAACTATCTGAAATAAATAAGTGTAAATTGAAGTACTAAAATGACTAATACTTAATTAAAGCTTAATAGGAATGTTTAAAAAATAACTAATAAAAATTGACAAAAGCACACAACAAAATTACTCAAATTTTAACTAAAATGAGAATGGAAATATATAGTATATAAATAATTAGTGGTTCAATGGATCACAAAACTCATGGTTCAGATCATATAGGTACTTAAAGGGTTAGTTCACCCAAAAGGATCCATTAATATACTAAAAACATGTTAAAATCAGTTCATGTGAGTACAGTGGTTCAATATTAATATTATAAAGCGACGAGAATATTTTTGGTGCGCCAAAAAAAACAAAATAACGACTTATATAGTGATGGCCGATTTCAAAACACTGCTTCATGAAGCTTTGGAGCATTATGAATCTTTTGTGTCGAATCAGCGGTTCAGAGCGCCAAAGTCACATGATTTCAGCAGTTTGGCGGTTTGACACGCGATTCGAATCATGATTCGACACAAAAGATTCATAACGCTCCAAAGCTTCATGAAACAGTGTTTTGAAATCGGCCATCACTATATAAGTCGTTATTTATTTATTTTTTTTGGCGCACCAAAAATGTTCTCGTCGCTTTATAATATTAATATTGAACCACTGTACTCACATGAACTGATTTAAATATGTTTTTAGTACATTAATGGATCTTGAGAGAGGAAATGTCATTGCTGGCTATGCAGGCCTCACAGAGCCATCGGAATGCAGACTCATTATTGGCCGGCTCCAGCGTCAGCATCACACGCATGCGTCATGCTGCTCACGTGAACAGCGTCAGCCAATACTGAGCCGCCGTTCTGACGTAGAACCTGGAAGTGCTGAACGTAAACTCTGTACGAGAATGACACAGAAGAGAAGATATTGTTGAATAAAGTTGTTATTTTTGTTTTGTTTTTGCACACAAAAAGTATTCTCGTCACTTCATAAAATTAAGGTTGAACCACTGCAGTCACGTTGACTTTTTTAACGATGTCTTTAGTACCTTTCTGGACCTTGGCCACGTTCACACAGTAGCAGAATACGGTTGTCAGTCCTGTATTTGAGTCCTTAATACGTTACATTCACACACAGTATGGTGTGGTTTACATAAGTGACAACCGCATTCTATAACCGAACTCACTCCCGTAAATTTTCAGGACTCACAACCGCGTTCTCGGAACATTCGCGCTGTGTGAACGGAACAGGTAGTTGTCTGTCACGTCATACAGTACGAGAGAGCCACAGCAAAGGACGTGAGACGCAAGTGCAGCGGTTAAAGACTCCGGCTAGCGCGTGTTTACTTTGATGCTGCTGTCGGTTAATGAAGTTTTGATGGATGAACTTGCGGTTCAAATGGTATCTTGTCATGTCAAAAGTGATGAGACTTTTCAGTTTTATGGACGTCGCCATCTTTAATATTATATTGGTCACTGTCGTTGTGGTTACTAGTAAGAGAATACAGGCTTGACTCTCGTTGCACGTTCAGACAGGCAGTGTTCGAGAAGCTACTGTAAATTGCTGTGTGAACGGGACATTTCGAGACACACCTGTAAGTAAATGTGGTTATAAATCCCAAAAACTGACTGTGTGAACGTAGCCCTTGAAAGTGGTGGTTAAATTGCTGTCTATGGATGAGTCAGAGAGCTCTTGGATTTCATCAAAAATATCTTAATTTGTGTTCTGAAGATGAACTAATGGTTTTACGGGTGTAGAACGACATGAGGGTGAGTAATAAATGACAGAATTTTCATTTTTGGGTGAACTAACCCTTTAAAGTACTTAAAGTGTGCTTTAAGTAATAAATTCCACTCAAAGTACTCAAGTGTGTAAATAAATTCCATGTATTACTTAAAAAATTATTTAAAAAAAATAATAACAATAGCATAAAAGAAAAGAGAACTCATATGCAATTAGAAAGACAATTGACAATAAAAATTTCTTCACAGTATGAAGATGCAGTGCAAGTGTCAAGTGGTGATAAAGTGTTTGTGTAAAGTCAAGTGTTTAAATTGTTCATGACTATCAGTCTGTATTAGTATGGTGAAGTGTATATAAGTCCAGCAGATAAAGTGCAGAGTTCCATGTATCTGGCTGACTTTATCTTGATCATTCAAGTGGGATTGGCAGTGGGTGATTGACTATTTATTAGTCTAAGGGCCTGGGGATATAAACTGTTCCAGAGTCTGGAAGTTGTGGCCGCAGTGCTCCGGTACCGGACTTCATGAGGGTGAAGAAATTGTGGGTGGGGTCACTGATAATGTTGCAAGGCCATTTGCAGGTCCTTTTATTGTCGATGTCCTGCAGTGAGGGGGGATCTGTCCCTGTGATTTTCTGGGCCAGCTTTGGTGGTTTGGCAACAGCACAGCACATGACAAAAAGGCATTACAGAGGGTGATAAAGCTGGCCCAGAAAATCACAGGGACAGATCTCCCCTCACCTCCCTCATGATTTCCTAACCCTCAGTTTCATGCAACTGGCATAAAATCACCTGCTGGACTTTCATACACCTCATACTAGATCAGACTGATCATCATGAACAATTGAAACACTTGACATTACACAGACACTTTATCATCACTTGACACTTTTTTGTCACTTTATTGTCACTTGAACTGCATCTTTATACTGTGAAGAAATTTTTATTGTCAATTGTTTTTGTAATTGCACCTGAGTTCTCTTTTCTTTCATTAAAGTCTTTTTTATGCTATTGTTATTTATTTTTATTATTTTTTTCTGGTTTGTACATTACTGTATATTCTATATTTTTTATGTTATTTGTGTCCTGGTAAGTTATATGTTTGTTTCCCTTCTACCTCGTCTTTCATGTGAGGAGTAAACAAAGTAAGAATTTCATTGTACAAGTACATACGACAATAAAGATCTTGAATCTATTTGTTCTTATTACTGCTCACTTGCATGTTTGAATTTTATTAGTTAGACTAGTAGTTTTTCCTGTGGTATCAGAGTACTTAAATTGTGCTTTAAGTAATAAATGGAATTTATTTACACACTTGAGTACTTTGAGTGGAATTTATTAAGTACTTTAAGTACCTATATGATCCAAACCATGAGTTTTGTGATCCATTGAACCACTAATTATTTATATACTATTATAGTATAAGTCACAAATACAATAAGGTTTAACTGTAGTATTCATGGTAATAATTAGACCTAAATGTGAAATAACACTATAGTGTTCACTGTATAAATGAAATATAGATTAATCTTTGTTAAAACTGTTTTTTTTGTTTTGTTTTTTTTTACTTTTCTTTTAACAAACACAAAACAAAATAATAACATAAATTGCCCGACACACAACAAAGATAAACACAAAAGTATACATAAAATAATAACAACAAGGCATTGTACTATGAACAGAAATGTGCAACAGGACCAACAGACAACAAGGAGAAAGCAGAAGACAAATAAGAACCTCTGGAGACACTATATCATACCAAACCTCAGAATATCACAAATAGAGGCATTTATGCTGTCCAAATATGGTGCCCAAATGCGAATAAAAGTATCAGTTGTAGAGTGAATAAAACATGTTAGAAGTTCCAGAGGAATAGTCTCTCTAATAACTGAATGCCATCCCTTTATAGAGGGAGGTTTATCGCTGATCCACGACATTAGTAAATTCTTCTAGGCAGCAAAAGTTAACAGGCTAAAAAGACATCTTTTATGCTTATTAGAAATAAGCTTACATGGAAAACCCAGGAGGGAGACAAAGGGTCAGGATCCAAGGCCAAACCTAAGATGTTATTCAATTGAGCTACGATTCTGGACCAGTAGGTCTGGATCACATGACAATCCCATACACAGTGAATATAATCTATGTCGGATTGTTGTTTGGTTAATATTAATGACACAGACAGCAGCAGGTATATATAGGTTACTGTCACTTTAAGACTTAATGCATGGATCCAATATAATGATACACATCCGATTTCTTTCTCAACTGTTTGTTCACTTAAGACATAACAGACTGTGTTCATGAGACTACTTGCAGAGACAGGTATTTTGACATAATTTTGTGTGTATGTGTCGCTCCTCTCTGTGTGTGTGTGTGCACACGCTTCGTGTGTGTGCGGCTGTGCACCCAGATAACAGCGTGCGAGTAACAAATTTATTTCTCTTTTGCCTCTTCTTGCGCTGGAATGGTTTAAAATCGCTTGAATGTGTAAACTGGCAAGACAAAACACCTGCAAATGATAAACTTACACTCTATGTGCTGAACCATGTGCGTTACGGATCACGGATCAACTACGATCCATTTAACCCCTATAAAGAATACTAAAATAACACTGATCCTGTGATGTTTGGACCACAATATACTTCAGAATATCTTTTTTTTTTCCACAGAAGAAAGTTTACAGTCATAAAAATTCTTATCAACTCACCCAAAAGACATGATATGCTGACAGTCAGTGAGGATCACACAATCAGATTATTTTAAACCAATGAATATACTTCTGACAGAGGAAGAGAGAAAAACAGACCAAAAGCAGGAGCAGGATAAAAGGAGAAATGTGTAATTGTAAGAATGGAAGAGCTACTTGCTCTCCGACTTGTCTCTGTGTGGGCTTCCCAAGCAATGCTGTGTGAAAGTGTGTGTGGCGTCTCTTCTACTGTATTTTTAGTGCATTACTTTTTCATGCTGGCATTGACTCTGATGCTGAGAGAGTGAAAGAGACGGTATGCGTGCATGTTGTCGTCTCTGTCAGCACTCTGCCATCTCATGGGTGTATTTGGAATAATGTATAAGATCTTTTTCATGTTCTGAAGTGTGTTTGCTTACCACCAAGAGTGCATCAACACGCATACACACACACACAGGAGACCTGCAGCTTGAGACTCTAAGAATCAAATTGTGGTTTTATTACACAGTGCTTTTGGAGGGTCAAACTAGGATTATACTCTTGACCAGTAGAAGATCTCCTGAGGTCTTCTGTGTGGGTGTTTAGCAGGGAGATGTTTCCTTCCAGTCCTCTGAGCAGCTACTCACAATATAATGCCTTGATCTGAAGATTTTTAGTTTATTTCCCTCATTATTAAACATGTAAGCATGCGGTGGACAAATTACACAAATCAAGTACTTGAGTAAGAGTACAGATACCCTAATAAAATTTTACTTCAGTAATAGTATTAAGCACTCCTTTTAAATTTTGCTTGAGTAAAAGTACAAAAGTACTTTTAATGTACTAGATACACAGATATAGCTTTTAGGTTACAGCTCAGTCTGGCATCATTATGAATTATTATGAATTTTCAAGTAGTCAGCACTAGTCAATAAGGAAGATTATTCAGACACTTAAAAAACCGTTCTGTTTTATTTTATTACCAAAACTTGCCATACACTGATAGCTACCCTACTGATAATTACTGATAATTTAAGTGTGCAAAGAAGTGAAAATAAAAAACTATACCATATAGTATATAGAAATAAGGAAAAACAAAATGTATGTAAATGTATGTTGATGAATATAAACATACAATATAAAAACAGATGTCACAGAAGAATGTGTTTAAATGTGCTTAAAGAAAATGTTTAAAGCTGCAGTCCGTAAGTTTTGCCTCTTTGTCGCCATCTCTGTTCGAAACCTGCAATTGCAGTTATTTGCCTAATTATCATCTTTTACGTAGCGCAGATGAATCTGTTTGCTGTCAGTCACCACATCAGTGGATACTGTACTTCGGAACTACAGATTGTAGTCTTAGAAGTATTCCAAAATAAAAATTTTCACTGGAAAATGTCATCTGAACAAGTGACAAATCTGACACTTTTGTTCTGACCAACTGAGAAAAAAAAACATTAATAAATCATGCTGCCAATGGTGATTAAATCTAACGATCACTTAGCTTGGATCACGTCAAACCATGCAAATTATTATTATTGTTATACTTTGTTCTCAAATTGTTAATGTTAACAACATCAGCATTGCGTGACTACATGTATTTAGTGTGTATTAACGTTACCTGTCAATTTCAATTTCTGTACAGTCTAATCTCTAATTGTCCATTTGTCATATCAAACAATCCGCCATCAAAATAATAAGTTTAATTATTGCAGCTGCTATGAGAGAAGGCTGTAAAGAATCCGTCACCTGCAGCATCCTCACATGCCATATAGCCTACTAGCTGGGACTCCTCCTTTATGTAAACAGACGTGACTTAATGACACAAAGACGAATCCCGTGGAAACCTACCAGTACCATTCAAATTAGAAAACATTATTACAAGCTTATGTGTGAATCAGGCTAAGGTAAGGAGATAGTTTTGAACACTGGCTGGTTATGTACTTGCTCAAATTTATTTTGGATAATTTTTAACCAAAAAAAGTTACGGACAGCAACTTTAAAGAAGAACACTTTGCAAACATACTAGTTTCATATCATTTGAAACTGCTACGGCAGCAGGAAAGATGCATGGGCATTATTTTGCGTTGTTTTAATGTTATGTTTAGTTTTTACATAAAACCTAACCCGTTCAGACAGTAATATTTTTTTTTTATTGAACTCTTGAACTTTTACAGCAGATTTAGTTCACAAACAACTGATAGTCATTACCTGAATATGATTTTCATTTTCAATAATAAATTCTAAAATTCGGCATTAGTAACTTACTTTTCTTTTTTTTTTTTTGGTGCATTTTGAGTCAGACCTGTACGAAGCCCTGCACATGACATGCAAGAAAAAAAATTTAATCGTGCGCACGATTTACTAATTTGTTCCCTCGATTCCCTCGATTAAATAGAGGAAACGAATGAGTAAATCGTGCGCACGATTTAGCCTAATATTTTTTTCCTGCATGTCATGTCCGGGGCTCCATAGACTTGTGAATTCAGTGAATCATTAACCGGAGACTCACTCTGACCGGATATTTTGAATCAGTGAGTTGTTGGCTGCAACCAAAATCTTAAAAACACTGCCTTCGGTGGATGCAAGGTAGGAAGGCATCGGATCGGAATTCACTAATGGATCGTTCAGTGTGATTTGTAAACCAGTTTAACAGGTTAATTGAAAAGAATCAGCGTCGTAATGGGGAACGTTAACTCCTTCCCCGCCATTGACGGAATTTTCCGTCATTTATGACACAATGATTTTGACACAATGAACACCTCAATTTTCCAGCAATCTGTGTTTTCACTGTTATATGGAGGGGGGCGCTATTACGCATCTTCTGAAAGAGTTCAGAATCTCTAGATCAAAACACTGATGCAGAAGCAGAAACAAGCAATAGAAGCATTGCTTATGCTAAATTTACATGTAAAATAACACGATCATCAAATATTAAACAGCATGTAAATCAATACTGCCTAACATTACCAAAAGAAATGTCGACCCATGAAGAGGTATAAGACTGTGAAGGTTTGGGGTTGCTGGGCTTGATCTACTCCATCTATGTTTTGATCATCATTCTGAATCCGATCCAGACATAGGGCCAGATTTACTAAACAGGGCAAATTGGCTTGAGAGAGCAATTCCAAAAAAGCGCCGATGGGGGTGGAAAGTTCTGCGTGTGATCTACTGACGACATGCAAATTAAAGAACACAGACGCAGCTGTATCATTTCCATAATGACCATCGCAATCTACCAAGAGCAGCGCAAATTAGCGTCTAGTTTAAGACATGCTTTTTTGGGCAGTAAATAATGCCGCAAATACCAGTAAATTGACTAGCGCAAACCTTAGTAAAGCACCTTGTATGATCACTGTGTGTCTTTACTAAATCCTGACAGTAGTTTTTTTTTAATGCCAAAAGAGGGTTTGCGCTGACGCAAGCTGTTAGTAAATCTGGCCTTTAGTCTTTGACAAAAAGACTAAAGGCCAGAGCTTTTTGTTCAACTTGTTGCTTTTTTTATGAAACTTATTCACATTCAAGTGTTGATACGATGAATGCATGAAGCTGGTTTATATATATATATATATATATATATATATATATATATAGTTTCTTTGTTTAAAAGCAGAGGCTCTGTTCTTTCTCTTGATGTATTGCACGTTCAGATACAGGATTTAGTTAAATAATGCTGTCAGTTTAACGTGTAGTTATGTAGTTATATATATATAAAAAAAAGTCATTAAAAATTAATGCAATTAATCATGCCTGCTGTCTCATATTTAAAACATCAGAACAATTTTTGCTTTGAGTATCACCTTTGTGCTTTTTGAAAGACTGCAGTCATCGCAGCTCCAGCTGACTACTGTAGATTTAAAGCATGTTTTTGTGGAAACTGTGATACTTTTTTCAGTATAATTTGATGAATAGAAAGTTCAAAAATTTAAATTATTATAATTATATATTAAGTTATAAATGCTTTTACTGTCATTTTTGATCAATTTAATGTGTCCTAGCTAAATAAAAGTATTAATTTCTTTAAAAAACCCTACAGTATTCATAATATATATAGTTTTTACTGTATATCTTTTAAATTTGTATTGATATGAAACCACCAAAATAAGTTTCCTGCAAGTTTGCAGGTTGGAGGTTTTTCAGTCAAGAGGTCAATCTGTGAAGCTTAGACCCTGTTTTTGTCAAATGTCTTTTGGTTGAACTTTACTAAGCAGCGAAAGATAAAAATTCTGTGTAAATGCTTGTGTATTTGCATGTATATGAATTTAGCCGTCGTAGTGAAACAGCAGTAACTTCATGTCAACTGCATGTGATGCTCTCTATTCTTTGATGTTAATGTTGTGTGATAGTTTGGTTGTTTTGCAGTAAATAAACCTGTGGTCCAGTGGATGAGATTCAGTTTCTCTGATGAGCAGATACAAACTCTCGCCTGGCCCCAAAACGCACACACATCCGAGCTTTGTTTGATTTTTATGAGCATGATTTCAGACTCATAAAAATATTCCTGTCCCACGCGTTCCAGGGTGTTGCTATGGTAACAGGTGCTGACTTCATGTGCAGGGATAAGACGGATCTTTAGCTTCAGACACTCAGCGGCTATTCGGATATAATGCTACACAGCGCCACCTCAGACACATACTCTTGGAGGAGCAGCTTGTTTCAAAGCTTTTAAATGTTGTTGTTTGGGATTATTTGCTGATGCCTGTCCTGTAAGTGTGAGGGACATGTTTTAGTGTCTTAAAAGTATTTGCTAAAGATGAAGAGAGGTTACAACCCATCAGCACAGATAATATTGTTTGTCTGTCTGTGTGTGTGTGTGTGGTAGTGTGTCTGTAGTAAATTAGAGTTATGCCAGACTATCACCCACAACCTGCTGTGACTAATTTTCCCCACATCTTCTAACTTATCAATAGTGGGTTTCACAAAACACACACACACAGTCTAAATCACATCAGTCTAAATCTAATCATCTAAAATCAATTGGCTTGCTACTTCCAGAACTTCTTCTCAATTGCAGGCACACACACACACACACACACACACACACACACACACACACACACAGACACACACAAGACTAAGGGATAATTCACACAAAATAAAAATTCTTTAAAAAGATGTTTTGAGAAATGTCTCAATGTGTTTATCTGTCCATACAATGGAAGTCAGTGGTAACCAAAACTGCTTGATTCCCAACATTCTTCAAAATATCATCTTTTGTGTTCGGATTTGGTTTAAAACAACATGAGGGTGAGTAAATGATGACCGTATTTAAAGGGTTAGTTCACCCAAAAATGAAATTAATTACTCATTAATTACTCACTCTCATGTCGTTCCACACCCGCAAGACCTTCGTTCATCTTCAGAACACAAATTAAGATATTTCTAATGAAATCTGAGAGCTTTCTGTCCCTCCATAGACAGCTACGCAACTACCACTTTCAAGCCCCAGAAAGGTAGTAAAGACATCATTAAAGGAATCCATGTGATGTGACGCCAGTGGTTTAACCTCAATTTTATTAAGCGACGCGAATGCTTTGTGCAAAAAAGCATAATTTACCTCTTTATTTACAGAACAGTAATCTCCAAGACGCGTTCACGCTACAATGTCTGCTCTTGCATCAACACAACATGTGTGCGTTGTGGTGCTCTCATGAACGCACGTTGGAGTTTTTTTTTTTTTTTGTTTTTGTGCAAACAAAGCACTTCAAACAAAGCATGTCGCTTCATAAAATTGAAGTTAAACCAATTGGGTCACATGGAGTACTTTTATGATGTCTTTCCTATCTTTCTGGGGCTTGAAAGTGGTAGTTGCGTAGGCTGTCAGTGGAGGGACAGAAAGCTCTCAGATTTGATCAAAAAGATCTTCATTTGTGTTCTGAAGATGAACGAAAGTCTTACGGGTGTGGAACGACACGAGGGTGAGTAATTAATGACAGAATTTTCATTTTTGGGTGAACTAACCCTTTAACATCAAATCAAATCACATCAAAATTTATTTACAAAGCATCTTAAAAAACACAGTGTACCAAAGTGCTGTACAATTTCAAAGGGATTAGATAAAACACAATAAAATACAAGGAAACAAGTAATACAATATAAAACACATAGGGGGAAAGAAATAATACCATAAACAAGAGAAAGATGATAATAATAATAATATAATAAAAATAATATAAACAACCAAAACTAATGGTCCTTACAAAGTAGAAAAGGCCTTATCAAACTGATATGTCTTAAGATGAGTTTTAAACATGTTTACAGAGGTAGACGATCTGATAGACATCGGTAAACCATTCCACAACTTTGGAGCAGCAACTGAGGATGCGCTGTATCCTTTACTTTTTAAGCATGACTGAGGAATTTGAAGGAGCAGCTGATTTTGGGGACTTGTTTCAACATTAGATCAGTTTCATAAAATCACATAATTAAATTAATCTTGTATGTTTAAAATTTGTGTTTTCCTACTCAATTCACACAGTAGAACAAAGGTCATGTGACTACAGGCACCTTCCAATTCCTCTTTTCTTCTCTTCCTCCATTTTTTGTTTTGTTTTTTTGTATACTTATATGGTAGTGTAGACAGAGAGGAGGGGATGGTTTGTAAGAGAGAGAGAGAGAGTAGGGGGCAGCTCAAGGCTTCAGGCAGGGCTCTTTTGCTTTACAAAACAGTTTTTCCTCATTAGGCCTTCTGTTTCTACACTGTGCTGTTTACTTACAGCCCACTGCATATGTGTGAGTGTGAGAGTGTTTGATTTACTTACTATAATCAGGTCTGGCTTGATGGCTCTTGCATAGTCCACTTATGTTCATGCATTCCTCTTGCAACATCTTTTGGGTTTATGAGTTTTGGGAGTTTGATCATGCAGCCTAGTTAAACTGCTTCCTGAATATTAGTTGCAGGAATCATAAGATATTTAATGATTCTGGTTACTTAACGGTTCTTTTTAGTCAAGCGGTTCTTTAATTTGGAGGAAGGAAAAATTAAGATTACATTCAGACTTTGACCAGTTAAGTTCTCTCTCTCCCTTAGAGACTGCTTATATTTGCCGGGATACCAAAGTTTGACTAAATTATCCGAAAAATGCTGTATATATGTTTACGTATGCATATACATTACATGTACATTTTATAGCTCTATACATACTGTATATCAAACACACACTACTCTTCAAAAGTTTGTGGTCAGTAGGAATTTTTTTAATGTATTTGAAAGAGTCTCTTATGCTCACCAAGGCTGCCTTTATTTGATCAAAAACACAGTAATATTATTACAATTAAAAATGTAATTGTTTTCTATTTTAATATTTTTTAAAATGTCATTTATTACTCTGATTGCAGTGCTGAATTTTCAGCATCATTTACTCCAGTCTTCAGTGTCACTTGATCCTTCAGAAATTTTTTCTAATATACTGATTTATCTGGTGCTCAAGAAACATTTCTTTTTATCAATGTTTAAAATAGTTTTGCCACCTAATATTTTTAAAAACAGTGATACATTTTTTTCAGGATGAAATACAAAGTTAAAAAGAACAGCTTTTTTTTTTAAATAGAAATATTTTTGTAACATTATAAATGTCACTTTTGATGTAATGCATGCTTGCTGAATAAAAGTATTAATAATAAAAGTATTATTTTTTTTAAAAATCTTACTGACAGCAAACTATTCAACGGTAATATATCTGAGTTTATTTTTATTTCTCCTAAAAAATTTGATAAGTAACATAAGATATAGTTGATACTTAAATGAGACATCCATTATCAGTTATCAAAGATCAACCCCTGAGCAATACAGATTTCCTCTGGGTGTGTTCCTGTGTTAGAGAGAGCAAATGAACTGCACATACCACCTCCATCTCCATGTGGATTCACCAGAGCTGCTCCCACACACTCCCACATGCACACTGTCATCTCCACTGGTGCAGTGGGATAAAAATGTAATGAAATAATCTGTGTCCATATTAGTTAATTATTCCCAGCTCTCTGGGTAAAACCTGCATACATTTCATTTCCAGAACAGACACAGTACTCTGTTACACAACCTAGTGAGCTGCCTCGCTGCCTACTGCCTTGTGCCTACATTGGCAGCATTCTAACCATCATGTAACCTCTTAGTTAAAAGGATAGTTCACCCCAGACTGGATAATCTGTCGTAATTTACTCACCTTTATGCCGTTCTAAACCTGTAGGATTTGCTTTCTTCTGCACATCAGAAGTTCTTCAAAAGTTCTTTATTTTGTGTTCCACAGAAAAAAAATTAAAAGTCATAAATTTTGGAATGAAATGAGGGTGAGTATTTGATGACATAATTTCCATTTTTGGGTGAACTATCCCTTTATCTGGTTTGTGATATTCTACATAGGCAGCAATTCTGTGTGCCACACACATACTATAGCACTCCTTACATTAAAAGCTCAATTTATTTTAATAGAGACTGGCGTTAACATGTTGCTAATCTAACAGCAGTCTACTCTATAAATAAATACACAAAAATTGGATGAAAAAAAAATACTTTTATTAATAACCTACACCATTTTATCAGTTATTTTCAGTATTTATCTAACTTCCACCATCTTGGTAGGGCTGTGACGGTGGCAATTTTTTACTACCGCGGTGGGAAATCGCCAACAACCGCTGGTGTTGCGGTGGTGGGGTCCGGGTTGGTTTTATATCAGAGGTTCCGTTAGACTTGCGTTTTGCCGTCATTTTGATGGCCAGGATGCATTTATTTATATTATGAAAAGAAAGTTGCTCAAAGACTGCGTCACTTTTCATCTTGAACACTTGTCGAGGATCGTGAGTGAATGCGATCATCCTTTCCTCTTTACTACTGTACAGAACGAAATAAACATAAATGAAAATCAAAAAATATGTTGGAAGATACAGTAGCTTACCGAAATCTGTATCACGTAATTTCAATCAGTGTTGCAAACAATGTCACGTAACATTATACCTCAGAAAAGCCAGTCGTTGACAATAAACTTACAAAAAATAAAAACTTAAAAATAACAAAACGAACTATTTAAAACAAAACGAACTGGATTAGAAACTTAATTATGTAAGTAAGTATAAGTTTTATATCTTTATTTTTATAAAATAAACTGGGTGCTCGCCTGTGTGTATAGTTTTCATTTTATTCTGGAGACTGAACTCGCGCTCTGCTGCCACACTGGAGCGCACTCACCACCAACTGGACAGGAGTGGGAATTACAGTTACAAGCAAAATCAGCCTCAGTAATCTGTCAAAATGACGGACGGGCTACAGATTTTTTCCGTCATTACTAAAAAAATTCCGTAAATGACGGAAAATTTTCGGTTAACGCGACCTTTGAAATTATATATATATTTACCTCACACTACCGCCGGCGACACTCCACGACCGCGGTGGCGCGGTTGTCATGCCTGCCGTCCCAGCCCTACATCTTGGCGTTATTTTCCACTGAGGGTGAACCAGTTGCTTTGCCAATATTTGGGTCAATGACGTGATGCTAATTTTTTTTTGTGTCCATATGGTTTAGTTAAAATTAAAAGGGTTAAAATTTCAAATTAAACTTGCATACATTCTCTTTTTTGAGGAACTTTGAGTCTTAAATTTCTGGTTTTAATTCATTTTGAGAGAATATTTGGGGGATGATTGCAAAAATGTCAATGTGGTGTAAAGAGCCATTTTGTTAAAATTGTGCAAGAAGACCATGGGTGCTTCTCAATATTCCTCCTCTTTTCCTCGCTCCGCTGTCCTCCATCCTATGACCCGGAAACCGATCAAGCTCAGCCATCTTGTACGACATCTCAATTTTCTAATTGCACCACGAGGAGGCGAGGATCGAGGAGTGAGGAAGCTTCCTGAGGAGTCATGAGCGAGAAGTCTTTATTGCCGAGAAACCTGATGCACGTATACATTTCTCCTCCCCTTTAACATCTGTCATAATAATTTAAATGTATGCTTTACTTCAGCAGTTTAAATAAACTTTACATCTCACATATTTCAACGGGGCATCTTGCGTTATTAATATTTATTATGTATGTTTTAAATAACCAAACTTTAACAACATGAGGGCAGATCCCTTAAGCACAGCTGATGACGCTTTGAAGTGACGCTCGAGTGATCAGGAACATTCCAATATACAAATAACATTTCCTTCGATTCCTTCATCCTCGTTTTCATTCCTTGCATCCTCCCCTCACATCCTACGGGGGTGGAACTGAGACACAAGGAAAGGAAACGAGGATGCACAAAAAGAAATGAGAAGCACCCCATGTGACATGAGTATTAACTTTTTTAAATATTCCCACCAAGGCCATGTGCTTACATTGGTGTCCATGATAATGCCTGTCAAATTTGATTTTAAATTGAAATGTCAAATGGTGTAACCGGTTACACTAGGGGTCTCCAAACTCGGTCCTGGAGGGCCACTGTCCTGCAGAGTTTAGCTCCAACTTGCCTCAACACGCCTGCCTGGAAGTTTCTAGAATGCCTAATTAGACCTTGATAAGCTGGTTCAGGTGTGTTTAATTGGGGTTGGAGCTAATCTCTGTAGGACAGTGGCCCTCCAGGACCGAGTCTGGAGACCCCTGGGTTATACCATTTGACTTCTATTACAAGCCTTTCTTTTAGGGGCCAGTTTAGCCAAATATCCCTAGTTTATGATGCTGATTAAAGATGTAATATAAACTATCCTACTATTTGAAACTATTTTCAAGTGTGTTTTTTTTTATTGAGAATATCACCTTTTTTAAACATTTGGTACAAAGTTTTTACGGTTACACCACATTGAAATTTTTGCAATCATCCTCCAAATATTCTCTCAAAATGAATTAAAAACAGAAAATTTTGACTTGTTCCTCAAAAAAGAGAATATATGCAAGTAATTTGCAAATTTATTTTGAAATTTTAACCCTTTTTAGTTATTTAGTTAAACCATATGGACACAAAAAAATTAGCGTCACGTCATTGACCCATTTTCCAACAAAAAGGGACTGCATTATTAATTTAGCTTTTGAAACAGGAGCCTTAAAATGCTTCCTCAATAGGCAGCATGTTGGAACGGAGCAACACGCTGCCCTTGCTCTGTTGTTGATGTTTTCCAGTGCGTCATTTTGGACATTGCTTATTCTGGCAACATTCACACCTGCTGAGTGAGGCCTTTTAGCTTTCTGCTGTGTGGACCTTTAGTATTTCACCATATTATATCACGCACGCACTGCTCACAAATCTAGCAAAGAATAATGGCTTTATTTGCAGAATTCTCAGATGAGTTTGCTTATATTACATTTGCCCTGTTCATCCTCCAGCCCCCTAATGTCAGGTGCCTTTCTTCTGCTATTAGGAAGGTGTTGTGATAGGTGAAATACAGATTTCTTGTTCTCTGATTTACTCCCTGCTTTTCTTCTCTCTTAGGTGGCGTGTGGAACCAAAGACAGCCCAGTGCTGGATTCCCGAAGGACAGCTAGAGATCACAGACCCTTGAGGTGAAGGAGGGTGCATGGATCGCTTAAGGACAAAGACTTCTGCCTACCTCTGGTTAGGTGTGGTCTGCGTGGCAACAACCTTTCTCTGCGCAGAGGCGCGAGTCACGCCAAGCCCGCCCCTCCCGAACAACACCGCATGCTTCGAGGAGACGGGTCGATGCCAACCTGGCATCATCTTACCCATCTGGTACCCCGAGGACCCTTCCATGGGTGATAAGATCGCGAGAGTCATTGTGTACTTCGTGGCAATGATCTACATGTTCCTGGGGGTGTCGATTATTGCAGATCGCTTCATGGCCGCCATTGAGGTCATCACCTCCCAAGAAAAGGAAATCATCATCAAGCGTCCAAATGGTGAGACGACAACCACGACAATCCGTGTGTGGAACGAGACCGTGTCCAACCTCACGCTCATGGCGTTGGGCTCCTCCGCCCCTGAGATCATGCTTTCCGTCATCGAGATTTGCGGACACGAGTTCCATGCCGGTGAACTCGGCCCATCCACCATTGTAGGCAGCGCCGCCTTCAACATGTTTGTGATCATCGGCCTGTGCGTGTCAGTGATCCCGGAGGGGGAGGTCCGGAAGGTGAAACACCTGCGTGTGTTTTTCGTGACGGCAGCATGGAGCGTGTTTGCCTACATCTGGCTCTATATGATCCTGGCTGTGTTCTCGCCCAACGTAGTCCAAGTATGGGAAGGGCTTCTCACCTTGGCGTTCTTCCCCATCTGTGTCGTTCTGGCTTGGGTTGCCGACCGTCGCCTGCTCTTCTACAAGTTCATGCACAAGAAATATCGCACGGACAAGCACAGAGGTGTCATTATCGAGACGGAGGGTGACCGCTCCAAAGGTATCGAAATGGACGGAAAGATGATGAATTCTCATTTTGTCGATGGCGGAGCTGCTAGTAACTTGATGGGCCTGATTGAGGGCAAGGAGGTAGACGAGTCTCGCAGAGATATGATCCGTATCCTAAAGGACCTGAAGCAGAAACACCCAGAGAAGGAGCTGGACCAGCTAGTGGAGATGGCCAACTATTATGCACTGTCACACCAACAGAAAAGCAGAGCGTTTTATCGTATCCAGGCCACGAGGATGATGACTGGTGCCGGAAACATACTCAAGAAGCATGTGGCTGAGCAGGCCAAACGCAGCACTAGTGTTCAAGAAGTTCACGTAGAAGAACCTGAGGAGTTTGTGTCCCGTATTATGTTCGAACCTGCCATTTACCAGTGTCTGGAGAACTGCGGGGCTGTTCTGCTCACGATAGTGCGTAAAGGTGGCGACATTGCTAATACAATCTATGTGGATTATAAAACGGAAGACGGCTCTGCGAACGCCGGTGCGGACTATGAGTTCACGGAGGGCACGGTGGTGTTCAAACCTGGTGAAGTTGTCAAGGAAATCACCGTTGGCATCATCGATGACGACATCTTTGAGGAGGACGAGCATTTCTTCGTGCGGCTCAGTAATGTGCGTGTTCTGGAGACCGAGGATGAGGTGCTGTCGCCCAGTAGCCTGCCGTACCCAAAAGCCTTGTTAGGATTCCCTGCCGTTGCTACAGTTACCATCCTCGATGATGACCATGCAGGCATCTTCACTTTTGAAAGCGAGTCCATGCACGTGAGTGAGAGTGTGGGCATCATGGAAGTGAAAGTGCTGAGGACGTCAGGAGCAAGAGGGACAGTCATCATTCCTTTCCGCACAATGGAGGGACTCGCTAAGGGTGGCGGAGAGGACTTTGAGGACGCCTACGGTGAGCTAGAGTTCAAAAACGACGAGACCTGGTAAATATGCTTTATTTTAATTCATATTTTTTCCTTTTTTTCAAGGCCAGAGGGTAAAGAGGGTGGGATTTATAAAGCTCAAAGATATACAATGGCTCCAAATAGTATTTGGAGACAGTTTTGCAATATCATTGCACTGGATGTCAGACTGTTATTGCAAAATGTCAAAAAATGTCATTTGCAAACAGATGCTGCTAAAGCGAACTAGCTTCACCATTCTGAGCAAATTTTCAATTACTATTGCACCAGCTTGTGTAAAAAATAGATGTATTAAGTTAAGTCGCAAAGGTGTTCTAGCAGAGAAACCACAGGCGTAGATGATCACATAGACGTGTTTTACCAAAATTTGACAACCAGAATGAATTACAATTTTTTTAGTCTTAATTTCAAACAATACATCTATTGTTTTATTATTTAAAACCTATGAATACTACTTTTTTTGTGAAATGCTTTGCTTGAAAAGTGTATTTGCACTGTATTTCTTTCAAATAAATGAATGTCCTTGCAATACATAACAAAATAGCAAACCATGACTCTATGGTTTGCTATTTTGTTTTGTATTGCAAGGACATTCATACATTTCTAAGTGTGGTGTAAGTGTCCAGATAGTATTTGGGCCCACTGTACGGATGCATGCTTGTAGTTGAGAGTTGAGGTTTTATGTTTGAGACTTATGAATATTGAGTTGGTCATGCTGTAGTAGAAGGGCACATGTGCCGGAAGACTTTTTTTCATACTGTTTTCTGTCTGCTTTCTAAATCTTTTGTGACTTCCAATATAAGTGATATGCAATTTAATCACTTTTATATACATAGATTTTCTCTGTTTTAGCTTACTCACTCACTCTATTGAGGTTTAGGGAGGGTTTCTGCGATTTCTCACAGGAATGTTGGTGTTTAATTAATTCAGTTCATTCATGTGAGATTTGAAAGAGATCCAGTAATACAGTAACACACAGACCAGATAGAAACAGAGAGAAAGAGACATGTGGAGTGCTGGTCCAGATATGCTGCTGGGTATTAATAGTTCAGTAAGAATATTCACAGCATATTCCACATGACACTCCAACCCACCCACGGTCTATATGTAAGGCTATGTGATTAGCTAGCACATGGCAACGGACTTTTTTTTCTTTTAGATTAACGTCAAGATTTTTGGTTCAAATCAATATTTATATGTAAGGGAGTGTGTATATCTTAGAGGTCACTAACCCCCGGTTTCACAGACATGCATGTTTGAGCTGTTAATTGAAAGCAACTTGCACTGATTGATTTAAAATATGTCAGTGCAGTTTGTTTTGTCTCAAGATTCACACCAGTAATGTTTTTTTTTTCTAAGGCACGTTTATAAAAGCTACTTAAATGTCCTAACTGAACTAAGCCCTAATCCTGGCTTAATCTAAGCCCTGTCTGTGAAACCATAACCATGGTAAATGTTTCACCATTTTTAATCACGTTTTTGCCATTTTAAGTGGTCTTGTGGTGAGGCCAATGAATTTTTAAACTCCAAGTACTGCAAGTAGTCTCTGAATTAATCTGAGATCATAAAACATGCATAATAATGGATAAAATAGTTTTAGATGGAGTATAGCATGTCAGATTGTAGTACATGTCAACTTTCCAGAAGTATTTCATGTCAACTACCCATGTGCTGTATGCATTACCCAGAATGTTAATGGAAAAAACATTCATCCGCATTAAGTGACTGTTTAACAGTATTACAGTGTTTTAAAACTCACTTTCTCTAAAAGAAAATTTTTGTCATTCACACGCTATAATAAGAAATGTTTCTTGAGCACCAAATCAGCATAATGAAATAATGATAATGAAAGAGTTTTCAGTTTAAAACAAATGATCTGCAACTTGATTCGACTGGCCAAATTTAGACACGAATTGCGTGATTTCTGCCACAGTGTTTTACCTACTCCTTAATTATTAAAGATACAAAAAAATTTATTGAAAGTCCACTGGGCTGAAAAATCTGGGGAGACACGGACAAATTGCTTGTCATTGCAAACTTGTGTAAGGAACAATGCATCCAAACACCGTAAGTGGTATCATGTCTAGAGAGTGACACTTCAGCTGGTGTCGTACCATAAAATGTGATGAAGGTATCGTGACAACCCTAGTACATGAATAGCAGGCACCATTCCTCAGTGACGGTTGAGTCAATGGACTGCTTGCGGAGAGAAAGTTGAGTAAAGACATCTGCATCTATCATAACCAAGCACCTGCCATTGCCACCAGCAGGGTTTAAATCACAGGCACTCTAACCAATGCACTAACTAACTAGATTATATGGAGCTATCCTTCCCTCTGTTCTGCTATAATAAAGGTCAACAGTCAGAGCACAGTTGATATACACAATCTGTCTCTCTCTCCTTTGTAGTGGGTTTCTGGAGTTTTATGTCACAGTGACCCCTTTTCACTGACCTTTAACCCTTTGGAGATGAGAGAAAACAAAGATATTTAGAGAAAAATGTTACCTACTAAACCTCTCCGTCTTTTTATATACATTTCTATTTTTTTTTTTTACTGTGTACACTGTCAGTAGCTGCGTTTCCATTACACTTTAAATTGCGCAAATTGAAATTGTGAATTGAAAATTCTCCCAATTTCACGAAAACTCCCATATATCGCAAAAAAGTTTTTACGCTCGCATGAGATTGTTTTTCATGCAATTCGAAAAAGGAATATTTCACAAAACTGCAGTGGAAACAGTTTTTTCGCATTTACAGGTCACCTGCTGTATGTAAAAGCTGATAATTCTTTAAAAAGGGCGCAGTATGTTTGAATGGAAGACGAGAGTTCTTCATTAAACTCATAAAAGACAAAAGTATTACGGGACTACTGGAGTCTAAACAACAAAGAAATGCCACAATTTGAATTTATCAAGACCTCGAAGCAGATAGGTGGGAGGAACACCCAGAAACACCTCATACGTGGCCGCTCCCAAGTATAAGGGCCTTTCCTTGCCATAAATGCTTGGATAACACGCCTACGTCTCCTTTGATTAAAAATAATGGCTAGTGCAATGGCTGCGATATACTTAAAAAAGAGGAAAAAAAGACGTTTTAGTCGCATAACATCGGTTAATGGAAATTATGCATTTCGCAATAGTTTTCTATCGATATTTAGAAAATATCGCAAAAGTTTTGCACAAATCTGTAATGGAACGCGGCTAATGTATTACACACAGTGTGTGAGTGTGAGTTTGAGAGAGCGTGTACATAGCGAGAGTGTATACATAGTATTTATGTGTGGATATGTAGTGAGTGTGTTTATGAGTGTGTGTGTGTGATCCTGGTAAACCCTACAATGTGGGCAGGGCCGTATATACCTCATAGGCAAAAGAAATTATATATAGTGTTTTTTGAGTAAAGAAAACACTGTACTTATTCAAATAACCAGTTCTCTACTTGCATTTGCATCGCAAGCAAGCAGAGATGGTCCAAAATGTGTAGCACTTCATACAAGATTGAGGCAGGGTGGAGTTATGAGGTTTTACCCACAGTTTGATTTATGAAAAAAAAAAAAAAAGATAAAATATGGAGATATGAGATTTCTGCATGACAGTGACTGTATTTTAAATGTTATTAATTTATAAAGTAATTATCTTACAGAGTTTTAGCATTAGAGTGAAATAATAATACTAATTAAACAATATTTTTTCTTCTTCTCCTCATTGTAATTGGGCCCGTGCGAGCACAGGCATGTGCCTAGAATGCCTGTGCATAAATCCAGCCCTGGTTGTGGGGCTGGATTTGTCCAAATTAAAATAGACTAAATGGATAGTAATACCAGACATTTTTTACCTTGTGAGGACATTTTTCTGGTCCCCATGAGAAAAACCGCTTATAAATAGTACTAAATGATGTTTTTTGAAAATGTAAAAATGCAGAAAGTTTTCTTATGGGTAGGTTTAGGGGTAGGGGATAGTATATACAGTTTGTACAGTATATAAAACATTATGTCTATGGAAAGTCCCCATAAAACATAGAAACCCAACGTGTGTGTAAGTGAGTGTTTGTGTTTGTATTTGTGTGTGTGTGTGACTGAGTGAGTGAGTGAGTGAGTGAGTGTGTGTGTGTGTGTGTGTGTGTGTGTGTGTGTGTGTGTGTGTGTGTGTGTCGGGGATCTCCTTCTTGGCTGGTGCTTGTTATATTCCCATGATGCTGCAGCACGATGCACCAGAATGCACCAGGAACCAATTCTCTCTTCTCTCTCTTTCTTTCTCTCTCAAGTTTTTCATTTCAGATCACCAGGATTGTCTTTCTGGCCCAGTTTTATGGCTTTAATTTATTATACCACTTATGTTGGTTGGTAATAATGCTTTATTTGAGTTTATTAATAATTGGCTATGATTTGAGTTGTTGTAGTTTCTGACTTTATGTAATCAACATGACTTTATTGTTTGAATCAACATAATTTAAGTAGATGAAATTCAAGTTTCTATTAGACTAAGTTTAGACACTGTTTATGAGCTAGTAGCTGGAGTTATAGTCTGGTTGAATTACTAGTTGTAACTTTAGACACTGTAGTTTATGAGTTTGCTGTAAATATAGTCACTAGGAGTTAAGTATTTTATTTTTGGATATATGTTTTAAATTCACATGCAATTTTGTTTGATTATTCATAACAATTCAGATTTTTAAATAAAGAAATTAGTACATATATATCAGTGGAGTTAGTTGCTGTGACTATAGTCACTAGAGTTTGTGTGTTAGTAGCTTTAATTATTGTGCCTGTAGTTCAGTCAGCATTTGGTCGAATGATGAAAGGAAAGCAACAGTAGAAAGAGGATCTGTATCATTAGCCTTCTCCTCAGATTCTTCTCTGCCCTGTTTTTCTGTCTCTCGCCTCCCTTTGGGCTTTCAAACGTTTTTTTGTAAATCTGCAGTTATAGCAGAGCTCCACAGTGTAATGAATCATTTAGATAAAGTAAACATTATTAATTCTTTATGATGAAATAATAGGTGCTTCTTCTAGAGAATATGTTTTGGTTTCTTCATAGAACACAAACATGTTTAGGCGAACATCAGGAGTAGTTGTGCCATTATGAAGCATAATAAGCAGGGAGTCTCCTGTCATCAGGTCTTTGCAGGAATATAGGAATATATAAAATAGGTGTTCATCATGTTTAATGTACTGATTTCCTACCTACACTTTGCTTTGGTATACTAAACAAAAATAAGTCAACACAGTTCATGAAAGCTGTACAGCCCAGTCATGAAGCATTCGAGAATTTTTTTATTTGACCACCATTATTCTGTGGTGTGGTCCAAGCTGTCTGACAGAGAAATAAATGCAAAACATTGTTTGGTCAATGATCTAGGATCGTATTAGAGAGACTGTGCTTGTGTCTGTATGAATCAGAGTTCACTTCACTCTTGTTTTACTACATTCACTCCAGACATCAGCTTGAACATCTTAGTGACTCCTGTGAATGGAAAAATTCCTTGTGACAGAGAGTGAGAGAGCAGATGAGGAGAGCTGCTTGAATAATGGATTGAACAGCAAAGAGGGTGAATATATGATGTAAATCATAAATAAATTTGGATTTCAAGGAATAGTTCATCCAAAAGTGAAAATTCTGTCTTGATTTACTCTCCCGTGTCTGTCCAGACCCATATGACTTTCCTTTTTCAGTTTTGTGTGAGGAATAGACTGACTTTGAAGTATCAGTATTTAACAGTATTGGCAATATTGACCTTTGATTGTACTTGGTTAAAAGAAGATAAGTGTTATTGTCCATGCCTAATATTCTGCCCAGGAGGAGCTGCATGGTGGCAATGCTGCATGTAATAGTGTTAATTCAGTTTGATCCAGCACACTTTGCTCATCTTTCTCTCTTGAGCCCTGTCAGACAGGACTAGTTTTCCCTGAGGAGGTTAGGTATATTTGTGTTGCAGACATACAATCCTGTCAAAACACATCTGTGTTTTTTCACACAACATTGGTAGAGTAAATTACCTACTGTTTTTGGGCTAACTTGGTGGTCCTCTGAGAAATTTAATTCCGTTTGGACAAGAATGTCACTGATTGAGGTTGATATTGAGATTCTTTCTTTCACCACCCATCTCATTTATTTAGAGTTAGTTGAAGACTGTAACTAAAGCTAAATGTCTCAGATTATTATGGATTTAGAAGTACTTTTCTGGGGTGAAACATCAGGCTGTGGTTAAGTACTTCTCCAAGTTACAAACTAAAATAGAAAATTAAATCAACTAAAAAAAGGAAATTAATCAAGGAGAGTCTGAGCATGGGCTGCTCAGAACAGAAACTCATTTATGATCCTCAACTTAATTAGTTCTTTCTCTTTATTATACACAAGCTGTATTGTTATGCAAACTGTTTTCTATTTGAATATATTTTAAAATGTATTTTATTCCTGTGATGGTAATGATGAATTTAAATCATACTATAATGATTATTTGGTGTTCAAGAAACATTTCTTGAAAACAGTTGTGCAGCTTAATATTTTTGTGGAAACAGTGATTCATTCTTTTCAAGATTTCATTGATGAATAGAAAGTTCAAATTTGAAATAGAAAACTTTTATAACAATGTAAAGGTCATTACTGTCAATTTTGATAAATTTAAAGGATTAGTTCACTTTCAAATGAAAATTAGCCCAAGCTTTACTCACCCTCAAGCCATCCTAGGTGTATATGACTTTCTTCTTTCTGATGAACACAATCAGAGATATATTAATAAATATCCTGACGCATCCGAGCTTTATAAATAATGACAGTGAGTGGGGTCAACGAGTATAAGCTGAAGAAAGTGCCTCCACCCACATCCATCCATCATAAACGTACTTCACAAGGCTCCAGGGGATTAATAAAGGCCTTCTGAAGTGAAAAACATCCATATTTAACAAGTTATGAAGTAAAATATCTATCTTCCGCCAGACCACCTTCCATACTCAAGTTACGAAGAAACTGGCGTCGCATCAGTTACACTTTTTCCGTAAGTTGAATATGGAAGGCGTAGGACGTAGTGTAAGCTTTTTTAACTGCGAGAGATCTACACTTTCTTCGTATGTTGAATACGGATGGTGGTCTGGTGGAAGCTAAATATTTTACTTCATAACTTGTTAAATATGGATATTTTTTTTTACACAAACGCATCGCTTCAGAAGACCTTTATTAACCCCCCGGAGCCATGTGGAGTATGTTTATGATGGATGGATGTGGATGGATGCACTTTCTTCAGCTTCATACTCGTGACCCCTGTTCACTGCCATTATAAAGCTCAGATGCGTCAGGATATTTATTAAAATTTCTCCAATTGTGTTCATCAGAAAGAAGAAAGTCAAATACACCTAGGATGGCTTGAGGGTGAGTAAAGCTTGGGGTAATTTTCATTTGAAAGTGAACTAATCCTTTAATGCATCTTTGCTGAATAAAAGTATTAATTTCTTTAAAACAGAATCATACTAACCCCTAAACTTTTGAACAGTAGTGTATAGATAGTGCTGTATACAGTCTTTGTTAGCTTTAACCTAGGCCATAGTCAAGGCTGAAGTATGCGGGACACATTCATCAGCGAGTTTCATTGAGTTTGTGACCACTGAGCCGTTATAATTAACATACACAGGAAGAGACGGTGGAGCCCTTTGGAATCCCCTTTGGAATCTCAAGACAGTTCGACTGAACACTGGCAGTAACATTACAGACAGAGATCGATCAATGAAATGATTACAGCACTCTCCACTGTGAATCAGAATCCTATCCGCGAGTCCCTCTACAGCCATTTTCCGCAGAGGAATTGCTGATTAATGACATGCTTAAATAACAAACACTGCGACTACAGTATAAAGCATTGCATGGATCAAACCAGTGGTGCACTGAGTCTAAAGATCCAGTCTCAGCAGCACAGAGCTCAATTCTGCTGTAACACTGATACTGATGTTATTAGACACGTGTCAGATATCACCATCTCCATCCCATAAGTAGTTCCCATGGTGATCGCCACCTGTAGGCAGGGTCCAAAATTAACTTTGTCACACCAGACAGTGTTAAGTGAATTAAGAAAATGAACAGTTCTATCAGACCATAAATATTTTTTACCACCATGAAAACTGCAAACAAAGCAAATTATAACATTTAGAAAAATTATATATAAATAATATATAAGTGCTGTCAAAACAATTAATCGTGATTAATCAGATCTAAAGTAAAAGTTTGTGTTCACATAATATATGTGTGTATATTATATATATGTGTGCGTGTCTGTGTATATACATATACACACTCATATGTATGTATATACACTATATTGCCAAAAGTATTGGGACACCCCTCCAAATCATTGAATTCAGGTGTTCCAGTCACTTCCATGGCCACAGGTGTATAAAATCAAGCACCTAGGCATACAGACTGCTTCTACAAACATTTGTGAAAGAATGGGTCGCTCTAAGGAGCTCAGTGAATTCAAGCGTGGTACCATGATAGGTTGCCACCTGTGCAAGGTCCATTTGTGAAATTTCCTCACTACTAAATATTCCACGGTCAACTGTTAGTGGTATCATAACAAAGTGGAAGCAATTGGGAACAACAGCAACTTAGCCACGAAGTGGTAGGCCACGTAAAATCACAGAGCGGGGTCAGCGCATGCTGAGGCGCACAGTGCGCAGAAGTCACCAACTTTCTGCAGAGTCAATAGCTACAGACCTCCAAACTTCGTGTGGCCTTCAGTTTAGCTCAAGAACAGTGCGTAGAGAACTTCATGGAATGGGTTTCCATGGCCGGGCAGCTGCATCCAAGCCTTACGTCACCAAGTGCAATGCAAAGCGTCGGATGCAGTGGTGTAAAGCACGGTGCCACTGGACTCTGGAGCAGTGGAGACGTGTTCTCTGGAGTGACGAATCGCGCTTCTCTGTCTGGCAATCCGATGGATGAGTCTGGGTTTGGCGGTTGCCAGGAGAACGGTACTTGTCTGACTACATTGTGCCAAGTGTAAAGTTTGGTGGAGGGGGATTATGGTGTGGGGTTGTTTTTCAGGGGTTGGGCTTAGCCCCTTAGTTCCAGTGAAAGGAACTCTTAATGCTTCAGCATACCAAGATATTTTGGACAATTTCATGCTCCCAACTTTGTGGGAACAGTTTGGGGATGGCCCCTTCCTGTTCCAACATGACTGCGCACCAGTACACAAAGCAAGGTCCATAAAGACATGGATGAGCGAGTTTGGTGTGGAGGAACTTGACTGGCCTGCACAGAGTCCTGACCTCAACCCCATATAACACCTTTGGGATGAATTAGAGCGGAGACTGCGAGCCAGGCCTTCTCGCCAACATCACTGCCTGACCTCACAAATGCGCTTCTAGAAGAACGGTCAAAAATTCCCATAAACACACTCCTAAACCTTGTGGAAAGCCTTCCCAGAAGAGTTGAGGCTGTAATAGCTGCAAAGGGTGGGCCAACTCCATATTAAACCCTACGGATTAAGAATGGGATGTCATTAAAGTTCATGTGCACGTAAAGGCAGGAGTCCCAAAACTTTTGGCAATTTAGTGCATGTATAAATATATGTGTGTATATGTATGTTAGATGAGATTAATCACGATTAATCGATTTGACAGCACTATATATATATATATATAAAATTTACAATTATTTATTAATAAATTTATATATATGTACACTACCGTTCAAAAAAACTGGGGTCTATAAGATATTTTGTTTTTAAAAGAAGACTCATATACTCACCAAGGCTGTATTTATTTGATCAAAAATACAGTACAAATCAGTAATATTGTGAAATATTATTACAATTTAAAATAGCTGTTTTCCATTTTAATATATTTTAAAATGTAATTTTTTTTCCTGTGATCAAAGCTGAATTTTCAGCATTAGTACTCGAGTCTTCAGTGTCACATGATCCTTCAGAAATCTTTCTAATACACTGATTTGGTGCTCAAGAAACATTGGCCGTGTGTCCGCCAAAAAGCGTTTTTTCCTGCGGCTAGCTTACTTTTCCAATTTTTTTTAATGGGAGCGCCACGTTTTTTAAACGGCAGGAGCATAACGAGGCGCTGAGCGTCTATTTCACGCTTAGGTGCCGAGCGCTCTGCATTTTTTACCTGTCTCCTCGAGTTGAAGAATGTTAACTTTGAGTAAATCGCTGTGCTCATCACTAGCTGGGTTTCCATCCAAACGTGAAGCGAATCTTTTCAAAGTTCACAAAAAAAGAAAGAAAATTGAATGTGAATTAGGTGCGTTTCCATCAAGTTGTTTGAGTGGATGACAGCGTTATGGTAACCTAGTAACCAACAGTAAATAAAACACTGTGACCGAGCGTTTGTGAAAGCTTCGCCTAAACACTTATGAATATGAAAACAATAAATGAATAAATTGAAAATGAATGAACACATTTTATCATTTATATTTAAACGTTAGGCATCTATAGAACTTCTAAAAAAAAGTTTTTTTGTTGGTGTCAGCTATCTCATACTATACATTATCACTACAATCAATTTAAACAATGTATCACACTGCAGTTCCAGCCGCTGGAGAGCAACCATTTTATTTGCTTGACAAAGCCAATTTTTACTTGCATTTGGCACTTAGCGAGTGTTAATTCGGACCCTGCCAGTAGGTTGCAGGTTAATCAGAGAGTAATAGCGTAGCCCCTCACAGTTGAGTACAGAAGTGGCCCCATCTGAGTCTCAGCGTCACGCTAGCAGCTAGCTAAGCATGTTATTAGCGCCACTAGCGCTGACCACCCTGGGGTACGAGGTTCCGGTCTATTGTTAATAGCCGCCAGTGGAGTGTTGCCTGAGGTTAGCTCCAGGAAACAACACTAACAAGAGTAAGTTATCTTGTATAGACATTTTCACACACAATTATATTGAGTGTTAGCATACCGAATCCAGAAAGTATCCGGGAAGGCTGGAGTGTGTGTGTGTGTGTGGAGCCAGAGCTTTGCTCCTTTTCAGCTGAAGGAAGCTGTGTCTCCTTGGCAACCACAGAGAGCACGAGCTCGCAGGCATGTGTGCACAGTGTGTGTTTGTGTTTGCGTTGAGTCAAATTAGTCTGTGAACGTGTATCCCTGGTTGTGTGTGTATTTGCCCATCAGTGCAGACATGCATGCACTCACACAAACGCACACACACACCCTTTTCACTGCAGGGTTTATTTTTAGCACGTGTCTCTTATATAATCAGGGTGACACTGGGGAGAACATAGACTCTCTCCCTCTCCTTCCTCCTCACTCTTGATTTGGATATCTGTGTGTGTTGTACGCAGATGAGACAGAGGTTTTCTTAGTTGCATATTTCTGGTGCAGTAATGGTGCTCAAGAGAGTCTCTGTGCCTGCAGGTCTGAATTACTGAATATAGACGAAAAGATGCTGCATAAATACAACCAATATGCACGGACACCTCACAGACACACAACACTACGCCATTCACACACATGAGTGCGTGGGAGAGGTCTGTATGCAAGTTTATATTAGTTTCTAATTAAATTGGTGTCCGTCAATCAGTTCAGCCCAGGGCCTGATGATAATCCACTTCATAGTGTTGTTATTGTTAACTAAAACTATAAAAATTGTGTTTAATTGAAATAAAGCTAATGTAAAATATAAATATTAGATAAAAAAACGTCTCCGGTCACACATGTAACCATGGTTCCCTGAGAACAGGGAACGAGATGCTGCATCGAAACGCTAGGGGAACGGCTAGCGTTTCGACGCAGCACGAGTTCCCTTTCCAAAGGGAACTTTAACGTAAATTTTGCTCTGGCAACTAACTAAAATAAAGTTTAAACTGAAGTCCTAGTTTTACTAAAACTAAAGCTGAAAACTATATATTTAAAGCTAAATAGAAATATAAAAAAAGCACATAAGAAAATTACTAAAATGAAAACTGAAAATGTAAAAAAAACCTTTCAATTTCTAATTCAATTAGCTTGAATAATATATGAATTATATATGAATATGAATAATATTGTGCATTCAAATACACTTTCTTAGGGTACGTTTACACGACAATGATGTACTATAAATGGAAAAGTTTTTCTTTCACTTTTTCTTTTGTCAAAATGATCACATAGATCCGCGAAAACGTCTTAAAATGCTGTATTATGCTGCCAGGCCAGTAGTTGGCGTTGTCACTTAATAAAGAAACACTACGTGTCTATAGACTGAACACCTAATGTGCGTTCACATGACATAATTTTCACAAATTCACATTTTTTGTAGTTTACACAGAGACGATAAAGGTACCGTTTTCGAAAACGTGCACTTTGAAACCTGTTATCAAAAGATTGCGTTTTCAGGCCTCTAAAATGTCATTGTCGTGTAAATTTCTAGTTCAAAACGGTGTCGTGTAAACGGCCCCTTAGACTTGTCGACTTGACTGTAAATAAAAAAAAAAAAAGAGAAAGCACTGGCATACTACTTTTATTTGGTTGTATACTTCACATTTTGTAAAAGGTAGGCTAATCTGGGTATTTCATGCAAACAGTCACATATCAAACACAGTACATTGCATGGAATACTGTATCCCAGAATGCCAAGCACTCAGCTTGACCTTTCATTATTTTAGTGTGACAGATGAACTGGAAATGATAGTAAATGCCATTTAAACATGCTTTTTGACTCATCATTTCATTGGAGCGGCAAAAGTTTACATTTTTACATAAAATTAGGTTTAAAAAAAACTATGTGTAAACGCTAGCCATTGTGTCATCTTTTTAAAACTTTTTCCCACTCTCCTTCATCCATACTGTTCTTTCTCATTTTTTAAAAATTTTTTTCCATTTGTTCTTTCTCCCTCTCTGCAGATATGCTTACCTGAGAAGTTTTTTTGAACACAAAATGTTTAATTTTTGTTGAATCCTTGATTAGCCAGTTCAGGTGTGTTTGATTAGAGACGGCATTAAACTCTGCTGGGAAGGATCTCTGTGTGTGCTGATTTGTCTGAGGTTATGATTTGTACGAATAAATTAATTAGGAAATTTGAACTCAAAAGCTCTGTTCGAAATTGCCCCCTATATTCCCCTATATCCGGAAGGGCTGTCGCTTTTGCATAGGTTGTGCTGTTTAATAATCATTTGAAGCTTAGCAAACTGGCAGCTCCAGTAGTAATGAAAAGATTTATCTTGAACTGAAATCTGAAATTATCTTGCATGAAATGGAGACCTCGTCATAATCAAAACTTTTTTTTTAGTTTTGATTATGACGAGGAGCAAAAGGAGATGGAGTAGAAATTGATGGATATCATTTCTAAAAGCTTTTAAAACCGTCTTACTTTCTTTACTTAAAGGGATAGTACATACACTTTAGGCTTATTGTTTTAAATTCATAAAATAATTTTTAAACAACATTGGAACCTTTTAAGTTTAAGTTCCACATGTAATATTCTAGTGCTTGTACTTTGTAGTATGCCAGGGAGCAGCAGAAGCAGCAGCAAGTGCCTGGAGTTGTTATGGCAACCTGATACATTTCAAGCAGATTTGCTGATAGATGTTCTAGAATGAAGGTATTGGCAAATCAGCTTGCAGTGGCAATGAAACAGTTCTGCAGTGATTCTACTGAGATTCGCAAACAAAGCCAGAGACTGTTGACAGCTGAAACTTGGAAGCAGTTATTGCTTTTTAGAGAATTATCAGAACACCGGGACACACCTTGTGAAGCTGGGTTTATCTCGGGTTAACGGGACGTCTGGTCATCCTAGATCGCATTTCAGAACGCAGTGGTGCGTGAAAGTGTGTTTCGGCTTAAGATTGCATTTAATTCCCAGAGTGGAAAAAGAATAGAGGAGGAATGTTGTCTTTTCTGATTTTGAGCACATGTGCAATGTTTAGATTCATTTGCAATCTGCCGAGTCACTGGAGCTCGGAACGGGTGGAGAAGCCATTGTAAGGATTTTTTCACTAGACACTAGACAGGAATAAATCTTGTTTAGTGTATATCCTTTACTTCTAGCATGTGAACTCAAACATACACACACACATTGGGTTTTCATGTTTTTTTGGGGGGACTTTCCATAGACATAATGATTTTTATAGTGTATAAACTGTATATTCTATCCCCTACCCCTGAACACAACCCTCATAGAAAACTTTCTGCATTTTTACATTTTCAAAAAAGCATAATTTAATATGATTTATAAGCTGTTTTCCTCATAGGGATGAAAAAATGTCCCCACAACATAGGGTTTACCAGGACCGCACACACACGCACACACACACACACACACACACACACACACACACACACGTCTTGGTTTTTGGCAATGGCAATTAAACAGAATAGAAATAAAGAGCTAGTGACGGTTTTAAGACACATGGAGAGTGTCAATTTGAACTTAATTTTAATATATTTAGTCATTTTATATAATAATGATTTCTGTAGTTTTATTTATAAAAAGAAAAAAAAGGATGTAATGTGAGAGGACAACCAGCCAACTAATGCCACAAAACAAAGTCCACATTTGATGGTTGTTTTTCCACCAAAAATGATGTCACTTTCTGCAGAATGATGTCATTACCAGACAGGTTTTTGTTAAGAATATTACATTGTGGCTGTTTTGGAAGGATTTTGAAAGCTATATTAATAGAAAACTTGGTGTATGATAGAAATCTGTGTATTTAATGTGCTTTTTTAATTTTTAGAATGGCATTTTGGATTGTAAAAAAATACATTATGTAATTATTTGTTTTATTAGGAACATTCTGTATACACAAGAAGTGGGTACTTCAGAAACCAAATTTCTTATATTTTATAAATGTCATAAACCTTTTAGACCAAACTAAAAACAAAAAGTGGTGAAAATGTAAAGTTATATATAGTTATATACAGTGTTGGGTAAGTTACTTCAAAAAAGTAATTAATTACTAATTACATCATCAATGTTGTATTTAAAATACTTTTCTAATTACTCTGTCTGAAAAGTAATTTAATTACTCAATAAGTAACTCAACTCATTACTTATTACTTATTAAAATACCTATAAAGCTTGACCGGATAGACAATAGAAAGGAAATTCTTCTAATAATTTAAATATGAATCAAACATGGAATAGTTTAGACTTTATAGCTTTTTAAAACATTTTAGCTTTATTAAAACATACTATAATACTTAAAATTTTTAGTAATAAATAGGGATGTCAAGATACCAAAATCTAGTAGTCGGTACCGATACCAACAGAAGTGCACAATACTCGATACCAAAGTCCATACCACAGTAAAAAATATTTAAAGATACAAATAAAACAATGCTATATGTTTTTCAGGTAGGTCTAATAGTAAAAATACCACAGAAATTGAATAGTCAAATATAAAATAACTCATAACTGTATAAGTTAAATATATATTAATCCTTATTAAAGCTTTTCTTTTGTTGTTTGATTATCATTTATAATACAGACAGCCAATAGTAGATGGTAGTATGTTTTAAAGACAATATGCTGTTACACATGCTGTTCACATTCACATAACCAACGCGAATATACGCCAAGACGGGCATTTTTACATAACTGTGTGTGTATTTGAACGTTTATGTGTAATAAACCGCGAAAATCTGACACTCGCGAGAGGCGGCTATGTGTGTGCACTTTGGTCGAGAGCGCACTGACTGAAGACCGTCTCTCAGAGAGCGCGCGCAGTTTTTTCTCTTTAGGACATAGCTTACATTTACCGTAATGTTCTTGCCTACCTGTGTCAAAAAAGTGAAGTACCTGGAATATTTCCATTCTGCAAAACAGCCACTCGCTTCTGCCGACATCTTCAGACAGCGACTACACAGCCAACTGGTGCAAAGTTGCGAACTCATGCGCAACTCACTACAGCCAACGATTTTAAAGGCAGCGTTCACTTTTACCTTTAGACGACAAATTTAGATTTTAAATTCAGTATTGATTTAAACAGAACTGTTGAACTAATTTAAGTACATTATAAGTAACTGTAATTAAATTACCTAAAAATGAACAGTAATCTCTTACTTTACTTTTTCAGTGGATAAGTAATTTAGTGGATAAGTAACACCCAACACTGGTTTTATATATATATATATATATATATATATACAGTCAAACAAAACATTATTCAGACATTTTTGATATTTTTGAAATATTTTTACCAGTGGGTGCAGGACACTTTAGTTAATTTATGTAAGTGAGGATAGGAAAATAAAGTAAACTGTGACATATTATACCCAAACATTCTTCATTCAGTGGACTACCATTAAAATTGATAACAATTTGGAACCAAAAATTATTCAGACATTTTGACCTGACCATGTTTTGCTTGAGTGTTATCTGACATAATTAAGATTATTTTTTTCTGACACAGTTTAACTCTGAGATCTTGTCATATTTTATTACCATTTTTTAAACTATAGTGAATAAACTGTATTAATGAATGAAATGTTCAAGGTGTCTGAATAAATTTTGGTTTGACTGTATATATATATATATATATATATTACAAAAGCATAACAGGATGGAAAGTGAAAGTTCACCCCAAGTTCACTTTATTGTGACATTTTGATATATTATTTTCTCACAAAAAGCTATTGTAAAGCTTTAGATTACTTGGATTATAAGTCATATACGGTAGACATCTTTTATTATACTTTTATGGCTCTTTTGAGGTCAGTAACATTTTTTTAAAATAAAATAAAGAATGAATTAAATTGTTGAAAAGTGACAGTCTTTACTGTCACTTTTCAACAGCTTACATTCATTTTTGAATTCATAATATTACAAAATATTTATATTTCAAATAAATGCTTTTCTTGAACTTTTTATTCATCACAGAATCCAGGAAAAAAATGTATCATGGTTTCCACAAAATATTACACAGTACAACTGTTTTCAACATTGATAATAATAATAAGAGCATCAAATCAGCATTTAGAGGATCATGTGACACTGGCTACGTTTACATGGACACCTTCCGAATAAATCCGACTGTAGTGTTTACATGAATGCTAAATAAAGTGATCGGTTGATGTGCGCGTTTATATGTCACAAGCTTCAAATCGGGATTGATTTTTTTGACGTGCACACTGCACGAATATACAGAGTTTCCCGCTGTTTGCGCATACTAACTATTCTCCTACATTGCTTCTTTTCTTTGTTTTAAAGAGCTGACTTAACAAAAGGACCGATGGGACGTTGTCCTGCTCCACTTCACAGACGATGAGTGGAAGGAGAATTTTAGAATGGCACGACAGTCATTTATGACACTTCATTCAACAACAACAACAGCTAGCGTCATAACGTCATTACGCCATTTCTACTTTCCAGTTTCGGTTTTCAGTCCAGTCAAGTGTTTACATGTCCTCTCGATCGAATCAGAAAAGGTTTAAACCACCCCTTACAATCCGAATGAATAGGGTTTATGTAAACGCAGCTACTGAATACTGGAGTAATGACTGCTAATGATGGCTAATTTTACTGTTCCTTAAAGTCATATATGGTGGAGACATGAAAATGTACCGCTCAGTAGGAATGACCTACATCAGATCACAGACCAAACATGCAGCCCTGTCACAGTCTTTGTGTGTGTGTGTGTGTGTGTGTGTGTGTGTGTGTGTGTGTGTGTTTTGTCTCTCTTTTCGCTGTGTGAGAGTGAGTGAGAGAGGCTGAGAGGACGTTTGAGTATAATGTGTCCGCTAATGGAGGGGAAACAGGGCAGAGCAGAAGGGAATGAGAACATGAGTATGTTAGACTGAAAGACATATTAGAGAGAGATGAAGAGGTGTGGGTCTGCAGACAGCTGTACTGTGAGTAACTGATCCGAATGGAGGGAGGGGGATGTTCACAGGTCAAACATGCACACACACAGAAACTCTCATTGAAACACAGCTGAAACAGGTGTTACTCACAGTCACAGAGAAACCAGGTCAACATCAATCACATGCTGAGTTATAAATACACACACACATGCTGAGAATTTAGCAATGAAAGAGTGACAGAGGGAGAGAGAAATGGATGTTACAAATAAGAGGTGTTAAGAGACTGATTCCTTAAATAAACAGTCATGTAGGCCGATCAACAATTTGACAGTGTTGGGCTACAGCTATGTAGCTAGCTAAGATACCAACTACTTTTCAGAAAGAAAAAAATAAGCTAAGGTGAGAGCTAGCCTTTGGAGAATTAGCTTGCAACATTGGGATGCTTTTATAATTCTTCATATAATTTGTTTGGTAACACTTTACAATTAGTTAACATGAACTAAGGATGAACAATACTTTAACAGCATTTATTTATCTTAGTTAATGTTAATTTCAACATTTACTAATACATTATTGAAATCAGAAGTTGTATTTGTTAACATTAGTTAATGCACTGTGAACTAACATGAACAATGAAGGACTTTATTTTTATTACCTAACATTAACAAAGATTAATAAATACTGTAACATATATATTGCTCATTGTTAGTTCTTGTTAGTTAATACATTAATGTTAACAAATGAGACTTTATTGAAGTCTTACCATTTCTTCTAATACATGTTTATTGAAGAACCAAAAACATCTACAAAGATGATATTGCCTGTTTTCATGTATATATGTACATACGCTATTATTCAGAATGTTTTGGGTTTGCAAAATTTCCCTTCTGCTCACCAAGGCTGCATTTATTTGATCAAAATACAGTAAAACAGTAATATTGTGAAATATTATTACAATTTAAAATAACTTTTTTATTTAAATATATTTTATAAAATGTAATTTATTCTTGTTATGGCAAAACTGAATTTTCAGCATCACTACTCCAGTCTTCAGTGTCACATGATCCATCAGAAATCATTCTAATATGCTGATTTTATGTTCAAGAAACAGTTCTTATTATTATCAATGTGGAACAGTTGTGCTGCTTAATATTATAATATAAAACATTATAAATGTCTTTACTGTCTTAATAAGTATAGAGGGTAGGCACCTGACGTCACTGTCAGTCGGAGTGACTGCGGTTACACCCATTGATTGGCAAAAAGATTGAGTGGCAGCATTGGTTTTCAGCTTGAATGCCGCAAAAAACACACAAAACGGGAAAGAGCTTTGCGATTGACTATACAAATAGATTTGACAAGAAATCTGAGGTATATTTTTACAGACTGCCGAAAGCTACAGAAAAAGAAGCAAATGGATTGCTGCAAATTCACAGAAACAGCTGGACTCCAGGCAGAGAAATGTGGATTTGCAGTTATCATTTTGTCAATATGTTGAATTTTGGCGTAAAATCTAGGGCTGGACCAGAATATTCGAATATTCGTTTGGTAGGTTGGTATTCGATTTTCAGTTTTGGGATTCGAATTTCGTGTTGTTTTTTTTGAACACCTGGCATCCCCCTCGCGAAACGGTTCTCATTCGCGCTTGAATGTTTACAATATAAAATCTGGCGAAATACAATACTCTTTTTAACAATTATCTTATATAACCTAGCCGTTTTTAATATGATGGACAGTTTAAGGAACCCAACCTTGTTATACTTAATAAATATATTTGCTTCTTAGCCTACTAATGTGTTCCCTGCACCTGGAGTTTTCTCTGTCTGAAGCGCACAACTGCATGAGCTCGTATTTTGGGTTATAGAAACAAAATATATTAGCCGTTTAACCATTATTATCAGTCTAAATGAATCTACTGCAAAATATATGAGCTTGTTAAATTTGGGAGCGATTTGTTTGCCAGAAAAATGTTAGGCTACCTTTTTAAAAGTATTGCTATTAACAGACCTGTGTTTTATATCTCGGAGCATATTAGCCCTGCCCGCGTGAGGCGCTCCGCTTCCGGCTCGCGCTGTTCTGTAGTTTATTAAAAGTTTATTAATTCTGAACGTGTTCTCCACATAATCAAAATGCAAACAGGCAGACAGACATACAGAGATTCCTGCTGTAACGCGTTGTCTACGGAGCAAATAGGGATACGTTAGCTCACTTAGCTTGAGTTATTGATACCACACAGACTTAACAGAGGCGATTGACATTTCATAACTGGCGCTTTATTCCCCATGAAACACGTGTAACTGTCCGTCGCAAATGTTATGCCGTCCACAGCGTTACTTAATAAAGAAAATAACTTTAAATAGCTACAGAAAAACAGAAATAACCCGCATACATGCGTTGCTCGAGTCGTTCGACACAGTTCAACCGGGAGCGCGCTGTTCTTAAAGGGGCCACACCATATTTCTACTCGTTACACATCTTCAGCCCCCTCCCGCCTAAGCTTCGAATATTCGGTGCTGATTACTACCGAGCTTCGAAGCTCAAAAAATTGTATTCGGACCAGCCCTAAAATCATACTCTATATATTGTATTGTCATGTATTGTATTGACAGCTCATCAATTAAATATTTACCATCTTATATTCTGCATAATTGGGTGTTTTTAAATAAACAATGACAAAAACTATAAAAGTTTTTGGACTGGATGATATATAACATTGAAATAAGTGATCACCAGGATTTAGACCTACCTATATTGTATTTATATAAAGCGTTCACAGGCAAATTTGCTTTATGTATTTCTCCGGCGTTGAAATCAGGCACATATAAATGTCTGGAAACACGATTCCTGGCTGCATGTTAATATCTATGGATTACTGGATCTTTGATAAGTTGTAACAGGAACACTATCGAGTCCAACCTTTAGTTTAATCGTTTGTTTTACTCTTGTTTTTAACTCGCGTTTTCGCAGTTTCCCCTATTAAATCCAGTCATGCAGCAGGCTCTTTTGCCACTCAGTCCAGCTGAGAGGGGGTGTTCCGGCAGGAAAGTGATGTCAGCGCATACCCTCTAATCTTTTCTTCTTTTTTTCAAAATAAAAAAAGTTGTTGAACTTTCTTCAAAGTTATACAATGATTGAATGCATTTGCAGGTTTTGTTTCAGTTGTTTGTAGGCTGAAAAGAGCGATTCATTTGCAAATTGAACATCGCTAATTATGATTCTAAAGACACAAGACTTGATTGCTGAAATATTGTCAGGGAAAATGCAATATGTTCGTTAACATTACAGCTAACTGTAGCTTAATCAGTAAAATAACTTTGCTACTGAAAAGCTACTTGATTTCTAATAGCGATATTACAACCTTGCCAATGAAAAATGTAATTAAAATACTTACATTATTATTTTTAGTGATGCTACAAACAACAGGGTGTAGAGTTTTAACTAAAACCCATCTTGCAGATAACCTTTTTGTCAGCAAACATGATTGATGGTACATGACAGCTTGGAGAATGAATCATAGAAAGATGATACAGTGTGTTTGACCTCTGACCTCAGGACAGTCCACTGACCCCTTGCTTGATCTCTGACCCCTTATGTTGTGTTTCTCTCTCTCTTTTTCTCTCTCAGTAAAACCATACAGGTTAAGATCATCGATGATGAGGAGTATGAAAAAAACAAAAACTTCTACCTGGAGCTAGCTGAACCACGCATGGTGGACATGAGCCTCCAGAAAGGTAAAACACACACAATGTACTCATAGAAAGACCACATCCCATTTTTTATTTATTTATTTTTTGCTCTTCATCTATTCATTCATTTCTAAATTCATTTTGATTCATCCAGTGGGTCTTTATCAGCTCATGAAAGCATAAAACCATCACCATGAGTTTATATGTGTTATTCTGCTGTCTGCATGTTTCATGATGTTTTCGTTGATAGCAGCAAGCGTTTTGTTGTTTTATGAGATTTACGATCAGTACTCAAATGTTTGGGGGGAAGTAAGATTTTAAAAAATAAAAGACTTCTTTCAAAAACATCAAAAAATCTTACCATCTCCAAACTTTTGAACGGTAGTCTATATAATCAGCTGTCACTGGATTTTGACTACAATTGTGCAAATTTTCTGACGGTATGAATGCTACCAGTAGAGGGCACCCAGGATAACCCCGCAGATTCAGAGTCAGTATAAGGGGGAGATGAAAATTAATGTTGGAAAATTAATGGGAAAAATGTTGGAGCCTTGGTGCAGAAAGTAGCTCACTTGCTTACATATAAAAGCTTATGTAAAAATTAAGACCCTAACTGCCTTAAAGAGTTAGTTCACCCAAAAATGAAAATAATGTCATTAATTACTCACCCTCATGCCGTTCCACACTCGTAAGACCTTCGTTAATCTTCAGAAAACAAATTAAGATATTTTTGTTGAAATCCGATGGCTCAGTGAGGCCTGCATAGCCAGCAATGACATTTCCTCTCTCAAGATCCATTAATGTACTAAAAACATATTTAAATCAGTTCATGTGATTGACAGTGGTTGAATATTAATATTATAAAGCGACGAGAATATTTTTGGTGCACCAAAAAAACAAAAAAACGACTTATTTAGTGATGGCCGATTTCAAAACACTGCTTTATTAAGCTTCGGAGCGTTATGAATCAGCGTGTTGAATCATGATTCGGATCGCGTGTCAAACCGCCAAACTGCTGAAATCACGTGACTTTGGCGCTCCGAACCACTGATTCGACACAAAAGATTCATAACGCTCCGAAGCTTAATGATGCAGTGTTTTGAAATCGGCCATTACTATATAAGTCGTCATTTAGTTTTTTTGGCGCACCAAAAATATTCTTGTCGCTTTATAATATTAATATTGAACCACTGTACTCACATGAACTGATTTAAATATGTTTTTAGTACATTAATGGATCTTGAGAGCGGAAATGTCATTGCTGGCTATGCAGGCCTCACTGAGTCATCGGATTTCAAGAAAAATATCTTAATTTATGTTCTGAAGATGAACGAAGGACTTACGGGTGTGGAACGCCATGAGGGTGAGTAATAAATGACATTATTTTCATTTTTGGGTGAACTAGCCCTTTAATGGTAAAATAACCTTTTTTGTCTTTTGCTCTAGAACGTGTATGTCTTTTAGGGACCAGCATGAAATAATGTATTTTGCCTGAAGAAGCAATATTTGTCAGATGTTATTTCTTATACATTATTGAAACTGTAAGTTTAGCCAACAGTTTCTGAGATATCCCAATTCAAGTTGATAAGATGCCTATTGCCTAGAAAAAACTGTAGCTACCCAGGGGCATGGCCAAGATGGCCGCCAAGTGGACTGACTTGCCTTAAAGGGGATTTTACTGAAAGCACATGAATCCAACGAAGACCCACGGGTCACGGCTTTCCAACTGACTCATCTCCGACTCACACGAGAAATGCTGTGATGATGTTTTTGTAATGCTTTAGAAATGGCAACGTTCCTGTCTTTGTCTTCCAGTTTTTATATAGTTCCCAAAATACCTTGAGACTGTTGTTTAGAAGACTATATGAAGGATTAGCTATCAGTGTTGCTTTTTCAATCCTTTGGAGTTTCAGTAAACATTGACCTTAAACGCCAGTGCAGGATCTCAAAGAGTGTGAGAAATGAATGCAAACACACACACACACATCAAGTAGTCAAGTGTGTGTCTCAATATCTCTCCATAAATCAGGCAGACGTGGTCAATGCTACCAGCACCCACACCGCAGCACTGCGGTACAGTGTGTGTGTTTGCATGTATGCATGTGTCCTTGTCCCAGTATTATACCCTTCAGAAAGAATGAGAGATGAAGAACAGCTGGTCCTCTCTGTTTGAGCTCTCATCTCGCCTGGACAACATTAAACAACCTACTTATTAACTTACCTAAGCCCACAAAAACAACATGTTGGCTTGTCTCCTCACTTGTGTGCTTGTAAACAAGCAGTTTATTAATTATTCATTAGGTATTTCTTTATTTTCATGCCAGCATGGACTTGGATAAGATTTAATTTTGATGTACAGAGAAACCCAAGGAAAAAGTTCCTCAAATCAGATATATATGCGCATTCATGACTATAATTTGTTTTTACAACCATTAATGAGGTTTTTTTTTAATATTCTTGTTTCTATGGGAAACTGCATTCTGTTAATTGTATGAATGTTATATTGTGCTGTTTGTAATTTAGCGATTGTGGTTCTGATTCTGATTCCTCCTAATGATTCTTGTTCCTTGATGATTCAGTGAACAGTTGTAATAATTCAGTGAGTGAGTCAGATTGATGGAATTGCTCAGCGGAAAACAAAATTTTGTCTTTAATTATTCACCTTCATGCCTTTCCAAACACGTATAATTTTCGCTGTGTAGATTCAGTAACGCACATTGTTTTTTTATTAGTCTTCTATGCAGACAAAAGATTGTATCAAATGGATTGGTTTTGAAACTGAACCTGTAATAGGAGACAGATCACTTGTCCTACATCAAAACATGACTTTAGAACTGCTGATCCTGTGCTGTCGCTGCAAAATATGTTGAGGGATGTAAAGAAACATTCTCAGCTTTATACATCTTTGGCATTGAACCCTCTTATACACCAACTGGATACGTATAAAAATATGGAGGTAGAGACGGTGATGAAAAAAAGTGTAGACAGCAGGAAAACTGAGACTGGAGAAAGATAGAGAGAGGCAGGTGAGTGATGAGAAACACAAAAAATAGTGAGAATTGTGAAGTTTTTTTTTTTGGTTTTAGTCATACCCCGCTAGAAATGTTACGTTCCCAGAACATTCTCAGAACGTCCCCACTGGTGTTATAGACGTTGTCTAGTAACGTTCCCAGAACGTTCCGAGACGGTCACGCTATGGAGTTCTTTTAAGGGTTGGGGGACGTTATTTGGTGGACCCATTACTATAGGACGTTCTGTTAACTTCCCAAATGTCCTCTTTGTAACGTTCTTGCGCGACCATAAAATAACCAAAATAGAACGTCCCCCTAAACTCATATCGGGAACGTTATTAAATGACCAACAGAGGACCATGTGGGAATGTTCTGTTAATGTCCCAAATATCCTCTTTGTAACGTTCTTATGTGACCATAAAATTAACCAAATTGGAATGTCCCCATAAAGTCATATAAGGAACCTTGAACTGCAGCACTTTCACTACCATCTTCTGTAAAGGTTCAGAAATTTCGTCACCTTTAGAGAACTTTTAGGCAACGTTGCGCAAGGTCACGAGAACGTCACCTTCTATGTGGGTAGTTTTTGTCAAAGAAAACAAACAAACAAATATCCTTTAAATTTAGTCAATATTTTATGTCATATTTAATTTTAGTTGATTTTTCTAAATTTAGTAGATGAAAAAAATCTAAATTAATGCAAAACATTTAGTACATTTAAAGGATTAGTTCACCCAAAAATGAAAATTCTGTCATTAATTACTCACCCTCATGTCTTTCCACACCCATAAGAACTTCGTTCATCTTCGGAACACAAGTTAAGATATTTTTGACAAAATCCGATGGCTCAGTAAAGCCTGCATCGCCAGCAATAACACTCCTTTTTTCAATGCCCATAAAGCTACTAAAAACATATTTAAAACAGTTCATGTGTCTACAGTGATTCAACCTTATTATTATAAAGCGACGAGAATACTTTTTTGCGCCAAAAATAACAAAATAGCAACTTTATTCCACAATATCTAGTGATGGGTGATTTCAAAACACTGCTTGTGTTTGAAATACGTTTTTAGTAGCTTTCTGAGCATTGAAAAAGGGAGTGTTATTGCTGGCGATGCAGGCCTTACTGAGTCATCGGATTTTATCAAAATTATCTTAATTTGTGTTCTGAAGATGAACGAAGGTCTTACAGGTGTGGAACGGCATGACGGTGAGTAATAAATGACAGAATTTTAATTTTTAGGTGAACTAACCCTTTAAAAAAAACATATAAATACTATGAATTTATAAGCATATCACTTTATTGACTGTGATATATTGTGATGTGTGTGTGTGTGTGTGTATATATATATATATATATTTATATAATATATATATGTATACACACATACAGTTGATATTCTGATCATATTTTTCCCCAAGCACATTTTACCATTACCGAACTACATCAATTTTAATAACTACTATTAATTTTGTATGTATTCATTTGTGAGTAATATATAAAAGTTAACAAGGGCTGGAAGTGAAAATCGCCTTATATTCAGATGTGCATAATTATTAATCAGGTTTTCTTTTATAGGTAATATGGGCCAAAAAAGAGATTTAACTCTGAAATGTCAAAAAAATTTAAATGCCCATGAGAATTTCTATGGAAATTGCAAAATTAAGGTGTGACCGTTGGATCGCAAAATGCTCATTGGGTCAGCAGGGTCAGAAAAAACAGGTCGAGAAGAAAAGACGCATGTTAACTGCAAAACACTTTAAAGAGTTTATGGTGGTTTCACACCTAATTCTTCGACTTAATTCTTAAGTCTCATTAACACCAAGGACAATAACTATAATGATAACGATAAAAATATAGCTCTAAAAATCATTCTAAATATAAAAGAATAGCAGAGTTCACACCACAACTATTATGATAGCGGCATAGAAAAACAATATTGTTGGAATCACTTTCAGAACCTTTTTTTCTGCTGATGAATGATAAAAACTGTGGCAGACGAAAAAAATGAAATGCGCTTAGAATAAACAGAACAATATTGTGCGCTAGTGTGGATGCTAATATTGTTATCGTTATAGTTATCATTCTTGGTGTGGCCTTTAGTCTCCAGTGCCACCATTTTCCAGAGCTGCAACCTATCTGGAGTCTCCAGAAGTACAAGGTGTCAGGTTGTCAGAGACTGAATCCTGAAGCATGACCCCCACTTAATAAGAATCACAAGCTGAAGTGTTATGAAATAGATGAAGACAGATTTTTAAAGAGGTTTTATGGACAGATAGAATTTCACTTTGCCTAATAAGCTATATATAGAGAGAGAGAAAGAGAGTTTTCTTGTATTTCTCCTCATATTTTTGTCAACATGTTGTAATTAAACTTGTTTAATTCTCGTCATGATTGCAATTTTTCGTCTCGTCTTTATTGGCAATACAAACATACACACCAAGGACGAAACAAACAAATAACCTTTTGTTAACACAATTTTTGCTAGTCATTCATACAACATTAACACCAGGGCTTTGACAGGTGATAGAGACAACTGAGCGGTGAGACTAGTGTGAAAGACAGACAAGAGATGGTGAGAAAAGTGAGGAGAAAAAGACAGACAGAAGAGGTGTGAGACAAGCGAGACAGGCGAAGAGAGATAGACAGTAAAGGGTTGAGCCTGGTGAGGAGGGAATGACAGACACATGAGGAAAGAGAAATGGGGTGATACAACAGAGGAGAGAGAGAGGTGAGACCAGCAGACTATCTGTTGTGCTGCATCTGTGTGCGATTTAATATCTTGTGGAGCCCAAACCTGCAACAGCCCTACCACATGTCCCATATGAGTATGTTTAAAGAGAAGATCATCAGAATCCTTTTATCATGGAATATCCAACAGCTCTCTAAAATATCACCTCACTCTGTGTTTGTGAGTGTGTGTTGCGATCTCTGCATTCACGTGTGTGATGGGGAAATAGCTGTGAATGAGCCGACGACAGGGGAGTTTTCGCCTGAATATCGACACCTACATCCCACGATCCCATTACCTCACAGAATGTAGGGAGGAGAGAGCCTGGAGTCTGGTGTCTGTTGCCAGGGTACCATCAGCTGTTGCTAGCGCTGATGTGCAATAGATTTGCACTGAACTGTTGAATCGAAGCTTCCAAGAAGGAACAGTGAGAGAGAGAAAGTGATGAATAGATTAAATGAATTCCTTTGTGTGTTTGACACCTCTGTGTGTGCTGTCATGAAACAGACGTGTTGAAAAGCCTAGAGCTGACGATGCTACACAAATTACAGGTTAATAATGTGCATCAAGACACCCCCCCACCCCACCCCTTCTCGCAGACACATTCGAGCATAAATTATGGGCTTATTTACACATCCAGCTTCTCATTATGGGTCGATATTTTCATCTCGGCACACACACACACACACTTAATCAAAGCTTGTTTGTTCGCCATCTCATTCATCCTCAGCAACAGAAAATTACAGCACTGATTACAGAACTATTAAAGTCATTATACACACACACAACGAAAAAAAAAGAGTAATGAAGAGACAAAGAAATTGATTCCTTTAGTTGGTGCTCATATTTGTGTAAATGTGTGTGGGTCAGATTACAATTGATTAATAAATGTTATAAAAAAATCTTTGTTAATTCAGGATACCTAACGCATTAACAAATAGAACATCATTGTTTTAAAGTAATAGTTCATCCAAAAAATGAAAATTCTGTCATCATTTAGTCCAGTGATCCCTTGGCAAACTTCCAAAGAAGCCTCAATGACTTAAAGGGTTAGTTCACCCAAAAATGAAAAACTCTTCCCCCGCCAGCGTTTTTGAAAAAAGTTGCCAGCCACTGCCAGCATTTTTTATAATTTTCACAAATTTTTCATGGCCCCCAGAATATTTTGTTGTATGAATATCTTAACATGCTAATGCATCAAAATAAAGAACAGAGCTTCTACTTTTAAACATAAAATACATTTCATTCTAGCTTCAAGCATTCTTTTTTTTTTTTATTAACACTTGAATGTAGGTAAGATTCATAAAAAAGCAACATTTTGAGCAAAAAGATGAGAAAATCACATTTTTTTTTAAATCAAACACTACATCTGGATCAAATTCAGTACGATTATCAGAGCACAGATGCAGTAGATCGCTTCCATCAATACCCTCAAAGCTCTATACCACTTCCTGGATTAGCATTTCCCTCTGTAACATTAGGCAGTTTTCATATATATGCTGTTTATTGTTGATGATCACATTATTTTTCATATGTATCTGCTTACATATGAGATTGCTCATTTCTGCGTCTCCCTCGTCTGTGTTTTCGTTCGGGAGATTTTGTACTCATTCAGAAGATGCGTAATAGCGCCCCCGAGTGTATAACAGTGAATATATGGAAACCCGGAAAATTCTGTGTTTGGCAGGGAAGCGTTTTCTCATAAATAATGGAAAATTTTGTGTTTGGCGGAGAAAGAGTTAATTACTCACCCTCATGTCCTTCTAAACCCATAAGACCTTTGTTCATTTTCGGAAAACAAATTAAGATCTTCACATGAAGATCACCACTTTCATCGTCACATGGATTACTTTAGTGATGTCTTTACTACCTTTCTGGGGCTTGAAAGTGGTAGTTACATAGGCTGTCAATGAAGGGCAGAAAGATCTCAGATTTCATTAAAAAAATCTTCACTCACCCTCATGTTGTTTCACACCTGTAAGACCTTCGTTCATCTTCGGAACACAAATTAAGATATTTTTAATAAAATCTGATGGCTTGTGAGGCCTGCATTGAGAGCAAGTTAATTTAGACTTTCAAACACCCAGAAAGCTACTAAAGATATATTTAAAAGTTCATGTGACTACAGTGGTTCAACCTTAATGTTATGAAGAAATGAGAATACTTTTTATTGACTTTATTGTTGACTTTATTCAACAATATCTGGTGATGGGCAATTTCAAAACACTGCTTCATGAAGCTTCGAAGCTTTACGAATCTTTGTTTCGAATCAGTGGTTCAGAGCGTGTATCAAATGATTTCAGTAAACGAGACTTCGTTACGTCATAAGGGTTTCGAAATTTCACAAAAAGTATCCTCGTCGCTTCATAACATTAAGGTTGAACCACTGTAGTCACATGAACTGTTTTAAATGCGTCTTTAGTAGCTTTCTGTGCATCTGAAAGTGTTAATTGTCTTGCTCTCAATGCAGGCCTCACGAGCCATCAGATTTTATCAAAAATATCTTAATTTGTGTTCCGAAGATGAACGAAGGTCTTACGGGTGTGAAACGACATGAGGGTGAGTAATTAATGACAGAATTTTCATTTTTGGGTGAACTAACCCTTTAAAATGATTTAAAATAAAATAAAAATTGAGCAATCAGTTTTAATTCACCTGCTAAGATACCTGCTGTCATGAAAAACCTCAATATATGAAGAATCTTTTTTCTAAAAGTGTGAATTCTAGACCTAAAATGGGCATTTTTAGACATCTGGAAAAGTCATATGGAGCCTCTAATTATTGTTGGACCCCATTGACTTTCATGGTATGAAAAAAAATCTGTTATTTTTCCCCCATAATATCTTCTTTTATATTCCATGGAAAAAAAGAAAGTGATACAAGTTTGGAACGACATGAGGGTAAATAAATTATGACATAATTTTCATTTTTTTGGGTGAACTATCCCTTTAAATGTCACCAAATAATATTTACATTTAAATATAAAAATGCAAAAAGATTTTTCTGAGGGTTAGAGGACAGACAACATCATAAACAAAAGTAATTGAAGCCAATGGAAAATCCGCATCACGACAGGAAAGCAAATGTGTGTGAATAATCAGCGTAGCTTTAGCACCTCTTTGTTCTGTCGCTACATCTCAAATGCTACTACGACACTCCCGTTGCCAGGGGCAACCACCTGCTCCGGCGCTCTGGATCGGCCCACACTATCACATCTGATCACATCTGCTCGGTCACACCTGTCGCACCTGTCCGGCTCGGAGATTCCGGGCAGGGTGATGAAACGCCAGAGGCAGCGAATATTTTTATTCGTGTTTATCGGAGTAAATAAATCCTGTCCAACATCTCACTGCATTTCCCTCCACCATTATCTGTCTAATTTGTTCTTCATGTCATTCCACCCCTCCCTTTCTCTTTTCTCCACACACAGCTCTGTTATTAGCTGATGGTAAGTTTGAGTTGTGTATGTGTGTGTGTGTGTGTGAGGCAAGATGAGGCCATCTGCAGTAATTGTGGTCTCGTCTGCCTCACTCTGTGGATGAACACACACGTGTGTCTCCAGGTTAGTGTGTGTTGTAACACGTGCACGAGAAGATAAGCTTTGGGTTGCAGGGGTTTTTGAAAGTTCATCTCAACTTTCAGGCTTTTTTTTGTGTTTTTGTGGTGTGCGTGTGGATGTTGTGCTGTTGTCCTTCTGAATCACTCAGTTCAACAGCACAACTCACACTTGTTTCAGTCAAACAAAGTTTGGCTGTTAATCTGTTGTGTGTTTGCATGTGTAGTCTTTCTAATAAGAGAAACTATAGTGACAGTCGGCCTCATTCATAAAACAAAAGCAGAACCAATTTCTGTATAAATTGTTTGTAAACGCGGTGTTACGTAAGTAGTCACATTCAATTCTGTAAGAATCAGTTATGTAAGAATGACTTTATAAACGTTTTACACAAATTCGCTGTGCTTGTGTTTCCTGAATGAGCCCCGTTGACTCCAAATACACACATGAAAGTTTAAATGCACAATGAATATTCAGGAGTATTAATGAATGATTACGGAGTGCATGTGATTTATTTTTTCTGCATACTCTTACTGATCTGAAAGTCTATGTGTGTGTTGATGTACTAATAAGACACAATCCAACACAAAAGTTTCTCTCTGTCTCTTAATCTCTTGTAGATGTTCCAGACAGGAAGTTGTCATCAGAGGAAGAGGAAGCGAGAAGAATAGCAGAGATGGGGAAGCCTGTATTGGGCGAGCATGCAAAAATAGAGATTATCATTGAGGAGTCGTATGAGTTTAAGGTACACACACATAGAAAATGCTGGAGACCAGCTGTCTTTTGCATTATGGAAGAATCTTTATTATTTATATTCTTATAATACATGTGTTTTGTGGTTGTTGTGTGTTTTTGCTGTAGAGTACAGTAGATAAGCTGATTAAGAAGACTAACCTCGCTCTGGTCGTGGGCACAAATTCCTGGAGAGAACAATTCATGGAGGCCATAACTGTCAGTGCAGGTGATTACCAACACTAAACAACACTGAAACAAAACAATCTGCGTTTTTCTAGAAACCAGCTATATCTATCTTCCACCATATATACCAAACAGGCATAACATTATGACCACTGACAGGTGAAGTGAGTAACACTGATTATCTCTTCATCACAGCACCTGTTAGTGGGTGGGATATATTAGGCAGCAAGTGAATATTTTGTCCTCAATGTCGATGTGTTAGAAGCAGGAAAAATGGGCAAGCGTAAGGATTTGAGCGAGTTTGACAAGGGCAAAATTGTGATGGCTAGATGACTGGGTCAGAGCATCTCCAAAACTGCAGCTCTTGTGGGGTGTTCCCGCTCTGCAGTGGTCAGTATCTATCAAAAGTGGTCCAAGGAAGGAACAGTGGTGAACCAGCGACAGGGTCATGGGCGGCCGAGGCTCATTGATGCACGTGGGGAGCAAAGGCTGGCCCGTGTGGTCCAACAGACGAGCTACTGTAGCTCAAATTGCTCAAGAAGTTAAAGGATTAGTTCACTTTCATATTAACATTTCCTGATAATTTACTCACCCCAGTGTCATCCAAGATGTTTGTCTTTCTTTCTTCAGTAGAAAAGAAATTAAGGTTTTTGATGAAAACATTCCAGGATTATTTTCCTTATAGTGGACTTCAATTGGCCCCAAACGATTGAAGGTCAAAATTACAGTTTCAGTGCAGCTTCAAAGCGTTCTACACGATCCCAGACGAGAAAAAAGGGTCTTATCTAGCAAAACGATCTAAAAAAAATAAAAAAATTGTATAATTTTAACCACAAACACACGTCTTGGACTAACTCTTTTCTTCTTCTCTATTAGAATTCTGGCAGTGTAGGCGCTGCTAAGTGTATTACTGCCCTCCACAGGTCAAAGTTTGAACTAATTGTCATATACAATAAGTATATAACAATTAGTTCAAACTTTGACCTGTGGAGGGCAGAAGTCCACTATAAGGAAAATAATCCTGGAATATTTTCATCAAAAACCTTAATTTCTTTTCTACTGCAGAAAGAAAGACATAAACATCTTGGATGACATTGGGGTGAGTAAATTATCAGGAAATTTTAATATGAAAGTGAACTAATCCTTTGATGCTGGTTCTGATAGAAAGGTGTCAGAATACACAGTGCATCGCAGTTTATTGCGTATGGGGCGGCATAGCCACAGACCAGTCATGGTGCCCATGCTGACCCTTGTCCACCGCCGAAAGCGCCAACAGTGGGCACGTGAGCATCAGAACTGGACCACGGAGCAATGGAAGAAGGTGGCCTGGTCTGATGAATCACATTTGAGTGTCCGGGTGCGTGTCCATTGCTTACCTGGGGAACACATGGCACCAGGATGCACTATGGGAAGAAGGCAAGCCTGTGGAGGCAGTGTGATGCTTTGGGCAATGTTTTGCTAGGAAAGCTTGGGTCCTGCCATCCATGTGGATGTTACTTTGACACGTACCACCTACCTAAGCATTGTTGCAGACCATGTACATCCTTTCATGGAAACGGTATTCCCTGGTGGCTGTGGCCTCTTTCAGCAGGATAATGAGCCCTGTCACAGAGCAAAAATGGTTCAGGAATGGTTTGAGGAGCACAACAACAAGTTTGAGGTGTTGACTTGGCCTCCAAATTCCCCAGATCACAATCCAATCAAGCGTCTGTGGGATGTGCTGAACAAACAAGTCCGATCCATGGAGGCCCCACCTCACAACTTACAGGACTTAAAGGATCTGCTGCTATCATCTTGGTGCCAGATACCACAGCACACCTTCAGGGGTCTAGTAGAGTCCATGCCTCGACGGGTCAGGGCTGTTTTGGCAGCAAAAGGGGGACCAACACAATATAAGGAAGGTGGTCATAATGTTATGCTTGATCGGTGTATGTATTCCATTTATACATACATGTGCCGGTTTATGTTTCTGCCGGTGGGTGCCCACCCTCTATTATATAAAACACCATGTGATCACAATATGAGCTACTGATAATGAAAATTAACTGCCCAAACATCTGTGCAGTCATTTTATTTCATGTTGAAAACACCACAGAATCACCGAAGTATGAAATGAACAGAGGTCGATATCATAAATAACAACAAGCCAGATTCGACGCTTGCATTTTTCGAGATCTGGCTGATTTGGGGAACAGAACGAATGAAACTCCATTAGCCACTTTGAAGATCAAGGTATTTGTGTGTATTATGACCCGCAGGGACACAATGTGAGATCCACCAATCAGAGAGGTTCCTGAATCTGATTTAATTTTTTTTGATTGGTTAAAGTTAATGGAGAATATCTTATATTTTTCTGTGGGTGCTCGGCCACGAGGATCGGTGCCTGTATATACATATATAAATATATATATATATATATTTTTTTTTTTTTAATTAGTACTTTTAATTCAGCAAGGATGCATTTGATCAAAAGTGACAGTTTTAATGTTACAAAAGATTTCTATTTCAAATAAATGTTGTTCTTTTGAACTTTCCATTCATCAAACAATCCTGAAAATAAAATGTACAAAATATTAAGCAGCACATCTGTTTTCAACTTTTATGATCATAAGAAATGTTTCTTGAGCATAAGATAATGCTCAAAAACGATCAAAAAACAAATTTTTGTCATCACAGTAGTGAAGACAGTCTGAAAGATATGTACTAAAAGCAACAAAACTCTAATTTTGTGAGGGTCTTTAAAAATTTTTACATCTCAGTAATTATATAAACATATAATCATGCTCATATTGCACACACACAATTTTTTTTATGTCTCTTTTGTGACATATTACCCAACCCACATGAAAACTGTGCCCACAATACTCCTACACGGTTCTTGTTCATTTACTAAACATTTTGGCTAATTTAATAATGATTTCAGTTACCAATAAAACTGTATCATTATCAGCTCTGATATGTTTTATCATGTTTAGATTAATCCCCACAGATTTCCCTCCAAAATTAGTCTTTTATGACCCTGTGTTGAAATTAAATCACTGCTGTCACAGTATATAGCCTTGTGACTATCAAACATTCTGTGTTACCAAGGCAACAGGTCCCTTAAATCACCATGATGTCAAAGAGATGGCTTTGGTCAGGTATAGAAGTTGTGTAATGTGGGTGACATAACAATACTAACATTTTTCATTTTCTTATTTCTTCCTACCTCTATTCTGCTTTCCTTTCTTTCTCTTTCCTTCTTTTTGTCGTTCTGTCTTTATCTCAGGAGATGAGGATGAGGATGAGGGGGGAGAAGAACGTCTGCCATCTTGTTTTGACTATGTCATGCACTTCCTGACTGTGTTCTGGAAGGTTCTGTTTGCCTGCGTCCCGCCCACGGAATACTGGAACGGGTGGGCGTGTTTCATTGTTTCCATAGTGATCATCGGTCTTTTGACTGCTGTGATTGGTGACCTGGCCAGTCACTTTGGCTGCACCATTGGCCTGAAGGACTCAGTCACCGCTGTGGTGTTTGTAGCCCTGGGAACATCCGTCCCTGGTGAGTTTGTGTTTGCTTTTAATTGCCCACATGATACATTGTTATAAATTTTTTTTTTAAGCTGCAGTCTGTAACTTTTTTGGTTAAAAATTATCCTAAATCAATTTTTGAGCAAGTACATAACCAGCCAGTGTTCAAAACTATCTCCTTACCTTAGCCCGATTCACAAAGGTAAGCTTGTAATAATGTTTCCTAATTCAAATGCAGCCGTTCGTCTTTGCGTCATTACGTCCAGAGGTGGGTAGAGTATCCAAAAACTGTACTCAAGTAAAAGTACAAGTACTTATAGAAATATTTACTCAAAGTAAAAGTGAAAGTAATAATCTTAATAGTTACTTGAGTAAGAGTAAAAAAGTATCCAATGAAAAAACTACTCAAGTAGCTAGTTACTTTGTTACACACACACACACATATATATATATATATATATATATATATACAACAAAACAATAGCATGTTATTATTTAGATAGATATTTAAATGATTATTATCATCATAATTAGATATATTTGCAACAAACACAGAAGAGACTAGCATTATTTCTGGCATCTGTAGCCCAAATAGCATTGCATGTCCCTTGTTTTGTATAATACTAACATATACAGCTACATTTGAAAGAAGAAAGAGAGAAAACTCTTTACATCGCGCTCATAACCGCTGAACATCTGAACACAAACAATGATCAAATACACATTGACGGATCTTCTGCCGTCTGTTCTCCAAAATGTAATCAAATGTATATTTCTGCAGGCGTGTGTAAACTGGTTAACTGTGTCTATGCAAAGGCGTTAATTGCCATTGCGCAATACCCACAAATTACCGCGGGACGGCGAGCGTTCATTTCATACTCTCTGAACAATGGTGGGTTATTTAATGTATAAATTAAGATAAATGTCCAAAAAAATGGTAAAGAAATGTTACATACTTTGTTATCATGGCGTAATAATCTGTTTGGTTGTAAAATGTAGGCTATTGACTGTATGAATTGAAATAAAATGAAATCGATACCTGTGGAATTGTTCACAGACAGCAACTAATAAAGATCTTCATCGCTGGCAAACAATAGGATGCATCTGCTTTTAATTGACTGTAAGTCCACTGCCACTTCATCCAACGCTCCGAGTGAGAACCCGCTTCAGGCGATTCAGTGCGTGCAGGAACTGAACAAATCATTCAAACTGATTCGCGAACCAATTTAGACAGTTTTGCCAACTTGTTTTTGTGAATGGGGCATCGTTCATAAAAAAAGAGACTTGCGCGCTTGGAATAAACTACGCATTTCATAACGTACAGTATTGCATTAAAATAAAGTAACGAGAGGAACGTCGGCCAGCGTAGCGAAGTAAAAGTACAGATTTTTCAATAGAAATGTACTCAAGTTAAAGTAAAAGTACACACATTTAAAAAAAATACTCAAGTAAACATAACGAAGTAAATGTTACGTCACGTGTGTTTACATAAGGGAGGAGTCCCAGCTAGTGGGCTATATCATGTGAGGATGCTGCTGGAATAATTAAACTTCATTTTGGTGGCAGATTTTATGGTATGACAAATTAATGACAGAGATTAGACTGTAATGCACACTAAATACACGTAGTCACACAGTGCTGATGTTGTTAACATTAACAATTTGTGAACAAAGTACAGTATAACAATAATTTGCATGGTTTGATGTGATGTGAGCTAAGCTATCGTTAGATTTATTCAATATTGGTAGCGCGATTTATTGTAATGCTTTTTTTCTCAGTTGGTCAGAACAAAAGTGGCAGATTTGTTACTTGCTCCTTCAGATGACATTTTCTTCCAAGACGTAGAATCTGTGATTCTGAAGTACAGTATCCACACCGATGTGGTGACTGACAGCAAACATTAGATTCATCTGCGCTGAGGAGCCGTGCCGATGCACAACCCACATAAAGATGATAATTCCGCAAATAACTGCAATTGCAGGTTTCAAACAGAGATGGCGACAAAGAGGCAAAACTTATGGACTGCAGCTTTAACTAATACTTTTATTCAGTTAGGGCACAAAAAAGTGACAGTAAAGAAATGTATAATGTTACAAAAGAGTTAATCAAAGAATCCTGAAACAAAAAATATTAAGCAGCACAACTGTTTTCAACATTAATAATAGTAAGAAATGTTTCTTGAGCACAAAATCATCATATTAGAATGATTGCTGTAGGATCATGTCAGGGTTATTATAGTCAACTGAAACTTAAACTGAAACTAAAACCATAAAAAACTGAACTGAAACTATCTGAAATAAAATAAAATATATAAAACTTTATTTCAGCTTGTTGCCCAGGCATCATTTCTCATAATAATTTAATTTGATGTACTAAAATAACTAAAACTGAAATAAAATTTAGTAAAAACTATATAGACATATAAAAAAGAAACTATTAAAAATAACAAAAACACAACAAAATTACAAAAACTTTAAATAAAAAAAATGTGATTAAAAATAATATCAAAACATTAACTGATTCAAAATATTAATAAAAATGACAACAGTATCTCTATTCTCTATCTCAGTGATATTAAAATAACACTGGATCATGTGACCCTGAAGACTGGAGTAATGATGCTGAAAATTCATCTTTACCATCACAGGAATAAATTACATTTTAAAATATATTAAAATAGAAAACATTTATTTTAAATTGTAATAATATTTCACAATATTACTGTTTTTATTGTGTGTTTGATCTACTAAATGCAGCCTTGGTGAGCATAAGAGACTTCTTTTAAAAACATTAAAACATATATTGTTGTTATTTTATGGTCTTCCCTGAGGTCCACTTATAGTTATATATAACATTTTTTGTGCCAAAATCAGACTGATTTAAATTTAAATGACCAGTTTCTCTCTCAGACCCTTGCATTTAATGAGGCGAACTGTCTAACATCAGAAAAGTAAATTTTGCTGCTTAGTTTTTAATAAATGCTCTTTTTGGATCCGGGAGGAAGTTCTGAAATGTATGTTTTTAAAGTTCAATGAACTATTTTATCTCATCAAATCAGTACAAATCTGATTCCTCCTGATTTGACTCATTTTAATGCACATTAATCATAGATATTATACTATTTTATGAAAGCATCTACATCAGCATCTCTCTTTTCTCCTCAGATACCTTTGCCAGTAAAGTGTCAGCGGTGCAGGACAGTTACGCAGACGCGTCTATCGGTAACGTGACCGGTAGCAACGCCGTGAACGTTTTCCTGGGAATCGGTTTGGCGTGGTCAGTGGCCGCCATCTACTGGCACATGCAGGGTCGTGCGTTCGAGGTGCCAGCAGGTTCCCTGGCATTTTCTGTCACTCTCTTCACCATCTTTGCCTTCCTGGCGGTGGGCGTCCTGCTGTACCGGCGCAGGCCTCACATCGGTGGAGAGCTGGGCGGCCCGCGCAGACAGCGCATCTTCACAACACTCTTTTTCTTCAGTCTCTGGTTTCTCTACATCCTTTTCTCCAGTCTTGAGGCTTACTGTCATATACAAGGCTTCTGAAGAGAAGAGATAGGGGTGGGGTGGGGGTCGGAAGATGAGGAGAGATAGATGCGAGGAAACTTCTGCTAGGAGGAAATGACAGAGTAAGAGCTAAGGATTGATTTGAAAAGGTCACTAAGGTTTTAAGCAGGCGTGGATTTGAAGAGGACATTCATTCTTCAGATAACTTTGTGCTGAAGATGAAGAGTATGAAGCATCTCTCTTATAAAGGGTGGGACAGTCTTAACCTGGAGTCTGAGCTTTTCACAGTCTATATTTTTCTCAACACCTGCTGAGAACGACTTTTTTCTAATGAAGTATTTTGGGAAAAAAAGACAAAAATATAACAAAAAGAATTAAAGGATTCAAAGGACTATTTTCAAATCTGCTTCCAGGATTAGAAGTAATATTTCAACAGAAAAATGAAAATATATAACTACATGAAATCTGTTATTGAGTGACATGTGAAGGACCCATAAAGTTTTTATTTATTTTTTCCTTGTTTAGTTTGGTAAGAACTCACAGAGCTTACAGATTTTACCGTCAGGCCAAAGTCCAAATATGAGAGACAAATATGAACAAAGGCTGAACACTGCATTTTCTCCCTGTATGGATATAATCTGCTTCCATATATTTTCTGTACTTTTGTGTATTTCCTTGCCAAGTGTTGTTTTTTTTTTGAGCATTACAGAGGCCTCAGTGGAGAACAGAATGCAAAAACAAGAGAAAAAAAAAAAACGTGTTAAAGAAAGAAAATGAGGCCTTTTTGCATTTAAACCCACTACATGTTCATCAAAACGAATCACTAGTGTATTTTCTGGTAACACCGTGAAAGAAAGCGCACTGCATCTGCTGTTACAGTTGTTGTTGTTTTTTTATCTGTTTGTATTTTAGTCTCTCAGTGTCGTTGAACAAATATTAAGCACCCCAAAGAGATCTCCCACCCCCACTTTACCCCAGAGAGACCCTCTATATAGAATCACATGACCATTTAAGTGTGCATCTAAACAGTGTCTCAAGTGATATCGGTGGTGAATTCTGAGTGTTTCATTGGGGCCTTTAATGTGGTTCGTAATGTTTACAGGCCTTCGGTCCAGAAGAAGGCGAGAATGGAGAGATACAAACAGCTCTAGACTGTTGCGTGATTTTGTTTAACTTGGTGAAGAGGGTTTTTGAGTTCCAGCAAGCAGTAGAGAGATTTTAGGCAGTTTAAAAGAGCGTTCATCAATTCACCTGACGGACTAAAGTGTTTTTCGTGCCTATTTTTGCTGTAGTGAGCTGAAAAAGGAGGATGCGGGTGGGGGTTCTGTATTATCTGGAGGAAGTGATGTCATAAAGAGTTGTTAAGGATGGCCAATAAGAGCCCAGAACCAAAGAACAGAACCTTAGACTGCCACCCAGAAGCTGCAATGGTTCTCTGGGCCACAGCCATGTTCCTCCTCTATATGTTCATCACACAACCCATGCATTTTGTGTGCGTGAGTGTGTGTATGTTGATGTGTGTTTCATATTTTTTTTCTAGCCTCATTGCAAATACAGGCCAAATCAGTTGTATCCTGGACACCAGTGTTTGGATTACAGCACCTGCAGCAGACATGTTCCATTTTTATTGTTTACATTCACATACAGCTGTTTATATGAGAGAGCGCAGTTGAAAACGGGTTTCTTCTTTGAAACTCTCCGTCCAAATTGCAAATGTACTTGCTGGCATTGCTTCAGCCTGCTCTGTGCTTCCTACTTGGTTCATAATCGATGTGCTTTAAAGAAAAAACTGAAAAGCAGAAATCACAACAAATCGCACTGAACATTCACCCATGCTCTTTATGACTCATGTAGGCTCATGCTTATGAGTTTTTAGCATTTAAACTTTTGTTTTTGTACAGAAAGGCAGGAGTGTGTTAGCTACACAATAGACACTTTCTTTATTCACACACACTGACTTTGTGAGCATGTACACTGCCTACATAGACAGCATCATATACATCTAATATATGCAACTAATTATGCAGCCTTCTAAGTTGCCTCATTTTGGGCAAATTGTAGGCAGAATTGCTTGTGTTCTTCTAGGAGAACCTCTTAAAGTGTTACAGTGAGAACATACATCTAGAATGGAAAAAAAGTGTTATTTAAAGTATTTAAAATGTATTTATTTTCTTTCGTTACGCATGGGTAATTGTTTTACCTGTTATGTACACTACCGTTCAACAGTAAGATTTTTTTCTAAAGAAATGAATACTTTTATTCAGCAAGGATGCATTAAATTGATCAAAAGTGACAATAAAGATAATTATAATCAAAGACTATAGATATAGAAAGACGTTATGAATGGGAGAAACTGCAATACGCAATATGGCGGAAAGCGTTCCACCTTCTAAGCGAAAGAGCCAATCGCTGATTGTAAAAGTCATGCGTCACGGAAGCAGCCGTTAGAAGCCTGGGACTGCGCATGCGCGTTGGCGCGTCTAGCCTGAAAAATAAGCTTTTTTAACGCTGTTTGAGCATAAGAAACCACATTTATGGGACAGTTCATGTCAGATTTTGTTGCTGTTTTGTATTAGGTCATTTAATTGTGAGTTCGGCAAGCAGTTTTTGAGAAGTCATTCAAGTAGATAGGACTTGGTTTTGGATGCCCGAAATAGCGGCCCGGAGGCGTTGAAAGTATGGCCGCTGAGTGAACAGACTTTTCTTGAAAGGGACTTTGTTATAATGTTACAAAAGATTTCAATTTCAAATAAATGCCGTCTTACATTTGCTATTCATCAAAGAATTCTGATAAAATTATATTATGGTTTTCAAAAAAATAAAAAAAATAATAATATTAATGAAATATTTCTTGAGCACCAAATCAGCATATTAGAATGATTTCTGAAGGATCATGTGACAGTGAAGACTGAAGATCTTTTTGCTTAAATAAACGCAGCCTTGCTATGTATTTTTATGCGATCACATTGCTAGCTTATCAACATGATGACTCCTTTGAATTAATTGTAAGTTGCGTCTTTTGATGTTCCCTGTGTAGGCAGTAGACAGCAAGGCAGCTCACTTGGTTTTGGAACACAGCCACTCACACACCTCATAAACTGCTCTGTGTACCAGTATTAGGCATGATAAAGAATATGCTTATGAAGAGAAATATCAGTACATTTACACAGTATTCAGCTTGAACACTCTGTGACTTTCAGTGAGCCTCTTGTTTTCTGCCAGCATGTGTTGTTGAATGTGTCCTGTCTGAGACAGAGGGCAGCTAAACTACAGTAGATCTTCACCATATCTGTGCACATGTGAGCATGTGTATCTTTGACATGGTTTGTGGTAGAGGTAGCAGTCTCGTAAACCTTATTATCCAGTTCGGCTGAATCAGCCAACGGTCACTCTCAGTGTTGGACTCAAGTGTTTCAGACTTTGCATTGCTCTTCCTGCCTCTGCCTGGATCAAATCACACACACTTAGACATATAGTATGCACTCACACATGCACACTTGAGTTAACTTTACACTGTTGGTGATGCCTGTTATGAAAAGGTGCAGGTTGGCCTCCATGTAGGATGATGGTTGAGCATGAAAGTCAGCTGAAACCACCAGCTTTGAACTTTTCTACTGCCAACTAACACTTCCAGCTGTTTAGATGCAGGTGAACTGGTTTAAACGAGATTTCAGATGATGTCACTTATAACCTTGAAGTCACACAAGTCTTACAAATGTATCAGGGGTCCGACTCTCTCACACACACAAACACACTCCTCTTCAGCCTGGTGATGAAGCAGAAGGTGGTTATGTTCTTTTATTGCTGTTTTTTTTTTTTTTTAATTTATTTTTTGTTTTGTTTTTTTACTCTTCTCTCACAAAAAAAAAAAAACATGTTTTATTTTCAGGGAATTATGCATGAAATTTACCTTAATTTAATTAATTTATGTCCGCTGAGTTATTTATTTTGAATTCTTTTGGTCAACAGAAAAATAAAAAAGCATTTGAAAAAAATCTCTCTGACATCAGTTGTGATCAATTTGATCTGGTCTTTATCTGTATTTCTGTCAGATTGTGTCACGTAATCAACTACAGTCACAAATTTGAGTATATTTTTGCTATAGCTGTAAGGTATCACAATAAAACCATACTAACATTTATTCAGATGAGAGTCGACTAAATAATACAGGTGGATTTTAACCGAATGCTTTAGCTGTGTTCATAACTGTATTTTTCAAAAATGTCAGGTGAGGGTTTTAATATTATACAATTTTTATTGATATTGAAACACATTTCTTAATTAGAACATTTGTTTGCCAAAACAGTGATGTGACATTTTTGTAAATTAATGTTTACATTTTTGCTGTTTCATAAAATATTTTGTTTCATGATTGTTTCATGAAAAGCCTGAAATAAGCTGTTTAATGGCATAATTTACCCCCAAAAATGTGACAAGATGTCCGTGATTGGGGCATTTTGTCACATAAGGTCAATGTGACCTATACCAATGAGCTTTATCGTTTTTTCCAAGGCAATAACTGTTTAAATGCTTAGAAACGTCTGTGTCTGTACATAAAGTAAATCTATTCACTGGTGTAAATGTGTTCCAACTAATCCCATTCTCGCTCTGTAAGTTGTTCTTATTGTCCCTTTCGAAGAATATGCGCTAAAAGAGGCATAAATTGTGGTAATTTTGGCTATATTTGCTGTGTTGAATCGAAATGTATTGATTTTTCTGCTCAACTCTACCTTTTTCTAGTGTAGTCTCGCGCGCTGTCCAACCCCGTGGTGCTGAAATGATTCTCCCGCATTTGCTGTGATAGAGATTCAGTGGGCGGGTACTATAAAGAGGCGAGATGTGATTGATGCGCCATATCGCCAATCAAAACGCAGGAATCGGGGATTCGTTAACACGTTAAACCACTGGAATCATGTGCTGGGAGGGGGGCGAGTGCTGGATCAGGAGCGGCTGAAGGGTGCGGGACAATGTTGTAGCCTGTTAAAGCAAAAAGTGCCTTATGTTTGGGACCGAAAGATCATTTAATGAGCCCGAGCGGTCCCGTATGAAGCGGGCGGCAGGTCTGGAGCTCGTTGAGGCGAGAAGCTGCTCGGATTAATAGCTACTTATGCTGCGGCTTTGCGCCTGGTCTTGAGCTCTGCGGCAGGTGATGAGCTGAACCGGGCCGGGTCGCCCTTATGGATCGGCAGTATGGATGCTTTCAGTTTCCCCTTTAACAGTAGCGGCCCGGACAGCAAAAACGGTGATGAAGCCGCAGAGCGCCGGCCGGGGGCTCGTTTCCTCGGATTTGGTCCTGCTGCGGCGGCATCCCCGTCCGGAGCCGGATACTGGACCGCCGTGTTCGATTACGAAGCTACCGCCGAGGATGAGCTCAGTCTGCGGAAGGGGGATCGGGTAGAGGTGTTGTCCAAGGACTCGCTGGTGTCCGGGGATGAGGGGTGGTGGACAGGTATGATCGAGGACCGGGTTGGTATTTTCCCAAGTAACTACGTGAGCAGTAACGGTATCTCGGAGAAGATCCGGGACACGCCGGAAGACTACGGTGATTATTCGGTGCCTCAGTTACACTGTGAGTAAACATATTTATCTACACAAAACATATATACATCCACCTTCACTATAGCAGATAACATGTCTTATGTTTTGTGTTTAGTTGTTTTCTCACACACTGATCAATACATATGGTGCTGCACATATTGAGGAAAAAAAAAAAAACTTAAACCAGTCTAAGATGTTTTTTCTGGTTTTCCATAATAGCCAAACTGGAGCTCAGCTGGTTTACTGGTCAGCCTGCTGGTCTTCCAATCTGGCCAACTGAGAAGTCCCCAAAAACCCTCCAAATCCAGCCAACTGACTAGGCTGGGAGACTAACTAAGACCAGCAAACAAGCTTAGACATGATAGCAGGTTTCAACTTGTTTCAAGATGGTCTTTAGCTGGTTGACCATCAACCGTTTTTAAAAAACCATCTGATTGCTGGTCAGTGATGGTCTACCAGCTAGAACCCAGTTTGGACCAGCTAATAACAGCTGTCATTTGCCAAAAGACAACTACAATCTTAAAGGAATAGTTAATCTAAAAATGAAAATTCTGTCATCATTTACTCACCCTTATTTACTCCAAATCTGAATGATTGTTTTTCTTCTGTGGAACACAAAAGAAGATCATCTGAAAGACAGTCCGAACGACATTGTGTGGACAAAAAAAAAGACATTTTTTAAAATATTTGTCATTTTAGGTAAACTTTCCCTTAATATGGATTTTCCAGCAGGCTCCTCACAGAGCCTTAAACATGTTAAGATTTGCACCCATTCAGGCACAAGTGATTCTGAGTTTTAAGCAGACCAGTCAAGTTCTTCCACACCAAAACACACTTAAAATTTTATTGGCGGCAAGGGATTGTCCTCATAGAGTTAGTTCACCCAAAAATGAAAATTCTGTCACTTATTACTCACCCTCATGTTGTTCCAAACCTGTAAGACCTTCGTTCTTCTTTGGAACACAAATTGAGATATTTTTTGATGAAATCCAAGAGCTATCTGACATATAGTGTATATGTGGATATGGGGTTTTCCATTATTTTTATGTGAATTCAGTGTTGTGTTTGAGCTTATGATCAGGAAGTGGACAAATCTTCTGTTTTTTCTATCTCTCATGCTTGCTGTAATGGTGTGTGTGCCCTTGTGTTGTCAGTCGCGTGTTATGTGTTGCTGGTGGTCGTCTGCTTTTCCTGAATGGCTGCTGGCCTACTTTTTATCATGTGGTTCCTGCCAACTGCAATATTAATAAGAGACACAGTGGCCCAGACACACCGTCATCATGACGGCCAGGAGAGGAGGAGACGGTCTCACGCACATCTTTGTTTTACTGCTTTCCATTTTCTTTCACGTCAGCCATCAGTTTTTATAGCATGTATCCCACCGTCTGAATCTGCTATCTGCAAATTAATGCTGATCTTTCTCTGCCTCAGTCTGTCACACATTTGAACTTTACTCAAATGAATAGCACATAAATCACAAGTTCCTGTTTGGTTTCATGTACAGCCCCTTTCTAATTCAGCCTCCTAAATAACCTCTTTGACCTGATGTATTTACTTGAAGTACTCCCAGAGATTTTAAGTTAGTAAGTGAGGCAATAATAAAATTAAGTCAACAATAATGATAATAATAATAATAATATTAAGTTCACGGTTCTCTGATGTCGGTTAATGGTCACATGACGTGGGTAAACAAAATATTTAAAAAAAAATTTTTAGTAAATGTTTTTATTTTAAATGTATTTATTTTAATTAAATAATCATTTTAATAATTCCTCATCAATTTCATTTTTATGATTTAATTACTTTTTTTAAAAGCCCCTGAAGATTCATCACGAATCCCAGTCTGGGAAACCCTGACGTAATGTAATATTTAATGCACTTCATGTTGTTTATAACAAAGGATGGAATATATTTTCTTTCTGCACTAAGATTTTTATATCAATATGGTATTTTATATTAGTTATCCTATTCAAATCAATGTGATAAATGAGTTAGGTCAAAAGTAATCAAAAAGTAGTCAGATTATATTACCTTGAACGTGTAATGTAATGAATTACGTCACTTACTACAATTTTTGGAATCAGTAATCGACTACAATTTGTAAGTTATCTACCCTGAACTGTATATATTCTCTTTCTCTCTTCAGTGCTCCAGATAGATTTCAATGAATTGGCCCTGGAGGAAATGATCGGTGTCGGAGGTTTTGGAAAAGTGTACCGTGCCATTTGGAAAGGGAGTGAGGTGGCGGTGAAAGCCGCTCGACGGGACCCCGATGAGGACGTGTCACAGACGTTGGAGAGCGTCCGTCAGGAGGCCAAGCTCTTTGCCATGCTGACACACCCCAACATCATGGGCCTTCTGGGAGTGTGCCTGCAGGAGCCCAACCTCTGCCTGGTCATGGAGTACGCCCGTGGCGGGCCGCTCAACCGGGCCCTGGCTGGGAAACGCATCCCTCCACACACGCTGGTGGACTGGGCGGTACAGATCGCACGTGCTATGCTCTACCTGCACTGCCAGGCCATCGTACCCGTCATCCACAGAGACCTGAAGTCCAGCAACAGTAAGAAATCATTCACCATTATTAGACCTAACATATCAAACATTTTGATGCCAAGGACCCCAAAATCCACTCCAAAAAATCAAAAAAAAAAAAAAAAGTCACCACCTCAATTTAACTAAGCAAATAGGTAAAATTGGAAAATTACTGCAGTGATTAATATGTTTCAGCCTGTAACAAGTTATTTAACCCTAACTGAGTAGCAGTGAGTAGCTTCTCATTTCTTAAAGGGTTAGTTTACCCAAAAATGAATATAATGTCATTTATTACTCACCCTCATGTTGTTCCACACTCGTAAGACCTTCATTCATTTTCGGATCACAAATTAAGATGATTTTGTTGAAATCCGATGGCTTAGTGAAGCCTACATAGCCAGCAATGACATTTCCTCTCTCAAGATCCATTAATGTACTAAAAACATATTTAATTCAGTTCATGTGAGTACAGTGGTTCGATATTAATATTATAAAGCGACAAGAATATTTTTGGTGCGGCAAAAAAACAAAATAACGACTTATATAGTGATGGCCGATTTCAAAACACTGCTTCATGAAGCTTCGGAGCATTATGAATCTTTTGTGTCGAATCATGATTCAGATCGCGTGTCAAACCGCCAAACTGCTGAAATCACATGACTTTGGCGCTCTGAACTGCTGATTCGACACAAAAGATTCATAACGCTCCGAAGCTTAATGAAGCAGTGTTTTGAAATCGGCCATCACTATATAAGTCATTATTTTGTTTTTTTGGCGCACCAAAAATATTCTCATCGCTTTATAATTTTAATATTGAACCACTGTACTCACATGAACTGATTTAAATATGTTTTTAGTACATTAATGGATCTTGAGAGAGGAAATTTCATTGCTGACTATGCAGGCCTCACTGAGCCATCGGATTTCAACAAAATTATCTTAATTTGTGTTCTGAAGATTATCGAAGGTCTTACAGGTGTGGAACGGCATGAGGGTGAGTAATAAATGACATTATTTTCATTTTTGGGTGAACTAACCCTTTAAACAACCATGGTGAAGAAGACATATCCTGTGGTCATGGAAAAGATTACTCTGTTTTAGAAGTGTCAAATTATTGGCCTGCATCCAGTCTCGTGTAGCTAGACCTTCAGACTGATGGTAGAAGGTCTGGACTCCATAGCAGCTTTCATTGGCCAAGGACCGCCCAAAGGCCATCTGACTGACATTTACCGTAACCAATCACTGTTCGTTTTGTTTCGTGTCATGTTTGGGGCGTGAAAATGTAATGTCAATGTCCCTACAATAACAGACCGACATGTAAAACTCTTGGACGAGTCTATACCGCAAACTTTACATACTTTTGAAAAAATACTTTTGATAAGCGCTCATTGTCACAGTTGTAAACACAACAGCTTGCTTCTTCCATAAGGGGGTTTGGCGTCATGGCATCTTTGTTTCCAGGCAGACCATTAAAGAACGCAAAACGCACGTCTCCCGGAAATCCTGTAGAATTCAGCCAATCAGATGACGACTTTGAAACTCCTAAAGTGTTTCCGATTTTGTGTGCCATATTCATCAGATGTTCAGTCAACGGTTCGTGGGTGTGATGTCTGAGGCTGAAACTAACCTGCATCAAGCAAAGACAACTACTAATAATGGGTTAAGAACTGTCCAACACATTATTAAAGGAAGGATCATGGTGAACCATCATCTTTAAGGAAGAAATGTGGTGGAAGAATGTTTAATAGTGAAAGTAAGAGCATTTCCAAACTCACAATGTGAAGAGAACTTAAGGGATTGTTACTAAACATCTGTGTAGCCTTAAGAAAACCCCTTATTAGTCATCATAGTTGGGTAAAATTCTGTAGAGATGAATGAGCGACTAAATTAAATATATTTTTTGTGTTCCCATTTGCTCCAATAGCAAAAGAAAAGCACAACTTTTAAAAAGAGGCAAAAAATAGAGAGAAATTGAAAACGGCAGTCAGAAAAGAGAAAGATATCAATTTTACTGTCACTCCCCAGCCGCTCTATTAGAAACACCCTCACCACAGTGTTATCAACTACTTTTTTGTAATTTGATGCAAAGGTAATATAATACAAAGTGTAGTGTTATAAATGTATAAATACTTTAAAAAAAAATGAAAATATAAAAAACTTTGCAGGATTTACGATGCTGATGACCATTAAAACGTGTCATTACAGTCTGTGAAAATGGTCCATTGGACTCTGGAGCAATGGAAAAAGGTTATGTAGTCTGATGAGTCCAGATTTACCCTGTTCCAGAGTGATGGGTGCATCGGGGTAAGAAGAGAGGCAGAAGTGATATTCCCATCATGCCTGCCTAGTGCCTCCCGTACCACCCTGTGGAGGCCAGTCTTATGATCTGGGGTTGCTTCAGTTGTTCAGGTCTAGGTTCAGCAATATTATGTGCTCAAAAAATGAGGTTAGCTGACTACCTGAATATACTGAATGACCAGGTTTTTCCATCAATGAATTTTTTTCTTCCCTGATGGCAGGGGCATATTCCAAGATGACATTGTCAGGATTCATCTGGCTCAAATTGTGAATGATTGGTTCAGGGAGCACGAGACATCATTTTCACACATGAATTGGCCACCACACAGTCCAGACCTTAACCCCATTGAAAATCATTGGGAAGTGCTGGAGAAGACTTTACACAGCGGTCCGACTCTCCCATCATCAATAAAGATCTTGGCGAGAAATGAATGTGACTCTGGATGGATAAGCTTACCGAAATGATGCCATGGCAAATGCGTGCCGTAATCAAAGCAAAATGCGGTCCAAAGAAATATTAGAATGTGTGACTTTTTTTTTTTTTTTTTTTGCCAGGCAGTGTGTTAGGATCCCCTTGCTAGGGACTCATCCTAAAACATAATAGCAGTCATATCATTTCATGTAGAAAGATCCATTTATATTATATAAGGAAAATATAAAGTATTCAATTATAAAGACAACATTGTGTTGTGTTTCTAAAATTAAATAATTGACTGTTATATTTTAATATATTTTAATGTATAAATGTATAATGTTAATTCATTCTGAAAGTGATTCCAATGATATTGTTCCTCTGTGTCCTTGTCGTTATAGCTGTGGTGGAAGACTTCCTTATTCTCACAAATTTAGAACAATTATTAAAACTTTATAGTTATGGTTATCATTATAGTCATCATCCTTGGTGTGAAAGGCCCTTAACTCTTGGTTTTTATTTCATACTGTTTACTACGGCTGTCATTAGAAAACTGGAAAGATTTCCTACCAGTGTTTAGAAAGCAGAAAGAAACTGTAATTATCATATTTGGTAAATATGTATACAAAAATTGTGCTGAACATATTTAACTTATATTTAATATTAAAATTATAACTTGAACAACCCTTAAAATATATATTTTGTAAAATCCTTTTTTCCCTCTCAAATTCTCCATGGACCCCTCATCACACCCTTTTGGCCCCCAGTTGTAAAATCTCTGCCTGATGCAACAATCATAGGCTGCTTTTCTTCTACAGGCATGTAGCTTTGCTTGTATTCATGTGCCATAGTTGAAGGGCCTGGCTCATGTATTGGCTCTCTGGGTGTGTAAGTTGGTCGTAATCCTGTGTTTGGCAGTTGACTTGTCTGATTGGATCCTCTAAACCCAAAGCTTATTACAGAGGATTTGCACTCACCTTCACTCCCTGCCACTTGATTGGCTACTCAAAACATGTCCTGGGCTCTCATAGGCCACTCGGATATAATTAGCATAGGACCTTGCACACAATTGGACGCTGTAGTTCAAAGATAAGTCTCCTAGCTTTTCATTGGTTGTGTTGTGGAAAAACAAAGTCAGCTAATTTTAACAACACCAACTTACAGATAAACACACACACACACACACACACACACACACACACACACACACACACACACACACACACACACACACACAAACACACACACACACACACACACACACACACACACACACACACATACGCATCACAGGAAACTGTGCACATTTTTACTTTCTCAAAAAAACTCATTCTGTATGATTTATAAACCTTTTGAAAAATGGGGACATGGGGTAATGTCCTCATAAGTCACCCCCTCCTTGTAATTCCTGTCATACCCATGTCATTATACAAATTTGTGTCCTGATATGTCACAAAAACACACACGCACACGCACACACACACACACATCTTACAGCCAAGCTGTGTTGTACATCAAGAAGCATTTGAAACTCTAAATCTAATATTAAACTGCTACAGATTGCAACCATCCAACTTCCATTAATGCAATACTGTGTGTTCCGCTGTTGTTTTGAGCTTGTGAAGTTATGTTAGTGAAGGCATTGCCCAATTCAGCACTACTATGGTGGACAGCTCCTATAAAAAGCTGCCTGTCAATCAGGCTTCTGCTTTTGCTGTAGTCATAGTGTAGCTGCATGATTAATCTTTAAAAGACCGCGATCTTGATTCAAACACCCACATGATCTTATTCCTTATGTCTATTAAACCATTGGCAAAATCATACCAGAGCATTCAAATCTGTGTTCACGCTGCCACTGACCCAGAGAGAGTAACCTATCATGTTTAGGTATGAAACAGCTTCACAAACAGTCTTTTTTAAACACAAAGTATCTTTATTTCTGTCCTACAGTAATTAAAATTATCACAAAAGTACTGGGATGAAAGTTTATAGTTCAGATATAAACACTGATATGTGATATGTTGATACGGTGGCGATCAAAATAGAGCAAATCCCCTTTTGAAAGTAACATGGCACTTCAAATAACGATTGTATCAATTACATTGTTACGCCACTATGCGGTAAGTGACTGAAAATGTAATTGTCATTGAATCATTCATTCAAGAGATTTGTTCAAAAACACTGATTCATTCAGTAATGAAACAAGTGAGGTATTAGGCTTGTTTGAGATGCATCGGCTCTGCGCTGACCGATCGGCTTATGACACCAAAGCACTTTGATGTCATACGCCGATTGGTCTGCGCAGCTCCGATGCATCTCGAACAAGCCTATATATGAGTGAGTCATTGAATCATTCATTCAAGAGATTTGTTCAAAAATGCTGATTCATCCAGTAATGAAACAAATGAAATCTTTATGAGTGAGTCATTGAATCATTCACTCAAACCTATTTTTCTAATATTCATTCTGATTAATTAAACATTTAATAGACTGCAGCAAATAATATTTTGTCAGAAGCTCTGGTAATTTACATGTTATTTTATTTTGTTGTCTGTTCAGAATTGTGGGAGAATCATGATCTCTATTTGAAAAAACAAAACAAAACGTGATTCTCAATTTATCCAGGATCGTGCAGCTCAAAGTCAGTAACTGCAGCATCTGCCCCTCTGTTTCATGTACTCAATCATCACTTTTGTCTTTTTAACTCCACCCTACAGTTCTGATTCTGGAACGTGTTGAGAACGATGATCTGAGCAACAAGACTCTGAAGGTGACAGATTTCGGTTTGGCACGAGAGTGGCATCGGACCACAAAGATGAGCGCGGCGGGGACGTACGCCTGGATGGCCCCTGAGGTCATCCGCTCTTCGACCTTCTCCAAGGGCAGTGATGTTTGGAGGTGGGCACCAGGAAATGTGTGTGAGTGTTTCTGACCTAGCTGCACCAAAGGCAAGTCAGTCTGTGTTGCTGTCATATAGGCAAGTCTTCACCTTCTCATATTGTCCCTATGTTTCCTTTTTAAAAATAATATGAAGAAATTCTCGAGAAATATGGTATATTTCTCTCTAGAATATTAGAACAAAAAATTAACCGAAAGTTAGAAATGAACAAACTGAAATAAATAAGTTTAAGTGCCAAAATTACTAAATTACTGTAATAGAAATAAATTAAATCTAAATAGAAATATTAAAACACAAAGACTAAAAAGACAAAAGCAATTAACAAAATTATTAAAACAAACTAAAATTAAAATAAAAAAATAAATACGAATATGAAATATATATAAAAACGAATACTACAATAGTAATACTAAAATAATACTGAATAGATGTTATTTGGATATTAAGGTAAACATACTCATTTATTTTATTATATATATAACATTATTATTATTATGCAATAATGTATACATCATGCGAGCAAATCAGGCAGTTATAGCACAAATTGTGCAGCCATATTTCAGTTTCATTGGCCAAACTATAGGTCACAGATGGCAGTATCCAATGAAGGTTTTGGTTACCATGGTAACAAACAAATGGTGTCATTATCCCAGTTTCTATGGCTGGTCTGTGTGTTGTATGGTGCTGTTCAGTGCTTAGCTATTAATGTCTGAATTTCGCTTCCCACCACAATTCCTGATTACAGAGTACAGAAGGGGAGGGATGAATAGTAAAGAGATAAAAATAGAAAACATTCACTGCTATGGATCTTTGTTCTCTATCCACATTAACAAGGTGTGATGTGTCTGTTTGCTTGTGTGTATTTTTTTGAGTCACTGAAATCTACAGTAATATTTATCATTCATTTATAGCAGTTTTTAAGGTTTTTAAACTTACCAAGCTGACTTTTGTGTCAGTGTTGTCAACATTTTTTGCCCAAAAAAATATGTGCCACTGAAGCACATATTTTACATTTGAAAGAATATGACACTGCAAAGGCACACTTTGTTAAAATGTTAATAGAGGGGTATTTTTGTTTACTAGGGAGCATAATACCTGTCATTCATTTTATAGTGTTACTGTATAGGATTCTGCTAGTCTTTGCACAAATAATGTTGGTGACAGCTTGTTGTCAGTAGTTTTGTTTAACTCTCTGTTGGTCTGTCTCTTTCTCACAGTTATGGAGTTTTGTTGTGGGAGCTGCTGACAGGAGAGGTGCCGTTTCGTGGCATTGATGGTCTGGCGGTAGCTTACGGTGTGGCCATGAATAAACTGTCCCTGCCGATCCCCTCCACCTGTCCTGAGCCATTTGCTCGGCTGATGGAAGGCAAGAAAATCTCATATACTGCAGTGACTGTAACTTATTAACTTAAGCACTGTTCCCCTGCATATATGAAACTTCTGCCAAATGACAAATCATAACATAACAAGTATCAAAACAGTATATTGTAATAAACTGGCAGCTGTGGTTGCCAGAAATTCACCTGAAAATTACTGTGACAATGTGGTTTTATGGGATGCCATAACTTATGTTATGTGATATAATGTTAACATATCCATCTACTTGAACGCTGGTTTTTACCTTAAAATCTACTGATAACCACCATAATAATATAGGTGATAAAACAGAAAGCAACATGATGAATCAGAACATTACATCTCAACATCTCCAAGAAAGTCATACAATAAATGATGACAGAATTTTCATTTTTGGATGAACTGTCTTTTTAATTGAATGAGTTTAAATAGGATATATAGAAATTGAAATAGATTTACTAACCAAAAGGCTTATTGTCCCAGCCTGAGTGGTCTGTGACAGCTGACAGTCTGTCTGTGGTGTGTGTTTCTCTCACCTGCTCTAGACTGTTGGAATGTGGACCCTCATGCTCGACCCCCCTTCACCAGTATTCTAGACCAGCTGACGGCTATCGAGGAGTCGGGCTTCTTTGAAATGCCAGCAGAATCCTTCCAATCCCTGCAGGATGACTGGAAGCTGGAGGTTCAGGAGATGTTCGACCAGCTCAGAGCCAAAGAGAAGGTTTACATGCTTTCAAAATGATCAAAAACACATTTACTTACCTGTATAAATACCTAGACGTTTTAAGTTAGAAAAATACATAAATACTACTGACTAACCTAAACCAATCTCTAAATTATATATATAATATATTCCTGTGATGGAAAAGCTGAATTTCTAGCAGCCATTACTGCGGTCTTCAGTATCACATGATCCTTCAGAAATCATTCTAATATACTGATTTAGTGCTCAAGTATATTATTAAGTTCAGAAGAAAAGCATTTATTTGACATAGAAATTGTTTGTAACATAAAAATGCGTCATACTTTTGATCAATGTAATACATCCTTATGGAATAAAAGTATTAATTTCCTTCAAAATGTTTTGAATTATATGTATATATGTTTGTCCCCAAAGTAAAACACACACACTTGCTAAATAAAGCTAAATAAGCTTCTTTCAATTCAACTAGAACGTCAGTCAGAAGATTTAGTAAACATTTTATTTGCAATCCAGTCTCTATTAAAGGGTTAGTTCACCCAAAAATGAAAATTCTGTCATTAATTACTCACCCTCATGTCTTCCCAAACCCGTAAGATCTTCGTTCATCTTCAGAACACAAATTAAGATATTGTTGATGAAATCCGAGAGGTATATGACTCGTCCATAGACAGCAATATAATCAACACTTTTAAGGTCCAGAAAGGTACTAAAGACATATTTAAAACAGTTCACGTGACTGCAGTGGTTCAGCCTTAATGTTATGAAGCAACGAGAATACTTTTTGTGCACAAAAACAAAACAAAAATAATGACTTTATTCAACAATATCTTCTCTTCTGTGTCATTCTCATGCATTGTTTACGTCCAGCAGTTCCAGGTTCTACATCAGAACGGCGACTCATTATTGGCCAGCTCCTGCAGCGGCATCACACGCATGCGTCGTGCTCACGTGTGCAGCTTTGGCCAATACTGAGCCGGCATTCGGACGTAAACACGGAAGCCTTCACTGTGCTTACTGTGGCAACTGTGTAAGGATAATGACAGGGAAGAGAAGAGATTGTTGAATAAAGTCATTATTTTTGTTTTGTTTTTGCGCACAAAAAGTATTCTCGTCGCTTCATAAAATTAAGGTTGAACCACTGCAGTCACGTCGACTGTTTTAATGATGTCTTTAGTACCATTCTGGACCTTTAAAGTGTTGATTATATTGCTGTCTATGGACGAGTCACATACCTCTCGGATTTTGTCAAAAATATCTTAATTTGTGTTCCGAAGATGAACGAAGGTCTTACGGGTGTGGAACGACATGAGGGTGAGTAATTAATGACAGAATTTTCACTTTTATGTGAACTAACCCTTTAAACTCACAGCTGTGATGGTGTCAAACTCCAGATGAATTGGTGTCAGTATGGTGGTGTCAAGTGCGGCAGATGAATTTACCAGATTATACACACTACATAGATCAGAGTGATGAGTAAGTTGGATCTTTCTCATTCTTGCTGTAGGAGTTGAGATCCTGGGAGGAGGAACTGAGTCGTGCAGCGCTACAGCAGAAGTACCAGGAAGAGGCTTTAAGGCGGCGGGAACAGGAACTGGCGGAAAGAGAAATTCACATCCTGGAGCGAGAGCTTAATGTCATCATTCACCAGCTGTACCAGGAGAAACCACGAGTGCAAAACCGTCATGGAAAGTTCCGGCGCAGTCGACTTAAACTGCGTGACGGGAATCGCATCAGCCTGCCTTCTGGTTAGTATTTCAAAGTATTAAATGCATTATTCAAATAGCACTCCTTATGTGAAGCACACAAGATTCAACTCACATTTGAATTCAATAGATTTGCATTGGGTAAAATAATACATTTTTAGTTTTTTTAACTCTAAACTTTTTGCTATTAAATAATGTTTGTGTTTCAGATTTCCAGCATAAGATCACAGTCCAAGCGTCTCCTTCTTTGGACAGGAGGCGGAGTCTCCTGGGCAGTAACTCCACCCCTCCAAACAGCCCCCCTGTTTTGCCACGCCTTCGAGCGATCCAGTGTATGTGTTTATATATCTGATTGATTTTGTGGATATTATTGTGGATATTAGTTTGGACAGATATGCTCAGTTTCCTAATTTAGAACATCCTTCATGCCGACAGTGGCCCCTGGGGTCGGATGTCAAGCCTGGGGTCGTAATGCTGCATTCCAGTATGATGAAGAGGAGGACAGGAAGACTTCACGCAAGAAAGGGAGAACGCAAAGAGAACACAGTGCTGATGAGAGGTGTGCGTGTATGTGTGTTTCTGTAAAAAGCATAAACTTAACCAAATATTTATACAGTCACAAACCTCTGTGTGCATGTGTTTATCACTCAGTTTGAGGACTCCTAAAGAGGGCAGTCGGCAGCGTTCCTGCAGCGCTCCAAACCTGCGCCGCTCCCCCAGACACAGTCCTGCTATACCTGGAGTGTGCAGCCTGGCAGAGACTGGTAACACTCACATTACGCTTTGTTCAGCATCTTCATTGACCAGTTCTAAACGTTTTCCATTTGAAATCTTGAATATTTAGCTACATCCTTGTTGCATTCACATTAATACCATACAGTGGCAGGGAGTAAAGACTGATGCACTGAATTTAACTGAGAGAGAGATAACTGAATTAACAGTGCTCTTTAAAGTCGGCATGACTTTTTCTAAATGTATCTAATTATGAACGATTCTTCTATGAAAATGTTTTAACAGTTTTTTTGTGTTCATAATTTTTCATTAAAATGTCATAACTGGATCTTCTGGTGATACAACCAACTTCTCTCTGGCGACATATGCTAGACTTCTCCAGTCATTTAGTCTGCATAAACTTCGCCCCTTTCTTTCATTCAATAGAAAATTTGCCTTTAGATCTGCCTCTATCCAATCAACAACCAATGAATAGAAACCTACCCGCTTTTTTCTTTGTTTGATAATCCGTTTCTCTCGGCTGTAGCTGTCACTACTTCTGTTACATCACAACTGTAGCTACCAGTTCAGCTCCTGAATTTCTACTGAAGTAGCCAACAGGATGAAGAATTTGAATTTAAGGAGTAGAATTATATGGAATGAAAGTTAAAAAATTTCAACAACTGTTGTAAGTGCAATTTTATTAATACTTTAGTTTTTAATAGTTTTTATTTTTCAGTATAATTTACATATGAATATCTTTTCATACAGACAGTAAGGGTTATTTCCAGAAACAGATGATATTAATAATGTTCAATCATTAAAGGTGCAATAGGTGATTCTCTACAGCAACATTTTTTGTTATACTGGTTGAAAGTCTCCTCATATCCTGATAGCAATCACTGTTAAACGGTCTAAATGTATTTTTATAAATATAAATCGTCTGTGGAAGGTGTAAGACCATAAAATGTTCATCCAATCATCATATTTGGTCCGAATGAAATAATACGATGTTCTACCTGCCTGTCAACGTATGTTTTTACATACCCTCGTGCACCCTGTTCGCACAGACATACGCCATCAGCGCATTTCATGCTATGCAGAGTTTATGTAGACAGACGTCAGTCACAGAGCACCGCAAACAAACAGCAGCCACATTTTACAGTTCCTACCAAATCAAAACAATGAGTTTTTGTTGCGTTCACGCCATAACTACCGTAATTAAGAGATGTTCATTCTAACCGCAGCTGTTCAGTCAGACTCGGAATTATGCATTTCAATGTCAACAGTTTCCACACCGAAATGAATCTGCAGCAGTCAGGTACAAGCTCTCTAAGTTGTTTACATTCATTATTATTGTAATGTTATGTACTTTGAGACATGAGGTAGTTTTTCTTGTGACACTTTGGGTGTGCCTTCATGTGTTTTGGAGGAGGCGTGGCTTTGGACTGCGATTTTCAAGGAGGGAGGGATTGTATGCTTTGAATGCTAGCAGGCTAATGTTAGCATTTCACAGATAACCTACTGCACCTTTAACTATAATCTTCAATATATTTATTTATTTATTTGGGAAGTTTTTTGAAAACAACGTGGTGGACATTTTGCGATGCTATATGGAAAAATAAAATCTTTTTTATTCTTTCATGACTGTTTGAATTGATTTGACGGTACTGAATTATGACTTATAAGAATAATTAGCCAAAATTAATCATCATTAAACTTGAGTTTAATTTGAGTGTAATTAAACTCTTCTTTTGTCTGAATCTTGATTTTTTTTTATTTTTTATTGTAATTCAGTAAATTCCTCTTCCTGTAATTCCAATTTCTGGATCCTGTGGAGCATAGCCACATTGTTAAGATTGAAACATTGAAAATGTGTCACACTGACATTATGTTGGCATCATTGCATCAGGCTGATGTAATATTTTGATGTATTTATTTTGACATTTCTGTCATCTCCCTGATAATAGACTGGTTTAAGCTCATCTAAGTAGTTCGAAATGTCACAGATTTTATTTACATTATAATATTAGAAACAAATGAGAATAAACAACCAGAATTCAAAAAATCTTCACCCTGTAACTGACAAGCTGTGAAGCCTGGTTATGGTGCAACATTGTGAAATGTTTCTCCCCCCACCCCTCTCTTTCTCTCTGTGTAGAAAATGAGGACTGCTGCTTCCCATCAGAGTCAGCTGACTCTCCTGGCCAATCATACCTCTGCATCCCGTTCCACAGGGATGGATCCGACAGTTACAGCATGGAGAGCAGCACGACTGGAATGGCTTCTGATGCTTCCCCCAGTTATACGCGGCGGAGCCCCAGTGGAAGCCGTAGATCAGAGCTGGTGTTGCTGGGCTGTGGGGCGGCTCTGGCCGCTATCGGTTTTGGTCATAACTTACTAGACCTTGTGCGTGTGGAAGAGAGTGTGCGTCCACGATGGGAAGGGCTGTTTCACCGCACCGGGGGTCAAAGTCGTGGCGCTAGCCCACCCACACGCAAAATCTTCAAACGTGAAAGCCCCCGTCGCCCTCCCCCTCTGCCCACGTCCCTCACACTCCTGTCTCTCTCATCTGTGTCTGATTGTAACTCAACCCGTTCTCTCCTGCGCTCTGACAGTGAAGAGCTGCTCGTGCTACGCCCACCAACACCCCCCACCCTCCCTGGACACAATCCGCCTCCTCTGAACCCACTGGTCAACACCCACCTGGAGAGCTTTAAACGGCACCCTCGACAGTCACTCACACCCACACATGTGCCCTCTGCACCCAGTGCAGCCTGCAGGCTTCGTCGCACACCTTCAGATGGCGCAATAAAGACGGGGTGCAGTCCCGGCCATAACAACCACAATCCCACCCCTACCACACCCTCCAAAACAGGTGAGAAACTCTGGGTCAGTGATGGGACACTATCTAATTCCCACCTAATTCCTAACATCATGAACATGTAGCCAATCCCGTCAACATGGGGCGGGGCTTTTCCTATCATTATTTCTAGGGATGCTGCTGTCTGCTGATTTTTAGAAGGCAGCTACGTGACTCTGAGATGGCGAACGGGAACATGGTTTTTGAAATATTAGCAACACATTATTAGCTGTTTGATAATGTAGTCGATCAATAACATAATCATATCAATAACCGTTATGTGTCAACTTTTATTCAAATTCTGAATGGATAATATATAACCTAGAAATCGCGCAAAGACCGCTCCCTTTACAGTTACTCATCTCAGTTCACGACTTCACAAAGTTCTGTTATCAATAAAGTTGTCTACACTGCACAATAAATCTCTTATTTACTTTGTGTCTATACTCTGTTAATGAGAGGATTTGCGAGAGCGCCGAACTCAGCGCTTAATAAGAACTCTGGCGATTTGAGCGGTGAATGGATTCTGACCTAAATTAAACACCCCTGATTGGCCACTGCATTCAAGAGATCAACAACCTGTCTGTGATTGGCTACATTGCTCACCACTGAAAAAATATGTTGTATATAGAAACATTTGAAGTTCTCTAGAGCGCAAACACAATTACGCACTAGAGCGCTTACTAAATCTGTTTCGTCAATATATTATTACAGTATCAACTGAGGGTACTCTTGCTTTTGTTTGAGGGTGCTTACCCCCGTAGAAACGGGCCTGCCTGTATAATTCGCTCTTCCTCTTCTTCTTCTGAATCAGTTTTTGGTTCAGTTGCATATAAGGATGAATTAAACCAATATTTCCATTTGCCAGTTTGTAGCATTTGCTACAGTTGACCGAATGGATCAGGTAGTCCGAGCTGGTTGATTGAGAGGAGGCGGGGACTAATTTGCATATTCATGAATCTGCGTATACTAAATGAAGCAAGGGTGTAGAGTTACATTACAAGCTATTTTAAGGCATGAAGAAATTATTTTCACAGAAAACTTTTAAATATGTCATTGTGATTATCAAGAATGAGTTTGTTTTAAGGGATAAAATTATTGACTGCAGGGGGACTTAAAAAATAAAACAACTTCACTGTTTATTATATTTAAATATTCTTTATACATACACACACACACACACACACATATATATATATATATATATATTTGTATGAAATGAAATAACTAAAATGTGTACACATGTATTCAAACGTATAATAAAAAATTGAAACGGTATAAAATTTAAAAAAAAAAGGTGAATTGAAATTGAATAAAGGTTTTTTAAAACATTTTGTATAAAAACCAACTTGAATACATTTAGAGAACTTGGTACATGTTTTTTTAAATTAGACAAGATTCCTGTTCTTTATACATCATTGACCGTCTACTAACACAACAAATAGTGATTTGAAATCCTTTCACAGAAATTGATTCAGTTCTTAGCTATAATTAGTTTAATTTTTGTGCCTTTTGTGATGCCGTATGTGCAGTGACTCCGTGGACCTTAAGTGAGGACCCCTCGGAGGTGCCCCGTCTTCCTGATCCGAATCTCATCTTCCCACCTACGCCACGACGCCGCTTCCAACCTGAGCGTCCCAAGACTCTGGACTTCCTGGCTAGGCCCCGCCCTTGTCCAAGAGCACGCTGTGGATCCCAGTGGGGCGAATCTCCTGCCCACACGTCCAGCACTGAAACCCCGTCCACTGTGGAGTTTGGAGGAGGTGTGGTCGTCTTGCCCACTCCTATGGAACCACCAACCCCCTGTTCCCCTTGGGTGAATGACAGCCTTTTGGACCAACAGGATGAAGGACAGTACAGGGACGGGACAAGGCCTCTTTCATCAGATCCCAGAGACTCACCTTACAGAGTGCGACAAGGGTTCTGCTCTTGATTTCATCCCTTCAAACTTATTAATGTCACTCACAAATTTAGACCCACTTGCTTTCAGATGTAGCACTTACACCATCAGATTAATCAAGGGGGAGTTCTGGATACCCTGGTGAAGAAAACATGCTTAAACCAGCCTAAGATGCTTTGCTTGAGGATTAAGCTGGTCTTAGTTGGTTTAAGATAGTCGCTCAGCCTGGTCAAGCTAGCTGGGTGGTCAGTTGGTTGCCTAAGTGCCCAAAACTCCTAATAAACTAGCCAACAGACCAACTTGACTGTACTGGAAGACCAGCAAGCCAGTTTAGGCTGGTTTGATTCTTTCCCCCCCTTTTTTTCAACAGGATATATAAATACTTATTATATTAGGAACTGATACCTTACTGATAAGGAATAATTACCCAGCATAAACCAAAGGTACTTGGTTTTTGCATAATCCAGATGCTTTTCTGGTCTAAACCATCTTCAGTTCAATATTAGAAGTATTCAACAAATATATACAGTCCTACACTGCAAAAAATGAATTTCTTCCTCAATATTTTTGTCTCGTTTTACCAGTACAATAAGCATTATTAAATCAAGATACACTTGAGAAGCAGAATTACTTCAAATATTAAAGGATTAGTTCACTTCAGAATTAAAATTTTCTGATAATTTACTCACCCCCATGTCATCCAAGATGTTTGTCTTTCTTTCTTCAGTCAAAAAGAAATTTAGGTTTTGAGGAAAACATTCCAGGATTTTTCTCCATATAGTGGACTTAAACGGGGTTCAGCGGGTTAAAGGTCCAAATTTCAGTTTCAATGCAGCTTCAAGGGGCACTACACGATCCCAGCCGAGGAATAAGGGTCTTATCTAGCGAAACTAAAAAAAAATTAAAATTCATATACTTTTTAACCACAAATGCTAGTCTTGCACTAGCTCTGCAATGCGCCACGCTTTGCGTAATCATGTTGGAAAGGTCATGCGTGACGTAAGCAGAAATGCCAAGCAAGTGTTTTAAAAGATTTAAACATCCAGGTTACGCACACGAAAGGACAATTTTAAACAATAATCTAACACAAAGACACATAAATATGTGTCATTCATAATACAACAACTTTTGAACGGTCCTCCTTCTCTACACTATTGTAAACACTGGATCGGTACTTCTGCCTAAGTCACACGTGACCTTTCCATTAGAGCTAATGCAAGATGAGCATTTGTGGTTAAAAAGTTTATTAATTTTTAAAAAATTTTAGAAAATGAGCGATCGTTTCGCTAGAGAAGACCAGATAAGAGCCCTTTGAAGCTGCACTGAAACTGCAATTTGGACCTTCAACCTGCTGAACCCCGATTAAGTCCACTATATGGAGAAAAATGTTTTCCTCAAAAACCTTAATTTCTTTTCCACTGAAGAAAGAAAGACATGAACATCTTGGATGACTTGAGGGTGAGTAAATTATCAGGAAATTTTAATTCTGAAGTGAACTAATCCTTTAAATCTGAAAATTGGTCAAAACTAAGCGACTAGTTGAAAGGGTTTATTTTTCTTACCCTGTTGGCAGAATGTTTTTTCTTGTTTTAAGTGTAAAGTCACTTAATTTTGATATATTTTTTTCAGGAAAACAAAACTTGTTATCTCATGTCATTTTGCTTCTCAAATAATTGTATCTTGATTTAGAAATGCTTAAATATTTATACAAGAAAACAAGACAAAAATTCAGATGCAGTGTGGAGTCCAATAGTGTGTCTTGATAAGCTAATCTTCAGTATACACTTCTATTCATCACCAGGCGTAATAAGCTATCGAATAATAATACAATCCAGATGCTTCATTAATGGCCAGACTGATTTCTGAGTGCTTTAGAAAAGTACAGGGTCTGTAGCTGTGATCTTTAGAGACATTTATCAGGACAATTTTTTTATTTGCAAACTTGTTTTTTATTCATATTGAGTGTATTATCTCAGCTGTCCTGCTGCGCTGTATTGACTTCCTCTCTGTATGTACACACGTCTGCATGTTTATGGTAGATTTAGCTTTCTGAACATGGTAGCCTACTGGGTTAGATGGAGAACATTGGACAGTTTATTTCTACAACTCTGTGGAGTTTTCAGGTTTTATTTGTCATACATGAATGAGATTGTACACCTTTAGAAGTGCTTTTTCCGGTCTCATGAATGTATAGTTCTTCTGTTATACTTCCATTCGAGATCACTGATTGTTCTGTGGTTTTCACTGTAGCATGAAACACATTGTCTTTCACAAATAATATGCTTGTTTAGTGACATCTTCACCATCCAAACTACCAGAATTAAACATGAGGGAACGTCTTTAAGAGGAAAGTTAGAATTTTTTGGCTCTAAGTTTGCAGCTATACAATAGTCAGGTACATTACTGCAGTTTTCCGGTGTTTGTGCATGTGCAGTATGTGTGATGTGTGTGTGTGTGTGTGTGTGTGATTCAGTGTAACTGATGGGTTCCAAAGTGAATGTGCATTGAATTTTGTTGGAGATTTTTGAGAATGTTGAATTTGTTTTGCAGGTTTTTTAGTAGCATTTTGTGCAATATTTTTTATGTTTACACATATTTATTTCTTTAAATTATTTTTATATTTTTCACATTTTTATTATTTTGTGATGAAATTTATTAGGAGCAACATTCCTGTCTGGATTTTTGGACATGTTCAGACAAGAAGAGGTGAACATTTTTTTGCACATGTTTACAGCATCGTTATCCTCTGTCTCTCATTCCAATCTTTCATCTCTATACCGGCAAAAACTTCCTCTAGAGACAAAACAACATTTAGAGCCAAAACACAGAAGGGCTTGTGTCTCTCTTCCCCTTTCTGTCACTTGATACCAGATTTTGAACTTTTGTCATGCATACAACAAAATGAACTAGCAGTGTAAAATTCAGAGTCCTGAAATTTGGCAAGTTGGCTGAGGAGGAACTCTCACTTCATTCCATCAGGATGTGGAATAGGGGTGTATTTTTTCTGGCTTAAAGGAATGTGTAGCTATCATCAAGAGCATCTGCTGCCATTTATCAGCACAATAACTGTTGTCCTGGAGAGCAGGTGTTTTGGGTTCAGAAGCTGCTGCTATGAAACTTGTACTTGCACCCGAGCACATTAGACTTGTGTAAGAGCTCGATTAAAGCCCTGAAATGCTGAGATGTGGTGTTTCGTGACTGACTGTCTTAGTATAGAATACAAAACTCAAGAAAATGATTTGCACATTTTATTATCATCATCATAACTGCAAATAAATGAGACTAGACTGGCATTTTCCAAATTAATTCTCTCTCTTTCACTTAACATAAACATTAAGGCAAGACATAAACCATTGTTGTTGTTGTTTTTTCATGAACTGGTCAATTTTGAGATGTTGGGCTATTTTGATTATAGCAAGCATGTCTCTTTTTAGACTAGTGGAAAGAAAACATCCAAAATACACATTTAAGTCTTATTTATTACACTTTATCTATTTGCATCTATAGATTTCAATAACAATACATATTTTAAAGGCTGTTTTCTCAAAATGATTGTATCTCATGCACAGAAATCTCTTAAGTAACACTTTCCCCCAAACCTTTTCAGTTTTATTCCTAGGCTATCTATATTCTGAAGGGGTTTGTTCATAAATAATTTACCTGATATGTAAAATTTTATTCTTAAGAAGATTATTTTTTTCTGGCTGTTGACAGCATTTTATGGAGTGATAAAAACAGATATCCAAAATCCCCTAAAAACCTCTAATATGTCAACAGGTTACACTTTTTTTCGATGGTTTACTTTAGACAATTTACTAACTACAAGTAACTTTGCAACTACATGTCAACTATCTCTCATTAGAGTGTTAGTAGACTGTGGTAGACTGTTAGGTGTTAGTGTAACAGACGTTGGCTGACACTAGAAACTGTGGTCTTTAGCCTCCTTGTTAGAGGGCCCGACTCCCATGCCAGCGGAACCGGGTTTGAGTCCCGGTTAGAACGGGCAGTTAGAGGGGTTGCGCTGGTGCCGTGACCCGGATGGGAGTGAGGTTTAGGGGGGGTGAGTGTAACAGACGTAGTCTAGTAAGACCTGTGCGTGTAAACCTCACTCCCCTGATCTCAAGAGGCGCGCTAGTGACTGATGCTACAGTCTTAGCCTCCTTATTAGAGCGCCTGACTCCCATGCGGACAGATCGGGGTTCAAGTCCCGCTTAGAGCGGGAGGTTCGAACAGGACGGGTTAAATTAGGGTTTGGGTTAGTAGAATAAGTTGACATATACTTAAAGTTACTCAACTGTCTGTTTGGGGGCCATCAAAATAAAGTGTTAGCAGATATTAAGCAGACAGTCTACTATTAGTAATATACTAATGAGAGTTGACATGTAGTTGCAAAGTTACTTATGGTGCTTTTCCACTGCGTAGAACAACTCGGCTCAGTTCGGTTCAGCACGGCTTGGCTTGCTTACTTTCGGTTTGCTTTTCCACTGCAGTATAGTAGTGCTTCAAAGTGGGTAGGATTATAGACTGATTGTTATAGTTGCGCCAGCTCTACTTTTGTGGATCTGCTCCTCGGCTACCAACGAGTCTGGACCTCATCTACTGACCTATGATACAGCCATTTCTTTTTTCAAGTTGCGTGCGACAGTCGTTTAAAGCAAGTCGTTTAAAAAAAGTTGTGCAAACAAGTGATACTGCGGTGTCTGTTACTGACTATTTAAATCTAGCGGGTTTGGTGTCTCATGTTTCAAATCCAATGATCCTGGTAGTGACGATTCTCTCTGACCAATCAGTGATCTGCAGTGTTTACATGTCACATTTAGTGTCGGTACGGCTCGCTTGGAACCTCAACCGAAGTGGTACTATTTAAGTGAGCCGTACTGTTCCGTACGGAGCCGTACCATGCAGTGGAAGAGCACCATTATAGTCAGTAGAAGATCTAAAATGGACCATCAAAATAAAGTGTTACCTGTCAACAAAGAAATTTTGAACCTGGCTTTATCCAATGTTCAGATTTCTGTTCTGAAATTTTATTCAAAATTAGGGCATGTTTAATTAGATGATGCCTAATTTGCATACAAAACAATTGTCTTAGTGTAATAATCTTAATTTTACCCTATTCACCTTTGGTGTCTTGCCTTCATTTTGAATGAGAGTATTTTTCTGTAGTAATGCGATCTCATTGGTCCACATTACTGCAAATTTAACATAATTACTAAATACTAAACCAGCAATTTAATGGCATTTAGACAGACTGTTCAACCGTTTAATCTTACATTCTTCTGTCTTGCACAGATTTGTCTAAGCGAGCATGTCTAGGACACCATGCCCATCTGTCTCAAAGGATGATTTCTATGCAACCTCACCATAGCAACCAGAACGGAGCAGTGAATTGGACTGTTTTGTGTACCTGCTGTTAAGCTGCAAGTAAAACCCATAATAAACAGTTGAGTACAGTGGAAATATAGATATATAAAGTCCCTTCTCTGTCAAAATTAAGATTAGCATCAAATTAATGTCTTCACTTTTCACAATCAGTAAGAAATTAGATATAAATTACACAGCATGAACAAAAAACACGCACTCCTAAATATAACAATGACCACAGTTTATTTTACTCCTACATGCTTTTGTATACGTGTCAGTCAGTGCTTGATTCACATGCTTACACTCATGTCCACTGTGTGTGTGTGTGTGTGTGTGTGTGTGTGTGTATGTGTGTGTGTGTACACTTAAGCCCACTCTGTGCGTGTGAGATCTTGTGAGATCACTGCGATTTGAATGTGGGTGTTAAGTGAAGAGTAGGTTGTATATGATTGGCATCGTTTTCACTAGTAGTGACACTTAATTGCACTTCAAATGAAGGAGCTTTATGTGTTTACAACAAAACCGATTCAGAATCTCTAATAAAAAACATTGTCATGATATGAAAACAATATGCAAACAAAAAGCTGCAGGAATATGTAAACTATGTTTCACCAGCCACAAAATGATCTGAGGGTGTTCTGTGGAGCACAACTTCAGACCACAACCACCTCGGGAGACCTACATCCGTTTGTTTTTTACAACCGAGGATTAAAAGCAAACATTTTGACAGCACTACTGTACTTCAGAAAGTATAATAAATGCCAGTGAGATCCCTGGTGGTCTCCTTCCCGGGTCTCCGCGGTCTACTCCAGGGCACAGCACACCTGATTCAGCTCTTCAATCTGAGCCAGAGACTGTTTCTGACAGGACTGAGACAGGTGTGTTGACCCGCACTGGAATAAAGTCTTCCATGAAATGCCGAACCTCGTCCACAGAGAGTGCGATGAGGGGATAGTGGGGTGTCCGCAGTGGAAAGCTATTCAAGCGGAAGCTGTTTTATGGAACTTCTGATTTCTCTCTCTGGGCATTTCGACGAATCTTCATTTCCGTCAGCTGGATGTAGCGGATGACATTAGTGTCTGTCCCACATACACAGAAATAGAGGAAACAGCTGTTTTAACACAGAAAATGTGGGCAGGAAGTGTAGTGAAAGATTTCAGTTTTGGGATTATTTATTATTCATTTATTAGCACTATCACTGTTGTCCTGGAAAGCAGGTTTTTTGGGTTTGAAGGGTGCTGCTTATTGTCATTTTGATATCACTGCAAATTTAACATTATTACTAATCAGCTTTTTAATGACATCAGACAGAATTTAATCTTTTGCTTTACACAATTTTGGATTATAGCAGAAGCACAGTATATCTGATTGTCTAGTGCAAGGCCGTAACCATGTCTTGAGCATTGGGGGGGAACAAAGTTTTTTTGTTGTTTTAGGTAGTATTTTTATTTAAAGAAATTAAAGAATTAAAAGGGATTTAAGGGAATAAAGAAGAAATATGAATGTAAAAGAAGTTCTAGGTCTAGTTACAGCCTATATAGTTGAAGTAGTCCATTTAAACTCTTTCCCAATAACATTTTATACATGTTTGTATGTCTAATATGTCAAAAAAGTAAAAATGTCTCATCATATTCAGTTATGAATGACATCTTAATGACATTTTCAATTCAAAATGGAGAAATTCCATTAAAAATGTTGAGTAGTTTGCATCACTGTATGTTACTGTGGGTCGTTAAACATATCTATCAAAAAACAGTTGTCAAATATTAAATGTTTAGCTAATCTTACCATGCATGCACTCTTTCACTGTAAGAACTAATAGTGTCTTGTTGGAATTCACACTCATTCAGTGAATAGTAAGCCCCACCTTCTTTGATCTGATTGGACATTATTTTGACATTGACGAGCACTGTTAGACCGCTGAGGCAGACCAGCATAAAAATGTAACCTTTTAAACTGTCTGTCATCCTAACAACAAACAGAGCAGTGCGTAATGGAGAGCAGCATTAAGAAATATCAAATATTAGGGGGGACAATTTGGCCATTTCGAATTATTGGGGGAGACTTGTCTCCCTCAATGCCTATGGTTGTTACGGCCCTGGTCTAGTGGATGATTTGCCAAACTTTGTTAAACCAAGGACCATTTTCATATCCACAAATTGTTCGTAGACCGGATGACATAGTCGAATGTGTTTCCTCACACTCTTGATCAACATTCTAATCCCACAGTTTGTTTTTTTATTTTCAGACTTTTTATGCTTTGAATAAAATGTAGTGTTGAGATTCATTTCAGAGTGACTGGCTTTGTTCCAAGGCTTACATTTTTAAAGGAACCAAGGCCACTGGAAATGTCTATAATATGGTTTCGCCATGATTTTGCAGCGTATTTGACTATTTGAGACAGACATTCGGGCACCCACAGAAATGTCCCCAGTTTGAGAAATGCTGGTATAGTGTGTGAGAGTTTGATGTGACTGACCTGCGGGCTGTTGTTTGTGGGACTCCTTTAGGTAGTGCAGGGCTTTGTTGAAATCTCCCAGATGATAATACGCCACGCCAGAGCGATACAGTGCTTTAAAATTCTCGCCCTCCTTCCTCAAAACCTTCAGACAGTACTCTTTCACTCGTTCATAATTCACAAGCTCCATCTGCAACAGACAAGCTACATGCAAACACAGACTAAATGAATTGCACCAATGACGATTTGAGTTTTTTTTGGTAAGGATATTTCAGACTTGTAATCATGGTTTGCAGTTTATAATCAAATTTAGGTATATGACCTGTAATCTAGACACACCATGACGTCATTCTGCAAGCAGAACTGAAGACATTCACTCACAGATTACGTTTTTTTAAGACATATTTAGGATTGGAGGGGCCAAATCGAATAGTACTGATCCGAATATTATGGTGGCCCTGCTTTCATTCAGTCTTAACAGGTGGAATGCATAAAACATATGTGCACTGAATGAAACCCCCCTGGTTTTAAAGTGGTGAAACATGATGTGCGTTCCCACCAGCCAGGCTGTTGTAGCACTCCAACTCCGCGTTCTCCACCGCGCCTTTCTGCTCGTCCGTCAGGCTGGACTTGCTGATGCTGGTCAGGACGGTGGACGGGGACTTGCTGGTGTCCGGGTCCCCAAGCACGCGACACAGACCCTTCATTTCCAGCAGCGCGCGGTGGTATTTGCCGATGGCCTCGCGGTATTTTTTATCCTTGTAGCACTGCGTGCCCTGCGTCTTGAAGTCCAAGGCTCGTTTCACCAGGTCCGCGGGCTCGTTTTGAGGTTTCACTACCGAACCGCTCTGATGGGGCGCGTGCTGCGGGTAGCGCGCGTCTCCGCGGCTCCGGCCACCGGGAGGCTGCATGATGGTGGAGTTCGCGCTGCCGCTCATGACGCTCATCGTGCCGTTTCCCTTGCGTATACTTCCTTCAAATCTGCCGTGCTCCACGCTCATCCCACCGATTCGACAATTCCCTGAAACTAACGTTTTCGAGCTTCGTTCGTTGCCTCTTCGCGTGTTTAGTCTACATGCCCGCGCAGGTCTTCGCGGTTCAGTTTTAAAGATGGATTCCTGGATGTTTCACACACACACACGCAGTGATGTGAATTTTTCCTATTCTTCTGCCTCTCTCTCTCTCTTTCTTTTTCAGCGGTCTGACAGAACAGGATCGGCACGTCCTGCTCTCACCAGATGACTCAAAAGAGAGTGAGCGTGCGCATCAAGCCACAGTGCTCGCGCTGCCCTTAAGAAATGCGGTCATTACGGATGGAGCGCGATAACCGGTCTGTCAGCCCCCCTGCTTCGACGTCCCGTTTCCATTGAAATCCAGCTGAGCGCAACTCAGCCGTTAACAAACGCATTTCACTTGCTCAAACGATGATTTCGTGTGACGTGATTTCTGCCCCCAGAACACAGAAAAACAGCTGCTGTCGGACACTGAAAAGAGCTGTTTAAACACAGTTTAATCTCCTTCCTTTTGATCCTCCCTTGATTCAGAAGAACTGTTCTCCTCTCTTTCATTATGCCCACAGCAAAGTTATTGTTATCCCACATTCATTTAACTAAGAAGTACGCCTAATTGTGAATATCTCCGTAATGAGTTTCCTTTTGGGAAGCGTCATGTTTGTGTCCCACAGGTGTGTGTGTGTGTGTGTGTGTGTGTTGAGCGGTTAGCTGGTTCGTCTGTTGTGTCTGGGTGTGTCGTGATTGCGGTAAATCGTGCTGGATGGAAGGGGAGTTCTGCTTTGCTCAGTCTGTCATTTTCATACACACAAACACATGTGCATTTCAGACCATTTCTGCACATGCTTACATAAGTTATTTCTAGCTTACAGTTCTAGCTCATCTTTTGATGTCCAGTATTTTTCTTCTACTGTATGAATTTAAGATTAGGCTACTATTTTAACAATTAACAATTTTATCTTAACTACTTGTCTCTAGCATGTTGCTTGTTGCAAATTAATACAAATTACAGATGCTAACACTTTAACTTTTAGCTTCTTTGCAGGATTGTATTGTGAAAGTTCAATATTTAATGAAAAATACTGCATTTAAACAACTGCTGAAGGCTGTTCTTTAATTAGTTGCTCATTCAGGCCTATGTTCAATAAATAGCAGTCTTTCTCAATGTGAATTTGTAATAGGGAAAATGTAAAAAAAAAAAATGTTACAATTGCTCCTTTTCTTTTTCTTTTTGATTATTTCAAAATGTCAGAAATATTCTAAAAACACTTAATAACATGTTAAAATAATATATTAATTTAACATTATAGTAACAATATATGTTTTTGAAAGAAACTATAAGAGCACCGTCTGTCCTCATTAGATCTTTTTCTACCTGTCTAGGGCAAAGCTTGTACAATGCTGACTTTGTACATAGTCAGGACTTTTCTTATTTTAGGGTTGGTCAGAGTCATGTATTTGAAAGTTCTGTTTGGGAACAGATAAAACTCTGATTTTGTTTAGTTGTAGTTTCAACAAAGAAACATGTTTTTCAGGTCAGCTGCCATTAATGTATGAGAAGCTATACTTTATTCTTTCTCTTACATGTGGTTTGTAATGAGAACATGACACTTGACTTGAGGCAATGCTATATTGCCACCTCTTGGCAGGTTAAGAATTTGTGGCATTTGAGCTTGACATTGGGGTTGAGTTTGAGTTGGATGTGGAATTTAATGGTTCTTTTCTGTATTTTAATTGGTTTAATCCTGTTCTTGCTCTGCAGGCATTATGTGGTGTTTTACGCTGCACTGCATTCATTTGATATTCCTGCAGAATTCTGCTGCAGGGACTCTGTTGGGTATTTTTCCCATCTGATGAATTCTTCTGTAGTGATGATGTTTCAACCAATGTACTTTTAATTAGATCCAACGGCATCTTTCCTAATTCTAAAAATGCCTTTCATGGTCATGTTGACTATAGGCCTTTTTAAAATATAAATATTTTTGTCTTAATTGAATGCTTTAAAATCTAAAATGTTGTATATTATTGTGTGTGTGTATGACTGAACACTTGTAAACATGGCACGACTGATCTTACTGAGAGCCAATATATTCACCTACTAGTAAATGTCATATTTTTATATTTTCATAAATATAAGAGTAAATCTTCTTTAAAATATAAAATAAAATATAGAAATTCGTGCTGTCAAACGATTAACCACGATTAATTGCATCCAAAATAAAAGTTTGTTTATATATATATATATATATATATAAACATAATATATGTGTGTACTGTGTATATTTATTATGTATATATACACACACACACACACACACACACACACACACACACACGTATTTAAGAAATATTTACATGTGTGTATATATATATATATATATATATATATATATAATTTATATTATGTATTTGAAAATTGTGTTATATTTTTGACAAAAAATAAATAAATAAAAACAAAAAACAATTGAAAGAACACTTCTGAATGTTTTTTAAAAAGTATATTTTATTGAAATACATAATCTTCAAACATGCCAAATAGGGCCTCCATAATTTCATAATTAATTATTTTATAATTAATATTTCCATATTAATATAAATTCATTTTTTAAGAGTGGTGGTGATTTGAGAAAAAAAAAAACAACAACAAAAAAACCCCCCTACATTTATGGATGCAATGTGTTGCCAAAAAACATAATATTATTAACCAGAAAGACTTAAGTAACCAGAAAATAATTTAAATAATATATTTTAATAATATTTTTTATGTATCCTCAGTATATGAATTTCAAGAAGGGCAACGAGAATTTTCAACACCGATTTTTAATGATAAAACCAATTAAATCAGAATTTGTATTTGATTTCTTCATGGAGCAATCGTAATAGAGCGTCGACGGTTGTTGTGTCATCAGCCTGCGCCTGAGTGCGAACTGCGAAGATGGCGTCGGTGGATTTAAGAGGTACTTTATCACATATTTCGCGAATTGTTTTAATCGTTGACAGATTTATTCATGTCAAATCCCTTTGTCATTACATTGAATGTTGTATAAGAAAAATAAAATATATTAACAGAACGTTTGCTTTGTCAAGCCAAAATAACCACACTCTACTTTAGCATTGTCGCTGTAGTTTGTTGTAGAATGAGGCGCGTAGTGTTGTCTGCATTTTCTACGATATATTCTGTTTTGTTTGTTTGTTTTTTCTTTCTTTTTCTTAGACGGAAATATTCTCATTCGAATTTGATTTTGGTATTTTTTTTTGTATGTTTGTCAGATAATCTGCTGGGCATCTCGTGGGTGGACAGTGGCTGGGTACCCATCCTGAACCCCAGCAATGTGCTGGAGTATTTCTCTGAGAGGAGCAACCCATTCTATGATCGCACCTGCAACAACGAGGTGGTGAAAATGCAGAGATTAACCCTGGATCACCTCAAGTAAGCACTGCACGATGCAATTAAAAACTGGGTTATGTATGTAGTAGATGTATCAGAATGTAACCTACTTATCCATGAGCTGGAAACACAAAGACAGACAACACATACATGTTATCTTTTTCAGTGTCACACTGCTGATTGTTGTATTTTCTAATTAATTAAAAAAATAGATTGAGCTGCTGTAGAGTGTGTTGTGTGCGTGCTTACTTCGTGTTTTGTGTGTGTGTAGTCAGATGGTGGGTGTGGAATATATTTTGCTTCACGCTCAGGAGCCGATTCTGTACATCATCAGAAAGCAGCAGAGACAATCACCAACACAAGGTGAGTTTCTGCATTGCTGTTCAGTTTCTACTTTTTTTCTTTACTTGTAGTGTCATCATTTATGAATATTTTTGATTTGATGTCTGCATTGTATTTTCAGATGATACATTTTTGCATCAACTGTAATATTGACAGACTTAAATTCCAGGTCAAGTTGCGATTGACATGATACTTAACCAAAAGGACAACGTTCTGTACAATTTCAAAGCAATTTGAACATAGAATGTTGTTGCCATTGTTAGAGATAATGATAATAATAATTATTATTATATTCAAATTGTTTGGCTTTCTAAAAACACCAGTGTGAATGTAATTGTGGATTGAGACACTTTCACAACTAAAGTTTAAGTCCAGGTACAATTAAGTGTACTTTTTTTTTTTTTTTTTTTTTTTTTTCCTCAAACCTTAATTTCTCAGATCTTAATTTTGCTCTCAAAGTGCACCAGATTTATGCATTTAAATTTAAATTTTACACAATTTTCTTATGGCAAGCATGTCCCTGGACCTCCCTAGAGGGGTCGAGATCCTCCCACCATAAAATCCTGTGAGAAACACTGGTTGTTGCAGTATATTTGAACAAAAAGGACAAGTACAATTTAAACATAGAATGTTGTTGCAGTATATTTGAAAAAGCAGCACAATTTGGTACTTCTACTTTATATATGTGGTTTAATTGAAGAACATTTACCAGATTAAATGCTTTCTTCACTAATACGTAAAGTTTCTGCTGTCTGTATGGCTGTTTTTGCTTATTTATTACATCTTTGTTCCCCTTATTCTGCAATCTTCTCTTCGTGTTAATTCATATTGAGAGATTAAATTGCAAGATAATTTTTAGATGACAAAAAAGTTGATTCAGAGGATATTACTTTTTGATAAATTATTTCCATTCTGTTTTGAATTTTGAAATGGTCGTCACCTTTATTTATATAGCGCTTTATACAATACAGATTGTTTCAAAGCAGCTTTACCATAATAAACAGGAAAATAATGATCATTGATCAGAAAAAAACATTCAAATCTTGTTCTGTTTCCCTCGCTGTGCTTTCTTGCAGTGATCCCGCTTGCTGACTACTATATTATAGCTGGAGTGGTGTATCAGGCACCTGACCTGGGATCAGTCATCAATTCCAGAGTGGTGCGTTTATAAACCTAAGAACAATTTATTAACTCCTTCCTCTATCAGTATAAACATTAATCTTTTGTTTTGATGTGTCCCAGCTCTCAGCGGTTCATGGGATTCAGTCTGCATTTGATGAGGCAATGTCCTTCTGCAGGTACCACCCATCCAAAGGGTACTGGTGGCACTATAAAGACCAGGAGGAGAGAGGTGAGAACACACACATACAGCAGCAGGAAACATCTCTCAACAAGTACAACTGTACCTGTCAAAAAGTGTAACATTTGTGTGTTATATGTGTTGGTTATAGAAAGGGTAAAGCCTAAATCTAAGCGGAAAGAGGAGCCAAGTTCTTTGTTCCAGAGGCAGAGAGTTGACACACTGTTGCTGGATCTGCGCAATAAATTTCCCCCAACTTTCTATCAGGTATTATTAATATACACATGAAACATTTCTAACTGGTTTCTGAATGGAAAAAGGACTATTTAGTTTAAATGCTCACTGATTTTGTGTCTCTGTTTCAGCCCAAACCAGGAGAGAAGCCTGTCCCAGGTGCGCAAATACTTAACTAAGTATCACTATATCACACACTACAGATGAAAATCACTTTTCAGTTTTGTAAATTCTTAGGGTGTACTTGAACCGAGCCTGAGCGTGATTGTCCCCCCTCCCCCACTGGCCCGCACTCACATTGCACTTAACGTTCCAGGCCGGAGCACGCTTAAGTCATATACGATGCAGCTTTTTGAATGGAAGAAAACGGGAAGAAATGCACTTTCACTAAGATATTGCCTAATAATTGGCTATTTATAAATTATGCCTCGCAGCGATTTTCAATAGCATGTATCAGAGGATTATTATGAAGGCAGCTGACGTTAACGGAGGAATTTGCAGCTTTACTCGCAAACTACAATTCCTGTTCGTCAATAAGGTGAGAATCAGACCTGTTATAAACCCAAATACACTCAAATTAATTACATGAATTGATAAGTGTACTATCAAAGTAGTAATAAAGATGTTTGCCGTCATAATGATAACAGCAGCGCACACAAAAGTAGTAGCTGTTCTGTGCTCCGGCACGGTTAGCGCTCACACTGCATATGAACCGCGCTCTGGCCCACCTCTTCCCAGTGGGCCAGGGCTGGCTAAACGAACCGCGCTCGGGCACGGAATGGAGCGATCACACTTGTCAAACGAACCAGGCTTTGGGGGTCAAACGCACTCGGGCACGGTTCAGAACGCCTAGTGCGAGTACACCCTTAAACTAATCTGTATATAGGCCGTACTTGAAAAAGGTTTCAGATGCAATCACAGTCAAGTAGAGAGAGAGAGAGATGTGTGTGTGTGTGTGTGTATATAATATATATATATATATATATATAATATTAGTATCTCACAGAAGTGAGTACACCCCTCACATTTTTGTAAATATTTTATTATATCTTTTCATGTGACAACACTGAAGAAATGACACTTTGCTACAATGTGAAGTAGTGAGTGTACAGCTTGTATAACAGTGTACATTTGCTGTCCCCTCAAAATAACTCAACACACAGCCATTAATGTCTAAACTGCTGGCCACAAAAGTGAAAATGTCCAAATTGGGCCCAAAGTGTCAATATTTTGTATGGCCACCATTATTTTCCAGCACTGCCTTAACCCTCTTGGGCATGGAGTTCACCAGAGCTTCACAGGTTGCCACTGGAGTCCTCTTCCACTCCTCCATGACGACATCACGGAGCTGGTGGATGTTAAAAGACCTTGCGCTCCTCCACCTTCTGTTTGAGGATACCCCACAGATTCTCAATAGGGTTTAGGTCTGGAGACATGCTTGGCCTGTCCATCACCTTTACCCTCAGCTTCTTTAGCAAGGCAGTGGTCGTCTTGGAGGCATGTTTGGGGTCATTATCATGTTGGAATACTGCCCTGTGGCCCAGTCTCTGAAGGGAGGGGATCATGCTCTGCTTCAGTATGTCACAGTACATGTTGGCATTCATGGTTCCCTCAATGAGCTGTAGCTCCTCAGTGTCGGCAGCACTCATGCAGCCCCAGACCATGACACTCCCACCACCATGCTTGACTGTAGGCAAGACACACTTGTCTTTGTACTCCTCACCTGGTTGCCGCCACACACGCTTGACACCATCTGAACCAAATAAGTTCATCTTGGTCTCATCAGACCACAGGACATGGTTCCAGTAATCCATGTCCTTAGTCTGCTTGTCTTTAGCAAACTGTTTGCGGGCTTTCTTGTGCATCATCTTTAGAAGAGGCTTCCTTCTTTGACGACAGCCATGCAGACCATTTTGATGCAGTGTGCGGCGTATGGTCTGAGCAATGACAGGCTGACCCCCCACCCCTTCAACCTCTGCAGCAATGCTGGCAGCACTCATACGTCTATTTCCCAAACACAACCTCTGGATATATTTAACTTCTATGGTCGACCATGGCGAGGCCTGTTCTGAGTTAAACCGCTGTATGGTCTTGGCCACCGTGCTGCAGCTCAGTTTCAGGGTCTTGGCAATCTTCTTATAGCCTACACCATCTTTATGTAGAGCAATGATTCTTTTTTACAGAAAGTTCTTTGCCATGAGGTGCCATGTTGAACTTCCAGTGACCAGTATGAGAGAGTGAGAGCGATAAGACCAAATTTAACACACCTGCTCCCCATTCACACCAGAGACCTTGTAACACTAATGAGTCTCTGACACCGGGCAGAGAAAATGGCTAATTGGGCCCAATTTGGACATTTTTATTTAGGGGTGTACTCCCTTTTGTGGCCAGCGGTTTAGACATTAATAGCTGTGTGTTGAGTTATTTTGAGGGGACAGCAAATTTACACTGTTATACAAGCTATACACTCACTACTTTACATTGTAGCAAAGTGTCATTTCTTCAGTGTTGTCACATGAAAAGATTTTTTTGATACTGTAATTAGGGTTGTCAAAAGTACTGACTTCGGTTGACTTGGCCGTTGTGTTCACGCACTCAACAGATATGTCTGATTGGCTACAATGATCAACACTTCAAAAACATGTTGTAAATAGACATCTTTGACGCTGATATATATATATATATATATATATATATATATATATATGAACATATATGCAACATATATACAATATACATAAATATCTCTCACTCCCTGTCTTTAGTGGAGGTAAAGAAAGAGCCAGAAGTGCCACTTGAGACTGTGAAGCCTCAAGAAGAACGAGAGACGAAACCTCCGGCCCCTCCTGGCCCTGCCCGGCCAGCCCCACAAACTACACCCAACAAACCACCACCTGAGAAACGTGCACGCCTGCAGTAACACATGCTGGCCAGCTACAAACAACTTTGATTTAATGTTGCAGGACTGATTGAAGCACAAACCTGTAGACAGTACTCTGCACCAGCTATCTGAGGGTGGACTGTTACGGTTATTGTAAATAAATGAATTTTCTTCATAATTTTATAGTTTTTGAAATAAGGGAACTGAAATGTTTGTATTTCATCTCTGTATGTCATTTTGTATATTTCAGTGTTTCTGAGTTGTATGCCATTGTATCATTAATAGTGGAAAAACAAGTTGTTTTTCAGAAACTGTTTGCAGTGTTTATCATCATTCAAATAGTGTACGGCCTTTTTTTCTGCCTATTAAAACAATGTTTTTGTATGTTCTTTGTAAGTGATTCAGTAGCTACGTAATAATTAACTTATATTCCTTTGACTGTCTATAATGTGATCTTGGTCTTCCGATGGAGATTATAATATTACGCAGCGCCCTCGTGTGTTCGGATGGGCACGCGCATCATTTGCGCTTCTACGTAAACGTGAACTGCGCTCTGTATTTAGTGCTCTAAAAACAGACTCATAGCCAGCAGATATGTTCTGATAAGAATTCAGTTTTATTCATAACAGTTAGCTCGACCCAAATACTGCCAGCCCCGACCTAATTTATTGGACCTGTATGCGCACAGTAACAGTGCTTACAGTAAAAATACATACTGGTACGATAGGTTCATATTTTTTAAAAATATTTCCTCCACTTTTTTTTAGAATACCACACACGCTTACAGTGTAAATACATAATATTTTTTAAAAAAATATTTCTTTGTTTCGAACACCAACAACCTCACTAAGAGGGATTGTTTATTTATTAAATAATGTATTTATGTAAACAGGTTGCAAAAAAAAATCAGCGCTTTCAACAGTATCGCCCCAGATGTTTTTGTTCGTCGATACTCGCGTTGGCCGCTCGGAGGCGCTGCAGAATAACCCGGATCTCTGGCACGCGCAGCGCCACTCTCTGCGCGAGCTGTGCGCGAGCTGCCGGGTGCGCGCAGAGCACGATGGGACGGGAAGCGCAGCGCTGGAGGACCACAGAGAAGAAGATGGCTGCGACGGGGCTCGATGGGCCAGCGCCGTACCTCCTGCTCCGAGACGGCTAGAGAGGGGATAGGGGGGTAAATATGGGGTCGCAGACCCTGCAGATCCTGCGGCAGGGCGTGTGGGCGTCGGTGACGGGCGGATGGTACTACGACCCCCACCAGAACACCTTCGTGAACGCGCTTCACCTTTACCTGTGGCTGCTGCTGCTCTGCCTCCCGTTCACGCTCTACATGGTGAGAGATGCAGCCGTTGGTTTTCTTCTTCTCTCCATCCCTCAATCGTTATCAGCCCATCTCTGTCATCTCTATCTTTTCCTCATTCTTTATCAATCTCTCCATCCCTTTCTCTCTCTCTTTATGATCCCTGTACATCCATTTCCAGTACACAGGCTATGTTTCTCTTTATTCATCCCCTACAGGGTTTCCATGTTTCATGAAAAACCTAGAAATATCAGGGAATGTTAGAATTGTGATTTCCAAAGCTGGAAAGGACAAGGAATTTCTATAGTGTGTGTTTTGTTTCTAGTTACGTTCAGCTCTATGACATAAATTGCTAGGTGTGAGTGCAATTTCTGTAATCGTTTATTTAAAAAAATAATAATAATAATAATGCGTTATTCACAAACAATTGAAAAAGTAATGGAAATTTTGTTGTTCAAAAGATGTGGGAATCCTGTCTCAACTTCAACAGTAATGGGAGTCCGGGGTCTGTTTGTTACAGCGCAATCGGTTCAGTTCTGGTTTGATGAGTCTTTGTTTTGGTTTTGACAGTTGAGTATTTTAGACCTGATGTCTTGAGATTTGGTGTGTGTTTAGTCTTTCTCTGATTTTAAGGATTAGTTCCTCATATCATTCCAAACCTGTATGATATTCTTTATTTCTGTTGAACACATTAGAAGATCATTGGACATAGTTAACAAAACTGTTTGACTTCCATTGAGAGGAAAAACAAAATCAAAATATTTTCTTTTATATACACTATACACTAACATACACGGCGATTCCATAGAAGAACCTTTCAGTGAATAGTTCTTAAAAGAGCCATTGTTTCTTATTGTTTTCTGAGGAAAATTTTAATAATCTTAAGAACCTTTCACCTCTACAAATAACATTTAGTACAATGCAAAGGTTCCATAGTTCCATAATTTATTAAAAGCTGAATTTTCAGCATCATTACTCCAGTCTTCAGTGTCATATGATCGTTCAGAAATCATTCTGATATGCTGATTTAGTGTTCAAGAAACATTTCTTATTATTATCAATGTTGAAAACAGTTGAGCTGCTTAATATTTTTGTGGAAACCCGTATACACATGGTTCTTTGATGAACAGAATGTTTGAAGAACACCATTTATTCAAAAATATATTTTCTTTACATTTTAAATGTCTTTACTGTCACATTTGATCTATTTAATGTGTCTTTGCTGAATAAAAAAAAAAAATTTTTCCTTTTCAGAAATATATTACAGACCCCTAATGTTTGAATGATATTAAAGCTTCTTCACAGAACCATAGATGCCAATAGTAATGTATTTTGTGGTATTGCGCTTTAATCTAATCAGGATTAATCAATAACTTGCTCTGACACTCAAAACAAACGCAGTGAGTTCTGATCTGTTTTAATTAAACTCACCAGAATGAGCTGAACACAGAAATGTTGAACCTGTTTCACTCTTCGAAAAAAGTTCAACCCGTTCCCGCCTATTGTGGGTGTGTTTATTAAATATATCAGCTAATTTTTATTACTCTTTCAGCCACCAAATTTCAGTACTCTCAGCAGCTGTTTGCCACATTTTACCATATTTAAACCAGTTCCGCAGAAATCCCCAGATTTTATTCCAAAGTCATCATAGAAAATGCTGAAAAAAACCTGAAGATTTCATCTTTATCATAAACAACCAAATCCCTCTTCACTGTGAAACATTATACTCCTGTTTGCAGTCTATTTATAAAAAGAGACTTGTAATAGGCATCATGTGTATTATTTTTAAAGCCATGCCCGTTCTGTGGGTGAGGTCTCAGGTCTGTGCATTACATCCGTGTACAGATGGAGCGTCTGGTGCCACTCAGTCCATATTTAACTTCCTGCACAGATCCGTCCGTCTAGGTTCTGCTTGAATACTTTATTGCCTTTCAACTACAGCTTAACGATATCACGTAAAGTAGTGCGGTAATCACTGTATCAATAAGCAACTGATGAATGTGCCCTCACTGTTTTTTGAGGATGAATATGAGTGTGGGTGTGTGTCAGATATGGAGAGGTGTTTAGGACAGTATGTTGTCCACAGATGTCCGTTCAGTGCCAGGCTGTTTTTAGCTTCTGCCCTCCGGTTGCGACTGAAATGTTGTTGCCCCTTTTCATAACCCTGTAACTCTGTATAACAGAGTCCTATA